>NW_027248358.1:0-313125 GCF_041260155.1 Ptychodera flava | reverse complement strand
CCTTGAATCGGTGACGTCGACTGTAAACTCTGCCGAGATATTTTACAGTAAGAGTCATCAGCTTTTTGAGTGTTTCCAACTTTTACAACCTGTAAGTGAATAACGTAAACAAAGGAAATGCTGTCGCTCTTTCTCTACGCTACGATGTTCTTGATGTAAGCTAATTAATGGAATTCTTGTCTTTTTGTAAACGAGCGATACAAAACATTCCGCCGTTTGCACAGCACTGCACGGTTAACCTCCGAACAAATAGTACGCACGTGGTGAGGAAGTAGTGTCAAGCTTGCGACATCTGTTGACATGGTAACTCGTCACGTGATTTATAATTACCCTCTGCAAGCGCCGTAACCATTGATCAAGGCCCCACATCACTGATGGGGATGTAGTGCCATGGCAAGCTGCAAACACTGATGAAAATAAGGAATACCCGATTCATATCTTGGGAGCATTATGAACGTTTAGTGCGTTCAAAGAGTTTGAGAAGCGTTGACATGACGATATTGACAGAGCTACATAAAGCAATTGTAATATAATTTTGAAAAGCTAAGCGTCATTGTTCTGCAATCATTTTCTACATACGTTACATGTAAATTATTGATACGGAGACAAACACCCGTTCCATTGGATAATATTGCGAATACATAGAGAGAATTTAACAAGTTCTCGCACTTTTAGAGAGGCACGTGGGATTTTCTATTTTAACTTTCCTGTAATCATTTCATGAGAATGCAATTTCATTGCCTTATGCATGCAGAAAATCAGACTGTCTGAATTAATCAACATGAATTCCTTGCTGACAGTAGACGAAAATTACATTTTTTGCAGTCAATTGATAAGAAAAAAAGTTTCCTCGGACTATATCTTGCAGAATTTGATTTTCCCGAAATGCATCTCCAATATTCGTTTTCACAATTTTTTAAAAGATTTGCTGAGACAGAGAATGGCAGCCTGTGCAGGAAAATAAGAATTTACTTTCAATTACCAGGCCTGCATGACGTTAATGAGTCTAACTAGTCCTTACACGCTTCTCCCTAAGTTTAAGTGAGTATCGTTTCTCACTTGTTTCTCGTCATATTCCTTACTGGTCTCAGAAGTCAGTTTTTTGCAATAATTTGTTTTCTTTATATTTCTTCCGAATAGAACTGTTTTAAGAAGGGCGGAAAACTTGCAAAGTTTTGTGTTGACTCACCTTACGTGGATCCTGCATCCGTTGACATACGCAATGATGAAGCATCAAGCACATTGACATCATGGTACAAACAAGGTTACACAGCGTCTGTTGTGATTCTCAGTGACAATTATGCACTATCGATGTTGGATAAATTATGAAGAAATATGTGATAAGTTCAATTATTTTATTTAACGTAGATGTGAAGAATGTGAAAAATATACAGGTATCTCATGCCTTACATTTTATCAGTATGGAATCATTTGATCCTGAGAAAGTCATGTCATGGCTTTTGCCGTCTACCAAAGTATTCCAATGTGTTGATAACAACATAATAGTACCATGGTCTATCAAATTGTCTTGCTCACTCGATATTCTGAATATTTGTCACAGCACCATCCAGGCTCAAAAGCCCACTTCAGCTTCCAAGAAAACAAAAACAAAATATATCCACATTGCCTGTGAGAGCGTAAAACAACTTTTTCTCAATTACAATGGTTGACTGCGCTACAGGAAGATATTGGTTCGATTTCTGGATTAGAAGTGTTAAACGTGAGTAACAACTCGATACAGAGAATACCGCCATCGTTGTGTAAATTGGCTGATATCCAAACTTTAAACATAGAAGGCAACTTTTCTGTTAACATTCCCCTGACATAATGTTGAAAGGTATAAAAGCCGTTTGCAATTATCTCAAAGAATTCTTAGATTCAAACACAGTGCCCAAAAAACAATGTCAAAGTTATTCTCCTTGGTCACGAAGGTGTGGGTAAAACAACTCTTGTGACAGCAATTACAGGGGCAACGCAAAAAATGTTGATAAAACGGATGGAATCACAGTGTCTAAAATGCATCTTGATAAATGTGATATGAATTTGACATTCTTTGACTTTGCAGGGGATGTAGATTTCCTAGAATCACATTCTCTGTTCATTACCGATGACACTGTGTTTCTACTTGTATTTGATCTCAGTAAATTTGCCATAGGAAATTCGATACATGAAATATCGTCGCTACATCAATTAGGGAGAGTGAAATTGTGGCTTCAGACAATCTTTGCATATGCCCCAAACTCGTCGGTCATCCTTGTCGGTACCCATGCAGATGCAGAAATGTTAAACAAACATGTGCTCGATTTGATTTGGCTAAGGTTTCAGGAGACATTTAGTGACACAAGAGAAGCACATCACTTGTTCTACAATAAAAACATACGTAGAGATTGTTTAGTGTGTCATATGACAGGTGCATCAGACAGGAAAAGTAGGTATGGAGGGATTGCTTGCTTTGTGAGTGTTGAAGGTGGTGATGAAGCAATCGTAGGTCCAGAAGAAAGCAGTTCTGAAAAGAATATCATATCATCTTTCCCTCATATAGTCGGATATTTTGAGGTTTGTAGTACGAAGAAGTTCCCAAAGGGAATGCTTTTGTGGGGAACAACAGTATAAAGCAAGTTAAAACAGAACTGACAAAAGTGTGCGAAAGGGTGATTCAGGATGATCCAGTTATCCCTGAAAAGTGGCATTTATTCCGCGAATCGCTGAAGTCTGAGCGAATGAAACGTAAAAATCCAATCATGTCATACAGTGAATATCAAAAACTTGCAAGTGTGATAGGAATTGCGCAAGGGACAGCACTGGATAATGTTTCAAGTTTCCTGTGCAGCCAGGGAGAATAGTCATAAACCCTTCAAAACCAGGTGATGATTCTGGTGGCAGTATAGTCATACTCGACCCTCAGTGGCTTGCAAATAAATTACGGACATTAATTACTTATGAAAGGGAGGGTCAATCTAAAAAGGAATACATCGATGAAAGAGGTATCTTGTCAAGGGAGAAAATGAAAATGTGGATTGATAAAAATAAAGGTCACCGCTCATTACTTGACGTTTTCGAGGCAATGCATGTTTGCGTTCCATTTAACGATACATGTACAACCGGCCCTGTCGAGTCAAGTCAGTGTTACTTGTTTCCATGCAAATTACCCGTGGGACAACCAAGTTATGATGATTGGTTTCCCAACCCAAAATCCGGTGAAAAGCAAGCTAGTTTGCTTTTCCACTTCGGCTTTCTTCCACCTCTTTTTTTCTGTGATCTCATTGTCACAGTGCATAACTCGGCCATGTCAAAGACTGGCAAGCAGCCCAAATTTACAAGAAACAATATTGTTTTCTTTTATGATGAACTTCTTGTGCCCTGTGAATATTGTCAAACAGTCAAACTGTGAAGAACGTACTGATAACGTTCCGCATCTTGTGCGCTTTGAAATGCTCTATCAAAGTAACAGTATACTCGCCAGTGCCAAGGGACCCCATGCTTGCTGTGTGGTTTGTCATCTAGGTAAGGTCTTGAGTCGTGTTAAAGTAAAGCCGTTGTACAGGTATGTTGTGATGAATTCAACAACATCGTTTGCATGTCCTCACTGTATTTCAACTCGTCAATTCGAAATAGGTGAAATGACAAATGGTGGAAATAGCTATATGTGTTCCATTTCTTATGATCACAACTTTGATAGTATGGAGAACTTGCTGTCATGGCACGGTGTGGACAGAATAGACTTCACAAAGTTGATGAAAGACATACATGACGACATATGTTGTCCAAGTTATTTTGTAATGTTACCACTGAACACAGGTAGCATGTCAGTACTTGGTCAGGTTGCTCACTGGGTTCAATCTCACTTCTATGATGGCTATGCAGTACACTTACTTTGTGAGTGGCCAAATCAGCTACACTTCATAAATTATCCAGGATATCGGATAAGAAATGTCAAAGGGTTCATTAAAAAATACGGCACACATGTGATTAGAGTTTTGAATATTGTTCAGAAAGTTGGTTGTCTTCTGAATTTCGCCCTTGGTCCACAAGCTGCTGCGCCTGCATCAACAGTGGCTAATGTTGCAAAGGAAGCAAATGCCCTTCTTTTGAAAGTTGTCAATGATTTTTGTAACCAGTATCCTGACCTTGGAATAATTCTAAAGGAGACAAAGGAAGAGTCAACGAGGGGATTGGAAAAGAGTAGGGAGGGCCTTAGACGTAGGGAGTTCCAGCGATTTCTCGGCAAAAACGATGAAGATGGTCAATTTGGTGGGTTGTACCCCCTTAATCATGGTGAACGTATTATTTGGGTTTGTGAGGAACATGGAAAGTTTTACGAGACCCGTTAAAGGCTTTGTACCATTTTGAAAGCAGGTTCTGCTAGCTTGAAGAACGGACATTGATTCAAATTTTTCAATTTGCTATGATCATAAAACATAGGCAACGACACAAAGGAGAACGATATACGCTGTGATACACTTTTATTCAGGCTGGAAAATATTATGTAACAACAACTCGACAAATTATTTATAGAATTTGGTATTTAATGATCAGAAATGCAGTTAAGAGTGCAGTAAAATAATTATATTAGAATACTGATGTAATATTACAAAAACGGCAGTCTACAAAAATATTTTCAATCTTTGTGTCATGAAATACACAACAATGTCATGTTTTCAAGAAGTACTTAGGCGCTAATTATGGTTCACAACGCAACAATCATTCGCATTCAAAATGCAATCGATAAAAAAGCCTTTCTGATATGACATTTTGATAGATCATGGTGATAGAAGCCTAAATTGGTATATTTTATTCTCCGAAATATCATTAAATAAATATACCATTCATCATCAGAAAGATCAGTGTTTGAAGAATTTTCAGGTCGGTGTACCCGTTTGATGGCTTCCGTTTTAGTACTACTTTAACCATTACATTTGCGGAGGATTCCGGACATTAAATTGTGTGTCTTTTTGAATTTTATAATTTGCAATATCTTTGTTCTCATGCTGTTTGTATTATCATCAACTATTCCTTTTGGTTGTATTTTGAAGCTAATTGCAGACCTAAACTACAAATATTGTTAAGTAAAAATTACATAGATCTCATGTAAACGATCGTGTATTTCTTGAATGAGAAATGATTATTTACTTTAACTTTCATTTCACTTTATCGATTCAAAATTATTGGACAAATTATTCACTCATATTAAACAAATGTTTAAGAACAAGCTTTTATTGCTGAATGTTGATTAAAATCTTTAACAGAAAACCAAATACAAGAATTCGCCCAGTGCCAAGGATTGATTTCACCACTTCTATAAAGTAAAATATGGTTTTTGGAGAGAGCAACAACATTGTGCTGTACTGATAATTAATTGATGATTAATTAATCGTTTTGAAATCCTGACGGCATTTTGTCGTACAAAAATAACCTTTACATTATACATTTAACTTTTCTTCATTCTTCCCGTTGATTTATCGGTGAATTGTGTTAATGACGATGGTGGTTTGCAAGAATAACTTACAAATAATCATTCATCAACAGCGTCTAAAAGACATCTAAATGATTGATGAAATGTATCAATTATTATTTTTTCCACTCCAGAGGAAAGTGACCATTGTCTTGAATCTCAGCTGTCTTCCATGCACTATGTTGTAAACCTTCATCTGCAAATTGCTTCGTTTTATTTTACGCGTTCTTCGAGTTTACATCACTAAGCTTGTTCGACCGATTTCATAATGAACGACACCATTTAAAAAAACACAACACAGTGCCGAAATAATCTAATCAATCCGTTTAATCTACTTTGCTTGTTAAACAAGGTTTTACAAAGGTGAATGATACGTTGGCAATTGTGATCACCAAGCAATGTCGATGAATTATTGTTAATTTGTTAAACTAACGAAAAGACTATTGTGTTCTTTCAAGGTAGTACGCGCCTCAAAAGTGAAAGGCTTAAACTTTTGCTCGTTGACAAGCTTGCCTGAATGAAAGTTTCAACCATTCTCTTTCCAAATTAACGATAAAAATCAGGGGTCACCGTACAAAGTTTTGAACCAGCAAAAGAAATTACCCAACATTTTGCTATATTTGAAATTCAGAATGGTCGCCATTCCTGTGTTAACTATGGAGGAAACACAACATTTTAAATTTTCGAAAACCTAAGCTGGTGAAAAAATGTTTTTCTCCAAGAGCTTTAAAATGATCCCCACAAGTGGTAGATCAGCAAAAAAAATTGTAGAAATTTGAGAGTCCGAATATCTCTTCCCGAGGCACGTCCTACCTTTAGGTTATTTTGTTTGTTTTGTCAGCGAGAATGTATTTCATTAGCTCTTAGTCGTATTGACGGTTTCATTTAAATTAGTCGTTTGTTTAATTGCAAAGAAAAAAGAAAAAAAGTTTAGTTCCATACGACCTTTATTTGTGTTGCCAAGCAGGGTTTATGAGGAGCATTTCCTATCTTTGAATTTATATCAGTAAGATGTACTACAGGATTGTACACCCCAGTCTGTAAGGCACTAATGTACGCCCTTTATGAAATTATTTTAGTAGATATTTTATGTCTAGTGTGTGTACATTTATCATGATTCTGTAAACGTTCGATTTATATAGTACTTTTACATACTATGTTTTTAAAAATCACCTTGTTTTTTATGTACCTGCCGTAGTGCGCAATGAAATTAATAAAGTATATGAGTGTTCCCATGAATTATAGGTCTATAAACACATTCTTCTTTCGTTTCACAAGTGAAAAATTGAGCTTTAATTTTGCGATAAGGGAGCCGTCATTATTATGGTGTGGGAGGTTGAAGGAATTTCAGCGGAAACTCTGAAATGTCGAGTAATCTCCCTGCCAACGCTGATGAATTTGAGAACCCCCTCCCCCTAAAACAAAAAAATTTAACTGCCCCCTTCAAAAAATTACACATCAAGACATGTTTTGTAAAATTTAAAGTTTAAATTTACAAAAATCCAGCAATAGTTAAGACCTTCCATATCCTAGTGTACCCTAATAGATTATCGTCGGTTATCCCATGACGTTGAAAAAGATGAAACCAACAAATCTAAATTAAAAATTGCAATGAAATACAAATGTAAAAGCTCACGCTATAACCAGTATACAACCAGATAGTATTGTTTAATTTGGATGGGTATCATGACAAGGTTTTGATTAAGATATATGTCACAAGGCAGAATTTCAAAGTGCAGCAGGGAGAACACATTGGAACTGACAGAGTTAATCCAAACCTGTCAGCTTCAATATCAGGATTAAAGAGGACCAAATTTTTTTAACGAGGACAGTGTTTACTATCAATGCTTTCTCAGACTTTATGTTAAACTTTAACTTTTCTCAATTAATGACAGCAAGTGCTGATCTACATAAACAATATTGTTACCTCTTTACACCTCCAGGTATTGCTATCATCTCAATCTGAACGTCTTAAGCACTAATATTTTACCAGAACGGAGTATCGTGATGGTAGATTGAATTTGTAGACTGCGCTACTTTTTTCTATCGAAGGCCACGTAGCTTTAAGAAGATGTTCCATTATCAAGAGCTGACCCGGGCGCAGATCAAATTTTGCTATGTGAGAAGTGTGACGTCGTGTGCTACTGTTGACATGACAGTGTTCAGTGTAAAAAACAAAATGACAGCAATAGACATGGCTCTATTATGACTCAGAGATCAAGAGAGAATGAATTGTAAAAACAGGAAATGTTTTGTAAGGCCAGAGAAAAAAAAACTCTTGTTCATCGGATTTTTTGGACCAAGGTCCAGAAGCTGCGAGCGTAAAGTTTTTAATTTTTTTATAGGCCAAAGGTAACCGTGGTCCTTCGGACTTTTTAGCTGGGATGCAGAAAAGACAAAATAACATAACTTTTCCCCTTTTAGGCTAACCAGAAATATATTAGACAAGATACGCTAATACTGGTTATTGAATTCAACACTATATTTAAGCAATAATGCAGCCCCCTCCGGCCCATAATGGACGACAGCAAACTTTGCACTCGATAATGTACTCGGCTTCGCCTCGTTACTTACGTCGTGCAAAGTTGCTTTCGTCCAATATGGGCCGGGAGGGGCTGCATTATTGTTATTATTTTATAGTTTTTGCAATGTCAGTGAATTTGTAGTTGTAGAGAACGAATATAAAATGAAATTTAAACTGAGTTTGAAGCCAGTGAGCGAGCGTCGTCCGGCATGATCGGCCCTGACTTGTATACTGTATGCATTACCATGTTTACATGACTCCACACTGCACTGCACTGAACACGCACGTTCAACACAAAAAATGAGCAGCACTTTCATGGTCCAATTTAAAAAAAATAAAAAAAATTAAAACACGATGTATTTCGAAGGAAATGAAAAGGAATTGCATCCCTACAGTTTTCATCGAACTTGAAACATCACCTTACAAATATCATGCCAT
The DNA here is from genome assembly GCF_041260155.1 of Ptychodera flava. Taxonomy (NCBI): domain Eukaryota; kingdom Metazoa; phylum Hemichordata; class Enteropneusta; family Ptychoderidae; genus Ptychodera; species Ptychodera flava. The sequence continues at coordinate 304,711 of NW_027248358.1, read as the reverse complement.
TCAAAAAGCCGACACGGTGAAATGCCAGACATAAAGAAAACGGAATGTTCATTCATCGACACCAGCATGATCAGCGAGCTGCATGGTATCAGCTGATCAATACGATGATAATTATGTCGCTAGTAGTATAGCATTCATTGCAAACGATATCAAAGAGTTCAACAATGTTATTCAAATGTTTATATTTCATTAATAATTGTGTCTATCAATTAATTTTCGATGGCTTCTTGAGAAGGCTTTTTTATTTCGGTGAACGAGAAAACTTGACGTGAACTGGTACTTGAAAGGTACAGTTGACAAACATACTGGAGGGTCTCCGTCGCGATATCGTAAACAAGGCAAGGTGAAACCACAGACAAGGAGAAAAAAACGATGAATGAAAGTTGTCTCCGATTACAGTCAGTGCATCAGAATTAGGTGGCCGAGATGTTAGATCAACGGAGAGTCCACGGTCGTCATGATTGTTGGCAGTAGCTGACCTTGGACCGAGATTTTAATGGCTCCAGTAGTAATTTCCGTAGACAATTCAGGTCAAGGTTGATGACAGCAAGCTGCCGTTGTTGGTCCGTTTACGGCTGGCACGAGTAGCCTTTCCCGCTTGCATGTCATCACGCTTGCATCGTTACATGGCCACTGATATACATAATATGCCATGTGTCAAACCCGGTATCGTCTAGGAGTTTGCAAGCGTAGTGAGTTCACTTTCACCTATACGTCAACGAAGCGAACCATGTTGTAAACAAACGTAGTTGTACAACCAGAGTATCGGACGGGGACTGCTGGCTGAGCGCGAGCCAGACAGAGCAGACGACAAGTGCATGCGGGAGGACTCAAAATTGTTTGTACACCATTATCGAGATTTATAGTTTTGTGTATTACATGGTTTATCCGATACTTTCCCTCCTTTTAAATGCGCAGTCCTTTTTTCTTTTTAAAAGAAAACTTGGATTGTTATGCTCGCTGTGGGGCCGCAATACTGAATAATGGAATACATTATCAGTAATAATGTGTGGATATGACGTCACAAAATTCGCTGGTATTGACAAGGCTGTAATATAATTTTCGACAATAACATAGGAATTACATAATTTTTACAGTGGTATTTACACAAATATATATATATTTTGAGTATTTCAACATGATTTCAGAATAAAACTGATGTGCATAGCAAATCACTGAAATCCAACAACTCAGTATTGTCCTTCAATATCCTCCTGATAGAACCTAGCATCTGAGTTTTTTTTCAATTACTTTGGCCCCATGTCTTTGTCTCTTTACCGCTTTCTCGAAACATATTACACAATGGTCTAACATCTGAGTGGTGTAACATAGTCATCCTTCAGAAGGTTCTCTTGTCCTGCTTAATAGAAACAGCAAGGTGATAGTGTTGTTGCACTGTAGTAAGGTGTTTCCACTGGACTGGTACAGGCCACAGCTTGGCGTATCAACAACATCACTATATGAATTTGCTGAAATAATAAAAAAACCAAATCGAGCAAAGTAGAAGCGGTGATTCTTACGAACATTATATTTTGTTCATTCTGGCCTAATAGAAATTATTAAATTCCATATTTGCCGGTAAATATATCTTGCAGTGAAGTTTAATTAGTCCCCCTTTATGTATTGAGCTTACCGAATGCGGGTCAATGGTGGTTGGGTAGGGTGGGGTCCTAACATTGCTATTGTAATGTTATGCACTATTTTCCGTGATTTTGATTCCTGCACCGTTCCGCTTCATGCAGACGTTCGTCCAAGACAATCTTGATCAATTGTAACATTTAACCATCACAACGTTTACCCATTATTTGAAGGAAATATAGAGTTTTGACGACAATAGGGCAAGTGGAGACTTTTTGTTCACCGATTTCAACGGGAAAATGTACAGGTTGTGTGTTATGACTTGAATTGTCCAGTAAAAAACTGTAGCAAATTCAGGAAAAATTGTCAAATTGTAACTTATTTTACTTCCTGTTGATTTTTCCTAAAAAGGTAACTGTTTCTTGCTATTTCTTACTCCTCGATATTACTAATACAGGCCGATGACGATGTCCTCGTTACATTATGGAAGAGAAATGTGTGACTGTGATGAGAAAGTGTATCGTAACTTTCTCACCAACGGTGACACTTTCATGTCATTTTACCAGGTGTGAAATATCTTGAAGTTCTGACTGGTCACGTGACTTTGAGACTTAGTCTTGAATCTCACCAATGATCTGTGAGATTTTCGAGTTCAGAGATCATGAATCAGTAGAGCACGTTTATAAGTATAGAAAATATATCCATGACATTTGCAGCGTGTTCTGAGACCTGTTTGATATATACATAGAAGAGACGATATCCCTGCATGGCACAGAAACTGCTTCAATCCTAAGTCGGATAAACTGTATCTTAGACGAAATATTTTCAGACATTATTAAAAATTCGACGCAAAAATGTGATTCAAATGTACGCCACGAATTGAACTGCAAAATAGGGAAGTTTAGGATAACGTACAACGTCATAAAAGAAGATATCTAACACGAAAGGCTTCGCAAATTACAGATCAAACAACTTAAATTAAGCAGCAATAAATGTTTATAGAGTCTGCTGAGGAAGTATATTATGTGACCGCGCATCAAGTTACTCAGCAATATGCTGTTGCACTGTAACCACATTGACCATATTTCTGAGAGTCTGTGATACAGCTGAGTGAATTTGCAATAAATACTGATCATCATTTAGGATGACAGGAATACTATTTTGTTATCAAGAATATTAGTAATCATAACGTTATTAATAACAGTGTCTCTAATACAAATGCGCGAATTATACACGGAAACTGGTCATCATTCAATATTCGAGTTTAATAGCGTAATTTTGTAAGTATACAATCATGACAGAAATATTTAATACTATCAAAAGTATTCATGCTCATTATTTTTGAACTCTTTAATGGCTGATAATGCCTCATGGCCTAATGACCCTGTGTGTATAGTATCATGAACCTACTAGCAGGTTCATGGTTTAAATCAAAAAAGAAAAAGTGTGGACCCAATATCAGAACATTCACTGAACACTTTTGAATTCGATCAAAGACCGGTCAACGTTAGTGGAGGTCGATATCCATAGAAACGTCAACTTTGTTTTCGAGAAAATATGATGACAAGTCATCAATATCGGGTGTGGTCCCTCCGTCATTGTTTTTACTTATTTCTTCCATTTTTTTCATTTGAGATACTAAAAATGAAAACGAAAGTGCAGCATTGCAGCTTTAATCTTGAAAACGAGGAACACAAAACTGAGGAAATGTACAGGTTATACAGGAAATCACTTGAAGTCGACAGTAACCATTTTGCTTCTCAAGGTCCGAAGGGATTGTACTAGTATATACATGTCCAGGCAACTTCTTGTGAAACAAATTATCAGCTTACATTCTTACACCTACGTAGCCAAAATGCCGCAGGGAACTTATTTGAAGCCTTGGAGGGTGCTTAAATTGACATGTATAGAAAAAATGTATAAGTTCGATTTACACAATGCACAAGCAAGTTTGTCGTCTCCGAACAAAAAATACGGGATTTATTCTCTGGTCGTTCTACGTCACGACAACCCGCGTCTATGTCATCAATTTTGGTGCGTCGGACCTTTTTTTGTCGATCTTCGGTGTGCTCGTAAATATTTAAACAAACAACATGGCGGCCGATGTTTCTCCCACGATCAAAAGTCATGTAATGAAATCGATATTTTCACAGACTACGACATTACTAATCCGAACAATGTAAACACAAGAGTGTACCGCCTGTATATTCCGAAGGAATTACGTGAATAATTTGCGGAAACAACGAACTCGAAGCTGGTCGCGTATACCGTGGGTTCCCTACGCATTGCAAACAGGGTCAGGCGCGACGTTTACAGTGTTCGCGCCGTCGAGATTCAGTCGATATTTGTTCCCGAAAAATAGCGTATCTTCGTCTGTGATAAATTTCTAGGACTATACTATCTTTGAAATAGAGTATAACTTTGCGGAAGGTAGCCTACGTGTAGACCGAGAGCTGTCATTTGCTCCACACACGAACGAACGTGAGCGCTAACGCACACGACGGACGACTGGAAATGATTGACAACTCGTGCACGGCGTACTGATATTTATTTCTAAAGTAGTTCAAAAGTTTAAACGCGGAATCGTCATGGAAAACTTATTTTATTTTGCAAAAAGTAACGAATTCTTGGCTTGTGCATGTGATAAGTATATTATTCCCTAATATTTTTCTTCGTTCAGCGCAAGGAAAATACGAGTGACGTAATGACCGTGTCACCACGAGTCGAAGACGAGTGGTGACACGGTCATTACGTCACTCGTATTTTCCTTCGCTGAACGAAGAAAAATATTAGGGAATAATATCTAAGTATCTAGTCAATATTTCTATACATAGCGATATATGACCGAAGCAACCGAGATGATGATTATCGTTTTTTTTATAGAAACTCGATAAAACATTTCAATGCATGTAATTTAAATCAACATACTAATGTATCAAAAGTAAATTTCAATATGTAAATTATCGATCGCGTGTTAATTTGAATGCTTATTAACTCAAAAGCTTGTCCTGTCTAGTTTGACAGCATTTAGTACTGGCAAAATATTCCTTCATGAAGATCTACAAATAATCTAGCGTGTTACCATTTACACGGTGATATTTCGTCGGAGTGCTCAAACTTCGTACCTGCAAAATTATTGATGAATGTACGTTAACATATAACAAGCAAATTTAAAATTATCGACAATGAATTTTTAGACTTGAAACTTTTCAGTTGATGAAGTTTCGCGCATATTTTCAGTGCTTGCTTCTTGCGAAATCCGTGGAGATTGGAAAGTTTTGTTTTTCCATATAATATGTGAGTATACTTTTGGAATGACCATTGGGTTATAACATTAAAGAGATCATGACTAAACCTTTGACCAAATCGGCGCCGTGGTTGCAATGGTTTAGAACTCATAATTCGAATGGGCTACGGTACTAGTTTTAAAACCACGTGCACAAACGCTCACAGAAAGAACGTGTATTTCTATTATGCGATTGTACTGATTGTACTCATTGGTTTGTACTGCAATCACGAGATTTGTTTGACATTCCGAGACTGTGGAACATCGCGCATTATCTTTCAGAGTAGAAGCACTGATGTTGCTGTAGCAACAGCAAAAGAACAACAAAAAGTTGTGTATTCGTACGTACTATATTCGGTGCGAATCACTTGTCCCTAGGGTAAGTTCTTCTTTGCCTTTGAAGTCACTTTCATCGAAGGGTTTATGTTATCCAAGCGTTCATCTTGTTATTATTCGAGTATAATTCTCAATATTGTGAGGTGAGTAACATTTAACAAGGCATCCAAGATCAAAAACCCCGTTGCTATGAGCTTAACGTCAGGAGAGTGACAAAAGAAGTGAGCAAAAATATTAAAAAAATAACCTATTTATGTAGGTAACTTTGTTGTCAATTGTTAATCTATTATAATTTCATTATGGTCACAGGGACAATGTACATATAGTTCCAGTTTCGAGGTTTGTTTTTTCCAACTTTTTGCTCTTACTTAATTAACATGTTAACAAGATAATATTAGGTAAAAGGTGTCCTTTCTCAAAATTATTTAGTGACGTTCGATTTGATATTCGCTACTTAATACATGGTATAATATTTTCAGGAATCCAAAGACAACACGGCTGGATACAGCTTTGTAAACTACAGAGAGATTAGGGTAGAACCACGTCCTAACAATCAAAATTTCAAAAAGAAATCCTTGAATATAATGTTGGTTTCTTTATTCCGATATGGTAAGACAACTTTAAAGATCAATTGTAAAGACATTCCGTCTTTTCTCAAAAATGTAGACTAATATTTTTACCGATTTGCAAATCAAAGTTACAGTACTTGGACTATAACTTCGTTCATACAGGCAAAAATTGAAACGTTTCAGCGACTTTATTTGTGATTTGTAAACACAGGGGATTAATAGTTTGGGTCCGCTCGTGTCCATACTCACAAAATTAAGCCATTGTTTTGATATTTAAGACGTCTTAATGCGCCCTCTTGAGTTCAAAAGGTGTGGATGGCCAAGCATACTGCATAACAAGATGGCTGAAACGAACGACGTCGTACTGGCTTGTCTTCTGTTTTTTTACCTGCTGCATATGCGGTCCAGATGACGCAATTAAGCTAATTTCTCCCGGTAGCTATCTAGCCAAGGTTGATCTTAAATCTGCCTATCGTTCAGTTAAAATTCACCCTCCAACTATCCAGCCACAGGCCTTGAATGGACGTTTCAAGGTCAAACTCGCCCTACTTACCTTCATGACACCCGCCTGCCATTTGGTGCAAAACTTTCTCCAAGTATTTTCCATAGGTTAACTCAGAGTGTTAGACGGATGATGGCACGGCGTGGCTTTAATGCTATGGTTGTTTACCTTGATGATTTCCTCATAATTACTCCCGATTACAAATCCTGTTTAGAGGCTCTAAATATTCTCCTCAGTCTACTAAGAAAGCTAGGTTTTCGAATTGCAGGAAGCTGGAAGAAGGTAGAGGCCCTACTCAACGTTTAGTTTTCCTTGGCGTGGAAATTGATACTTTACTGCTCACTTTAAGCTTACCGCAGCCAAAGCTTAAAGAATTTTACGATCTGCTCCTTACGTTTTCTTTGAGAAAACGGGCTACTCGTCGCCAGCTTGAAACCCTCGCAGGCAAATTAGCATGGGCATGCAGAGTTATCAAAGGAGGTAGAACTTTCCTCCAGCGTATTCTCTCCCAGCTAAGCAAGTTACGCCGCTTGTCGCACAAAATGCTCTTATCTAAGGATTTCCACCTTGACATCCAATGGTGGTTACAATGCTTGCCTTTGTTGAATGGTGCTACGAAGTTTATCGATCCTCGCCCTATTACAGATGTTCATATCGATGCATCTAATTTAGCTTCTGGTATTTTCCACAGAGGGGACTGGCAGTATGTTGGTTGTTGTTTGTTTTATGTTACAAATACCTGTCGCGTGAGGGCGTTTGAAACGCCTCTGAAGCGTCTCAGTCTGTCCGTACAGCGATTTGCGGATAGAGTTAATCCCTACAACGGCTCAGGTCGGGCCGACTGAACCGTCTCAAATCTGAAACGCTTCAGAACCACTTCGGAGTGTCCATACATGACTTTTTGTGCCATTATTGGCCCAGAACCGTTTCAGAGACGTTTCAATGGCCTGTGTATGAACGGCATCTATAATGCCCCACCCCCCGTAAAGATGGATTTTCATTAAAACGGTACGCCGATACGTCTTGGTTTACAACTACGATACACACTGTTTAACGGTTCCACCCCATTCCCTAGGGCAGACGAACAGCGCCATGGAAGCTGTTATCCATTTTGGTGGCTGAATGTTACCGTTATAATTGAATAATACAAATAGATTCTCTAAGTTACTGTGAAAGTTGACAAACGACTAATCAGATATAACCATAAGGGATTGCACAAAAGTCTGTCCCAGGGGTAGGGGAATCATGGTCTCAGCACAAGGTTCTTCTTGATATGGTTTATTTTATGTTAATACGTTTGACTATGATATATATATATATATATATATATATATATATATATATATATATATATATATATATATATATATATATATATATATCACCAAACTTTCATAGCAGCTTTGATGTATTTGTCTTACGTTAGCACTGGTTTTGTAACGATTGTGTTTTTTTTATTTGTCCTTTGGCGAATTTTTGTCACTGTGTTGCGTCTATTAACTGACTAGTTTGATTGCCTAATTCGCTAAAGCAAGCAAAGGTAAATTACTAATCTGTGGACGTTGTCACCAGATTATCACTGGGTTAACTTTGACATAGTCATCAACGAACGCACTAACAAGGTATAACAGCTTCTGTTATACCCTGCTGGTGCGTTCGTTGTTGATTTATCAAAGTTAGTTCATAGATAATCTGGTGACAGCGTCCACAGATTAGTATTATACCCTTGCTTGCTTTGCGCATTAGGCAATCAAAACTCTTCAGAAAATAGATGCAGCATGGTAATAAAACGTTTAGGCAAGATTGTCGGGGGTATTACTAAGTCAAGGCAAAAAACACCAAAGGTTGGCAGATGCTGAATCCTTCTTGGTTTCAATCTCCGCCGTCGAAGATAAAGTGCGGCAAAGGTTCGTATTTATGAAGTACACACACTACGAAGTTCTGTTCAACTGCTTGATTACATAATGTGTACACAACTCGTCAACAAACGCTAGATTTCATAAACCCTGACAGGACAGATATTGTTACCTTTCGAAAGACAGGAGAGTGCTCATTTCTACTTATGATGCCAATTTCAATGGTAAAATCTATTGTAAATCAAGTTCATATCCAAAATGAACACATTGTTTGATGACATTAAAATCGTACGGTCGTACCCGAACTACTGCAAGTATGATTTTTGTATATATTGACGTTCAGAGAGGATGTCAACCAGTCCTACATGTGATTAACATAACTTAGACGAATAGAAATCCACGTGGTCGATAATCATACCGTACAAGACGTACAGTTACTTAAAGCTAAAAGCCATGGTTCTTCAATTTGCTCAACCTTGTTTTGTCGGCAATCGATATTTGTTATATTTTATGTGTCTACTTGACAGAGTGAGTGAAATATTATGTCTCTTTCTGCAAATCAAAAATCTCTCATTCGTATGTAGTTATTATAATTATGCATTTTGTGTATCAAAAATACTTCGAGATCTTGCAATTGGCAGCTGAACCTTACTTAGTCAGTACTGTCTGGTCTCAGACTTATAATATAATAACATTGGCTACCAAGCTTAATCAATCTCGGTGCAGTACAGAAGATCCTCTTATCCATACAAATGGACACAGAGGCAGGAAGACAGAAGTGAGGACCTGATGTCCATGCCGCGTACGTGGCTTAGTCATCACACGTACACTGTAATACATGTATACTTCTATCTAACAAACGACAAAGACACGCTTTTCTGCGGTTAGTGTCAGGTTGAAACCGTCATAATTTGGTGTTTTTTTAGCTTCCCCAATAGGAACATATTAACAATAGCATATCCCTTTTACGCATTTCTGCACATCTTGATTTGAGTGTTCATGGCTTCCCCTTACACTTTGACAGGCACTTTCAAGTGCGAATCACGGCCTGTTGTGTCACTCAAAGGCAGATATACTATTGCTTTCTAAAGAAAGCGAGAGATTTTAAGATCAGTACGAAATGTCTCATCACATTTTCATTTGTACGAATGTAGCAACTTCTCATGGTGTGGACTTACGCCACTATCAATAATTTCCATGAAGGACGTCAATGATAAATTCACTCAGCCGTTCGCTCATACACAGGGATCCATGAAGATCGTATCGTCGTTTTAGGAGTGACTTTGATCGTAAGTTAAGATTTGCTCACCGTGAAATATATGTTACAAACGGTGATGACACTTCTTCGAATGTCTCAGCCCGAATTTGATCGGTTCATTTCGTTCATTTTCCCCGCCCTCACTATCGCCCGCACTTCGGTTGTCAGGGACGTCACTTGGGCCACGCACTTGTCGATTTCAGGCACCCTACAAATGAGCTAACCACTCACCTTCTCAACACCATTGTACTGGTGATCAATACATCACAAAATATAAAACAGGTCAGAACTAACAGGAGTAGGACAAGCATGGTCATTGTAAGAGAGTAGTACGCTTACCTGACCGATGACTGTCGACAAACAACGTGACAGAGATAGAGATGGTGAATGAATGCTGACTTGGTAATATGTAGTTTTTTGTTTGTTTTTTTGTTTTTACATGCCATTTCAAAGATGATTTCGATATGTAATGCTTCATAATCAGCAATCTTTGACACAGGTAATTCAATAGATATCTAGAACAGTAATTTACATCCCATGGTCAGACACCACAACGATTCATTTGGGAGAAATCGATGGACCTTATAGTGTATATTGTGATTAAAATTATTCAATCTTAAAAACAGTTTCGGTAGAAATCACAGGTACAATCGACAAGTATTAAAGTCATTATGTACTTTATGAGTCGCTAAATAGAGGGCAAGCGTATGATATGCAACATGTTTTGTATTTGACAATCCTGTGTCTAAAGGCATAGAAACTAGTCTTCTCAGTTGATAGGAAGACTACTGTCAATCCTATAAAGCCAGCAGCATATGTTTCTCTAGATATGTTGGACATTAAATATAGCTAACACACATTCATAACTATAGCGTGATCATAGTAAACAATAATGCAATTGATGTACGAAATTATTTTCTCGTGAATGACAGATGTGTAATGTACATGTCAGCCAAATCGGGCGTTTGAATAAGGTCTATATATTGCCTTCAAGTTTGTAGTATAGTTGTGTATTCAGAGTAACGGGACTCTCGCAGTCAACATTTCTTCCAAGACTTTTCTGTTATTTGTTGAGTTATTTCACGATGGTGCCAAACATCGCATTGTAAACATATCTAGTGTTTGTGATGATTTTTGAAAGTTTTCCTATTTAAAAGTTTGTCGAAATATTAATCCTATAGTAGTTTTTTTCGACAATAAATATTTTGTTGTGTTTTTTGAACAGCGTTTTGTTGATAATAAACAAGGACGCATGGCGAGTTGGTGAGCACCGCATTAGCCATACATATGTCGTTACTTGTGTTTTCTACACGAATGTCATTATTACACGCGCGCTCTTTTACCTCCAGTGTGTGTTGCGCCGCCAACGTCAAATACTGAACGCAGCACCCAATGAGCGCTGTACGAGCGCATGACATTGTGGGATAAATAACAAAGTTCACTTATCATCTGCTGCATGGTGAAAAGGTATGAATCTCTCATCTATTATGTCTCACACAGTGTCATAGAGAAAATTGCCAACGCGTTCTAAGCCTTGAGAAGGTAATGGCCGACTCTTGAATACATTCACATCACAAGATTTACCTGTCAACGTCCTGAAGCCGACGACCTTTATTTATTTATTTATTTATTTATTTATTTATTTATTTATTTATTAATTATTTTTATTTATTTATTTATTTATTTTATTTATTTATTATTTATTCATTCTGACATCAAACAGGCATAGCCCAATAACTGGATGCAAACAGAGAAAAATTAAAACATAAAAAACACAAATTACAACATGCAAAAACTAATAAAAAGGACACTAAACAAGTAGCAACAGAGACTGACAAATATCAAAAACTCTCGGTAGTAAAATGACTATCAGCAAGAGATAATAAAACAGATGACACTTGGGTTTTAAAGCACTAAGACTGGTAAACAAATCAATATAAAACGATAGACACTATTTAAAAGTGACATTGCCCGAGACGAAAAACAATATTTAGACAGGTTAACGCGGTGATTTGGTATCCGGAAAAAGGTCAGAAGACCTGAGACGCCTTGGGGGCACAAAGAAATTGAAGGAGCTATTAATATCTGGACAATCGGTAATGAAATTTACACACTTGTGAATAAAACAAAGATCTAAAACTTGACGACGAATAAAAAGAGACCAAACTTTAAAACAAGAACATAATGTAAAATAATTATGCATATTGTACTCCATACCCTCCTTAAAACAAAGAAATTTAATAATTTTTTTTCTGAACTCGTTCAATCCTGTAAATGTAGGACTTCTGGTGTGGAGATCACACTACCGAACAGTACTCATGGATACTCCTAACAAGTGCAAGGCAAATACTTTTGATGGCAGTGGTATTAGTGAAGTCGCAGCAAGTCCGTTTAATAAAACCGACCAATTGATGTGCTCTTTTGATTGTGCAATGGATGTGATGTACAAAGCTTAGATTTTTGGAGAAATAAACACCAAGATCCTTGATGACATCAACACGTGTGATTGATTGCTTATAAAGCATATAATTGGAATTAGCCGGAATACACTTGTAGGAGAATGAAATAACAAAACATTTTTAAGATTTATTTTAACTTTCCGTGCTTTGCACCAGTTACCAACAAGAGAAATCTGCAGTACCCTGCAATCTAATTCAGTTTTGATGATCCGAGCAAGGAAGATTTTATTCTCACTGTAGCCGTGCAAATGAGAAATTCAAGTTTCTGATTCGCACCACAGCGGTGCGGGTAAAGAATCAAAATTTCTTATTCGCACTGCAGCGGTGCGCATAAGCAATATTAATTTCTTATTCTCACCGCAGCGGTGTGAATAAAGTATTTCTTATTAGTACCGCTGCGATGCCAATATTAAGGAATTTCTTATTTGCACCGCACCGGTGTGAATAAGAAGTCTTAATTTATAATTTACACCACAGCGATGCGTTTAAGGAATCTAATTTTTATTAGCACCCTTAGCGTGGCAATCGGTATTAATCCAGGTGCTTGAAGTCCCTCCTTTTCCAATCCATAGTGCGTATTTGACACGTAAAATTGCTTTTAAGGGCACAATGATGCGCATTTGTTTTACTTAGAATATTTTAAACTTCATGTAGTTTTGATCAGACTAAATTCAGCGGGCTACGGTCATATTTTTGTGTGTAATTTGAGGAACTTCGTAGCTTGCACTACTTATCGCTATGCAGGCCTTCTCGATTACATTTGAAAGCTACAGTCGGTCATTGTAGAAGAGTATGTTTTGTGAAGTTTAGGGACTGTGATACTGACACCGCGGTATCATTTACCTTATACATTTAAGATTTACGTCAAAATCCTACTCTAGCAATCATCTGCACCGAAATTCGTCTCGCCGAAGCCACAATCATCAACGGACGGAATGTGGGGGAAGATACGATAGGCTTGGTTACTGTCCTAAAAGGAAGTCAATCGACTGATGAAGGAACAGTCTGCTTGCTAAGACACACGTGACCGAATGAGTTTGCATGGGTGATGACGATGACGTCAAGTTTTAGTAAGTTCACAGTCACTGTCTGCAATTTCAGCATGCATTTGGAATCAATCTCAACGACTTCGTTAATTTTTAGGCAAGACCTCCTGTAAGTCATCTCATACTTATGAAATCACTGTAATCTTTAGACTTTCCTCCGATGAAGTACATCAAATGTAAGGGTTTAGGATTATGAGGTTAAAGTCTGCTTTACGGTTGACATTGATTACATATATTGTAGTGTATCCTACATAAAATAGGGAAGCAGGTTGAGGAGGGCACTCTAGAGAAGTCCTTCACTTTCTATTCATTTTCTTTTATTTTTCTAACTGTGTAATCTCCAAAAATCAGACTGATATAAATTCTTGCAGTTAGTTACTGTTCAGTGTAGTTGCCAGAGATATGTTCCTTGTCGGCTGATGATAATACTCGGGACGGACGTGGAGTCAAATAACTCGCTCAGCAGATTGACTGCCATAGACCTCACATCTTGATTGAAAGTATTATCAAAACCTGTCCTAGCTAAATGAAGTGCAGTGTTGTCTCCGGCAACATAAGTGGCCAGAGGCCAGTGACAGTAGCACGGTTGTTATGGTTGCATAAGTCACCGTCTCCACACAGCCCACATGACGGGAAAAAGCTGGCGCTCGGCCCGTGGGCGACAATTATTGCAGCTAGTTGCGGTAGAGTAAGCGTGCTTGTAGCTATGGCATAATTGTGCAGCCTGCACATGCAAAGCCAGCAAGCAGGTTGTCACCATGTCTGATTTGCAGGTAGATTGTGATTCTAATATTAAATATTCTTACTAACATCGAATAAAAGCATGTTTAACACAAGTGTAATGTAAAATTGTTCATGTTTGCTCACTGTAAAATGACGTATGTCGTCCCTTGTTGCTGAATAAAAGTCCTTTCTGACGATTACATAGAGATAATGTTTTCAGATGTTTCAATTTTTACTATATTTTTTTCATTAATTTATTTATTATATCAAAGTGATATAAAAACTTATAATAATTTTTATCATTGTTTGACATTTAATTATATTATTTCAGTCAGCATAATGTTTTCCTTCTCAAAGTGTTTCTCACGTAACATTTGACAGGTGAGTCATGAAATAGATGTTATGATTATCTGATGAATATATTGGAGTGGTTGGTAATGCAAGTTGATAATTACCCGGCATTCTATTCAGGCATATGGACCCTGATCACATGATGAAGCAGAATTCCTTCAAATAGGGATCATTTATGTTTGGCAAACTATTTTTTTTTGAAATTGACCAGCAAAACTTAATTCTGCTTTTTAGCATAGAAATTAAGAAAGAGATATTTAATGTTGCTTGGTATTTGCATCATGAGACAAGTTCATTTCATAGCTATCAAAGACATAACTTGTCATGCTTAAGCTGTTGTGGTCATAGTACATTTGAATTTTACGTATTCAAAGAAATAGGGGAAGCATGTTTGAATAATGCCTCTGAGCAACAATTTTAGACAAAATCGCAGCAGGTAAACCGTTAATGAAGCCATGATATGTTATTTTTAACAAATCAATGTACTTCCTGTAGCTAATATTTTGTATAGAAATTTAATATTTATGTTTGGTAGTACAAAGGCTTAGGAAAATCAGTGTACCATGATGAAAACGATGTCTTACAATCAGATAGAATCTGACTGATCGCGAGAGTCTGATTGTAATGCCCCACACTTGTGTACTACTGAGTCAATCACTACATGATACATTTTATTGCGATGGTTGACAGTTTTTTGGACATATCAGGTGGGCTTATATTTAAAAGAAGAAGAAGGACGATAGTGACGACCAGCGGACTTTCAATGGCCAATATGGATTTAGATCTAAAAGGCAACCGCCGCAGTTCGATAGATTTGTATCGAATTTAAGTAATAAGGGCAAAGTCTTTGACATTTCGTGGTCAATAATTGATAAAGCATTGAGCTACTTTAACATCAGCAAGCGCTGTAATCTTTGTATATCAGAAAAGCTGCACATTATCAATGCCGACAAATCTACACTTTTAAACAGACGCTCTTAGTTGGTTTCAAAATGTCGTCACCAAAACAAATATTATTTATCGAATTTTAACACAACCTACAAATAGTATGGTTCATCCCAATCATATGTTAGAGTGTCAAGCTTGTAATCCTTTCACTTCTAAAAAAGCTATCTGAGGATTGCAGGATGCATGAAACTTGAATAAAATATTTAGTTACTTTGTACTTGAAGTAATTTGTTTATATGAGAGAGAGAGAGAGAGAGAGAGAGAGAGAGAGAGAGAGAGAGAGAGAGAGAGAGAGAGAGAGAGAGAGAGAGAGAGAGAGAGAGAGAGAGAGAGAGAGAGAGAGAGAGAGAGAGAGAGCACTATGCTTTTTGTGAGCGACTGTCTGACCGTGAATATAGTTAAAACAATGAAACGGCAAACTAATCTCATTGCGTTTCAGTCAACCTGAATTGCTGTTGAAGATAAAAAATAATAAGAAGATTCAGATTGCCGAAGCATATGATTGTATTATGTAAAGCGATGGGTTGAAATCTTAATGCAACTTACAATCTCCAATCTAGAAAACACTGATATGACGCAACTGAAGGGACACAAAATGTTCTTTTAGTAGATATTTATTGATGCCTCATTAATTCCTTGGCTGGTTTCATATGGTAGTCGTCATCAATGCACAACAGTTGCTCTGTTCAATAATGATGTGTTCGTCGTTTGTCATAGCATTGGTGTATCCAAGAGCGAGGCAAGGCCCTGGGAGTAGAGTACTCCTGATATTTCCTTACGTTGGTGTGTCGTCCGAGTCAGTGAAAATATCTCCCCATGTATATTCAAAAATATGACCATTGTAAGGAATTTGTTTGACAAAGTGGGGAATTCGCACCTTTGATCTGTTGCAAGTGAAGAAATTTTTTTTCCATAAAAGTTACCCATTAGGGCGGTACATAACCGTACACCTTTACCATTAGGGTGGTACATACCCGTACACCTTTACCCATTAGGGCGGTACATACCCGTACACCTTTACCCATGAGGGCGGTATATACTCCTACACCTTTCTATGGCAGTATCCCGGGACATTGCTATCCTCCTGTAATGTTCTGTAAACGGAATGCTAGCCATTTGCTATTCTTTATTAAACATTGACCGATTCAAGAGAAATGCGGTAATCAGTGTTTAGGGTAGTATGCGCCTCGAAAGTGAAATACTTGAATTTTTGCTCAAACTTTCCCGAATGAAACTTTTAGCAATTAGTTCTTTTACCGAATCAACAAAAAAATCAGGGGTCACCATGAAAATTTTAGAACTAGTGAAACAAATAACCCAACATTTTGCGATATTTAAAATTCAGCAAAGCTATTCCCGTGAAATCTCTATGGGGAAAACTAAATTTTCGATTACAAAAAACCTAAGACAGAAGAAGGTTTTATTTCGCTAACTTTATTTCTCCAGCTTTAAAATGGGCCCCTACACGTGACACTGCATAAAAACCCTATAATATTTACTGTATTAACATGGATCATTGCCTGTATTCTAGCTGAAGAGTGCATATACAGATGAATACAGTCAAGAATCCATTTTTTGTATTCAGCTAGCCTGTATTCACGTGGATTCATGTGAATTCACGTGTATTATACTATATTATATTATAGCTTTGTCAATACCAGTGAATTTTGTGACGTCATATCCATACATTATTACTGATAATGTATTCCATTATTCAGCATTGCGGCCCACAGCGAGCAAGTTATTTTGGAAAACGAAAAAAGGACTGCGCATTTAAAAGGAGGGAAAGTATCGGATAAACCATGTAATACACAAACTATAAATCTTGATAATGGTGCACAATACTGATAATAATGTCTTACTGTGCGATTTATTACATTTTTTGAGTCCTCAACGCACGCACTTGCCGTCTGTCTGGCTGGCGCTCAGCATGCAGTCCCCGTCCGATACGCTGGTTGTACTACTACGTTTGTTTACAACATGGTTCGCTTCGTTGCCGTATAGGTGAAACAGAACTCAATACGTTTGCAAACTCCTAGACGATACTGGGTTTGACACACGGCATATTATGTATGTCATTGGCCATGTAAACGATGCAAGCGTGAAAGGCTACTCGAACCAGCCGTAAACAGTCCAACAACGGCAGCTTGCTGTCATCAACCTTGACCGGAAGTGTCTACGGATATACTACGGAGCCATTCAAAGTCTCGGTCCAAGGTCAGCTACTACCAACAATCATGACGACCGTGGACTCTCCGTTGATCTAAAATCTCGGCCACCTAATTCTGATGCACTGACTGTAATCGGAGACAACTTTCATTCATCGTTTTTTTCTCCATGTCTGTGATTTTACCTTGCCTTGTTCTCGATATCGCGACGGTACCGAAACCCTCCAGTATGTTTGTCAACTGTACCTTTCAAGCACCGTTTACGTCAAGTTATTGCTTAAATACAGGCAACTCATTAATATGAATTAATCTGAATTATTGGGTTTTCATGCAGTGTGACAGATCAGAAACGACATGTAGTTGATAAGACATTCGATGTTATTAATGATATTATTGAACCCCCACAAGTGGTAGATTAGAAAAGAATTGTAGAAATTTGAGAGTCCAAATATCCGTCCCCAGGCGGGTTCTACCCTAAGCAGTGATTCGGAAACGGGTTGACTGACAGGTGCAAGATTAAATAACATCGACTGTCTTATCAAACTTCATATCGATTTTGCTTGTTTTTGTCTGAGTAAACTATGGCACAATGCTCGTCAAATGCATACACCAATATTTTAAAACAACCCTAAACCGACAACAGTATTGTAGCTATCACTAAACGTTGCTACTATAACATCAATACAGGTAGTACGTACATATACGTATTTGCCTAAATTTGAGCGAGCAAAGTTGATACATCAATATTTTCATAGCCGGCGACAAAAAATATGAAATTAGCAAGTTTGAAAGAAACGTCAACACTCCAGGAAATACACAGGGACACAAGCACTTCACAGATACAACCAACTTTTGGCCGCGTTGTTTATTGCAAGGGCGCCATCAGTGTTGCAACATGCATGTACTCTTCGGTCTTCCGAGCTCTGCGCCGTCTGGCATGATTGACCCGTGCCCCGGGCGATTGCTATTTACTTAGAATTTTAAAAACTAACAGTTCAAAAGAGAGAATTTCAAATCATATATCCAGGAAGTCATACCAAGAATCTATTACAAATAAATGCAACACATTGCATCAGAGAAGAGAAAAGCTATGTCATTAAATCATCTAAGTCTCCGACAGAAAGACTCGTCACTCCAAACAATGCGCTGTACTCCTAGGTGTCTTATACAAATGTTTACGAATAGTTTCATCCCCTACGCTCATGAAAGTATCATAGATAGCTTTCCTTTTCATATGTACGCGCTTTTAGAACCACCTATTGTCTTTTTATGACTTTTAACAGAGCAATTTTAATGTGCACCCTTTTAAATTGTGTAATTTTTTATTGTAAGAATTCAACAAGTATGTATTTGTATGGAATCTGGTTGCAAAAGTCTAATAAATGAATAAAATTCATCAATAAATATATATTTTTTTCTGTTGAAAATTCGTAGTCTACCCTGTTTTTAGTTCATTTCTTCTACTTTGTAATGTGTGTATCTTAAGAGGTTGTCAGTCATTTGCCCACCAAATGCGATGTGCTTGCTTGCTATTGATAATATATTGGCAACATGCCTCCAGCATAATGGCATATTGATGTCAGACGGAATTTAGAATGTATAATGATTTCTGTCAGATAAGAAACTCGGACAATACGTTAAGATTCTGTTTTGTACAGTTTTATAAGTACAGATTTGAACACAAACGACATTCAATGCAAAAGGTAAGACGTTGACCATTGAATACATGTCACACACTGGTTGGGTCATGTCAAGCAGCAAGCTTTGTTTGAGCCTTGAATAGAATGTTTTTTTTTGCTATTCAGTGCGTAGGTGTATACCTTGGATCAGGGATCAACATTTGATTTTCTATAAGTCATACTACAGCTCACCAGAACCTGGTACGATGATACCAGTTACTCCTCCTTCATCTTTTCGTAGGAGATGGCATGATAAGACGAAGACGAGAAAAAGTGCTCACAACGACAGTTCTCTATGCATGACCGACGAGTCATTATTGAGCTCAGCTTAAAATTATGAAAGACGTTCATGTGAAATATTGAAAATTCGTAATAAGTACCGATTTATGTAAATTAGTAAACTTTCATCTGTAAAATGTATAGAGATTGAGTCGAAACGATCATATATACAATCTGTGAACAAGTAAACACATGCCTCATTTTAGGGTCATGCAAGATCACCCCATTGTTCCAGTTTTCAATCGAATGTGATTTTTTTGTGGTATTCGTTATTCAAAGATTAGGAAAGTGAGTTTAAACTTAAATTCAAATTTTGCCTAAGGCTGAATCCTTTTACGTCGGTCAAGAGTTTTGTTTCTTGCTTGGGTTCTGAAACACACAGACATCATCTAACTCAGATATATAGAACAAGTTACAATAGTGATAAAATTTAAGCAACCAACAAGTTAAAATTCTGTTTTGTACAGTTTTATAAGTACAGATTTCAAGACAAACGTCATAAACACGATTGGAACTAATTTTGGATAATTGAATGGTGAAGTAATATCAATTTAATCTACAATAGTAGTCTCATCTGCGTTTTTGTTTTTACATTACACACTTGTGTTTATGAGTAATTTGTATTATTGCAACATTCAACTATCTTGAACCTAAAAC
The DNA here is from genome assembly GCF_041260155.1 of Ptychodera flava. NCBI lineage: Eukaryota > Metazoa > Hemichordata > Enteropneusta > Ptychoderidae > Ptychodera > Ptychodera flava. The sequence goes on along the minus strand of NW_027248358.1, from coordinate 285,016 downwards.
TTGTGAGGAATTTTAAAATATAAAATTTCAATTATCCCAAATTAGTTCCAATCGTGTCCATACAAATCAACCAGGGTAGACGTCGACCATTGAATGCATATCACGCACTCGTTGGGGATGTGTTAAGTGACCAGCTTTATTTGCGCTTTCAATAAAATGAATTTCACAAGTCTCTTCTATTTCGCTATTCACTGCGTAGGTGTATACCTGTGACGTCGTAGCTATTCAGTGCGTATGTGTATACTTATGAGGTAAAATTCAATACACGTCTGAAACAACCAAGCAGTTATTGTTTATGGTCAGTTTAGGTCAACTGCTGAGACCATAGGGCGTTGCTGTTTACAAACCCCATAACATCGTCTATTTTCAGGGATCAACGTTTGATTTTCTAATAGTCATACTACAGCTCACGGGAGCCTGGCACGATGATAACAGTTTCTCCTCATTCATCTTTCATAAAAGATAGCATGACAGGACGTAGACGAGACAAAATGAACACAGCGTCAGTTCTCTATGCATGACCGACATGCCTCAATGATCTTAGTAGTGTATGTGCACAGCCTGCCTACAATGATGAAAGACGTCCATGTAAATACCGAGAATTTATAACTCTTCCGTGAAGAATTAAGATCGAGTCGTAAAGTTCAAACAAAATCAGTGAACAAGTAAACACATGGCTCACATTAAGGTCATGTTAGGTCATCACTTTGTTCGAGTTCTCAATGGAATGTGAATTGTTGATTGCTGATATCTGGTATTCATTATTCAAAATCTAGGGGTAAATGTATAGCTAAATTCAAAATTTATCTTAGGCTGAATACTTTCCGTCGGGGGTTTTTTATTTGGATTTTGAACTACAAAAATCCGTCTATAATTGGATGCATCAACCAATAGAGGCAAAAGGGCAGATTTAACTTATTTTTTGAGACGTAAACAAATACAAACAAACAAACAAAACAACACAACACAACACATGATCATATTTCCTTTTCAGACGAGTCAATCCCCAATCCGTGCCAAGACCACTTGTGCATGTTATGTTCCCTGGTTGGTGATCGGGTGTGAGTTGTCAGACTTCTAAATATATATGCGATTACCGTCAGCTCATTTTAGCTTAAGTGGCATTTCATGAAAATTGCTGTCCACATGTAAGCATAGTCTTGCTAATTTAATATCAGTGCGCTGTACAGATAAACAAATACCAGTGAATAAATAAAGTTTTGGGCTATTCGTAACAATATTTCACTTTGTTGATTTAGTAGTCAGTGGTGACGGTGAGGGCCTGCAGGCCATGGCTACGCTTCGCAATCATCACGTGTCTTTGCTTGTTTTTAAAGTAAAAGACTTGACGCATGCGTATTTAACTGCTTTGAAGAAGGACATTCCAGGTGAGTGGTCATTCTATTTCCTTATTAAAATCGTTCTAGACAATTGCTGCGGAATATGTCATAATTGTGCACAAGCACCTGTACATAATGTTAAGTTTAACGCACCCTCATATTCCATTTATCTATAATCTCGTAACGTTACTACACCTTTGGTATGTTGATAAAGAGCTGCTCTCTCTATTTGCACTGAATTTTCCCAGCGTGAGTTCATAGTGTATGCTTTACTTTGGAAATCAGTGTGTTTCTTCGATCTCAGCATTGTCATATTGATAGAGGTGTTTCTCTGTTTGTTGAGAATGTTCGAAACAATGTAACACAACGTACTTAAAGTTTGTTTATAAAAAAGATCCAATGGTGAACTTTGACCGATGTTTTACATATCTGAGTCCTACATTACAACAAGGTAGGGATCTTCTAATATCCTAACGTATAACGGCAGCCCAGCATGTTTGCTGTGATCTACGAAACAAATGAATAGAACCTTCAACTTCGAGATGTATTCTTTTTGCATTGTCACACAGATTACGCATAAAGGTCTGTCAGTGTGTGTTTGTGTCTTTTGTGAAATTACGTTCGCAGTATTTTGAAACTCTATTTAGAAAGAAGCTCGATGAAATGAAAACGTGGCAAATGAAATAGATTTCACTAGCTGTAATCCAAATATTTCATTCGGTAAATTTTATAAGAATGGAAACTTGGGGACACTGAATGCTAAACGATTTTATTTTAAAATGGCACAGTAGGCATAAAACACTGAACGGTTCAGTGAAGCCAACTATCTTTGAATACATGTCCCAGTCTAGGGTCACACTAAGTGACCTGTTTTGTTACTGGTTTCAATAGAAGGCGCATGAATAATTGTAGCTCTTCTTTTTTTTCGTTATCCGATGCTTAAATGTGTATGCATTGACCTAAAGCGTACTTTTTAGCACCAAACACCGTTTGTGATTGTTGACAAGGATCAGCTGTCATTTATTACGCTTTATATATTATTTTCGGAATAGAATATTGTGAGGTGTCTCGCGTTGGATTATATGGATATAAAATGATAAAGTTTAGGTGAACTTGATGTTGTGCGACCAAAAGAAAAGAAAAATATGTATCCTGACTCAGATAAATCTAAATTACACTAATCTAAATTAATTTTATCAGTGCATACATCATTTCGTAGGACTCTGTTACTAGTGAATAAAGTTAGGTCGGCGGCTGAGAGTAGTGTTAGCTTCGTTATGTATGTAATTCATGAGGTACGAATTGTTATAAGTTAATATTTGTGTTCAGAGTCCGCAGTTAGTCCATTTATTAAAATCTTTGGATATACAGTCGCTGCATAGGCTCCGTCAAATTATTCCTGTGTCGATTGATACAGGGGCGTTACTATGACATTGTTTTTTGAATTTATGAAATTCCAAAATTAGGTATTGCAAGATATGCTTCTCGATTCATTCTATGGTGAAATGGGCTGCCAGCAACGATATCGATGTTAACAGAATAGTATATCTTAATTGTAGCCCTACGAATACAAATGGCATTTCATCAGGTAGATACTCCCAAACAAAAGTCAATTGACTTCTAAAAGATTTTGTAGAAATTACAACTTCGCCTCACTTTGGCTGCCATATCTTGTAAGCGGTGAACATTTCTTCCTAGTTTAGAATGAATACGTTTACGGTAGACTTCACGCACCGGTGCATAATGACATCATTTGACACATCAAAAGTTAAAAGATGTTCAGATCTCTAGAATAGCGACAGTTCGTGTATTATTGTTGTCAGCCATAGAACAGTTTCCCACACCACCACTGGAACAAGGGCTGATATATATTGAAAGGGCTGAGTAAACCGCAGAGTTGGAATTTTCCATTGGGTTTTGTTTTTAGAAGAAAATGATTTTTCAAATTTTACAGAAAATATAGATTAGCGACACTATTCCCATTATATGTTTTTTTTTTGTGTAATACAGCTTCTCATATATGATCTTTTGTCAGAGTTTTTAAATAATACCAATATTACAGTGACAAGCCCATGCATTTCTACATGCAAATCGATGGATTCGTCTGGCATTGCATTAAAGTTGAATATCACACGATTGGAACTAATTTGTGATAATTGGATGGTGAAGTAATGTCAATTTAATCTACAAATATAATCTCACCTGCTTTTCTGTTTACGTCACGCACTTGTTTTTATGAGTAATTTGCATTGTTGCACCATTCAGCTATAGTGCAGCTTACACTTTTGAGAAATTTGAAAAATATGAATATCCAATTATCCCAAGTTAGTTCCAATCGTGTCATATAAGAAAATAATTTCTTCGGGATGTAATAAAGGTAACCCTCCTATCATATAACAATGCTCCCACAATGATAGTTTTGTTCATGGTTGCATACAATTTATATTGTCTGTAAGACAAAGAATCAAGTCAATGATTTTCAAGCATGATTAGAGTTGGTAGTAAGGGGTGTTTTGAAGTTATCGTTGTGGTTGAATTCCATTCAGAGATACGGCTCTCCTTGTTGTTTGAAATTCCTGTAATCAAAATTCATGTTCATTTCGAGGGTAAACTATTAAGATTTTACTCACAATAGACTCAATCTGGTCTCCAATAGCGTGTGAAATAATTAATGATAATGATGATATGCGATTGGTTGGCTGTTCAAAACAATAACCTTATCTCATGTGACCTTGTACACATTTGAAATTGTGAATACAGAACAAATAAGGCACTGTTTTGTTTGATGTTTGTTTGTTCTTTTGTGTTTCTTTGAATAAAGTAGAGGCACTAGAATAGTATGTCTTCAATTGATCAATTGTATGTACTTTCTTAGCCTGAAGTGCAGACATGTTTTTTTGTTGAGTTTGACATGAAGTTGGGATTCAATGTCGGATATCTAGCGATATCAATTAGCTAGTTTGTAATCGGTTCCTTTCGATATAATTGAATTGAATAAGCAATGTTTCCGTTACAATTGCTCTTCACAAGGAAATTTACTCCATACCGACCTGACAGCCTCCAAGGACACTCTTTACTATCTGTTGAGGGCGTATGGTGTACGGAATGTTCATTGGAAATTATTCACTCCTCAGTATGTTACTCACAGGTTGTTTCTTTGTAATTTATTAAACAAAAATTGTAACTACGAGAGTTTACATTTTATAATTACGACATTTGTTTTGATTTTTTCTTACGAAAATGGCACGAATACGTCTACGTAGTTTTCAGAACTGATGTGCAAGCCTCCTGTGTGACATTTGGCAGTCTAAGAGTACTCTTTTCAAAATTGATTCATAGTTACATCTTTCCACGTGATTGTGTCCATCAGGACGGTGAGCTAGCTGCAGAATCGAAGCCAGTTCCTCTATGTTTTAATTCTCGATATCGTGAAACAAAAGCGCAGCTCGACTAAGGCCAGTTGGGCAAGTATTTACAGCCCGTTAGCCTCGCTGCCTCATTGAGCCTTGTGGTTAAGCTTTGAAAACCGTTTAGGGCGCATCATTGTTCGGTATAGGAAATCAGAGCTGCTTGCGAAACGACGAGTTGCACGGTGAGTTTAATATCCCGCTATTCGTTTGGGTTTTTTGCCTGTCGTCTTCTGTACGCTGACTACCATATAGCGTTTGGTTTCGCGATATCAGATTTAAAAGGTTCTTTCGTTCTCCGAGGTGGCAACAAAGGTGGCAACATGACACATCAATGGCAATCAACGCGAAAGTCAATTAGTGTGATCTTGAGTTGCCTCCATCATAATACAATCCACAGCAGAATATCGCTCGACCCAAGATAAGTATAAGCTAAGTGAGTTCGATAATGTATGATCTGTGCGCAATTTTCCTGATATTATAACGACCATTTTGACAAGTTTGTTTTCCTCAGTCAACATTGGATGAATATAACGGGCATCTGCACTGAAATCACAACAGTGTGACATTATCTTTACCAAAGGTAAAAAAATACATTTAAATTGTCCGTACAATCGATATGAGTTTACAGTGTCATGCCTACATTGTCAGACAGCAGTCGTGTAGTTATCATGTCTAGAAATAAAATACTAAGTGCAAATTAAATATGTCTCTGAGTCCAACAAATGAAATCGAAAAATTCGAGTAAGTTAAATTAAAGACAGTTGTATCACTAGATGAGACACTCGGACTGTTTACCGATAAAGACGGCATTCTAAGTTGTGGGGGAGGCTACACAATACTTCCCTGGACTTTGTGACAAAGTTCCCAATTCTACTACCCCCAGCTCATCGGTTCACAGATCTCATGATTTTGAACGCACACGCACGCGCGCTTCACTCTGGATTACAGACAACGGTAACCTACATTCGACGACGCTTCTGGATCGCCAAGATTCGCCAGACCGTGAAAAAATTGCTAAGAAAATGCGTCACCAGTCGGAAAACGAGCGGCAAACCTTATCAAATACCGATACAAGCTCTGCTTCAATCGTATCGCGTAAACGACGCCCCTCCCTTTGCAGTTACTGGAGTTGATTTCACCGGAGCGCTATTCGTTAAATCGCCGAACGGTAAGGAAACAAAAGTCTACGTATGTTTGTTCACCTGTGCCGTGACTCGCGCCGTTCACCTCGAATTGGTACCTGATCTATCTACGGGGTCGTTTCTACTCGCCTTCCGACGATTCGCAGCAAGACGCTTGCTACCCTCGAAGATGATTTCGGACAACGCCTCTACTTATTTATCCGCCGCGGATGAAATACGGAAATTATTCCACGCGCCAGATGTGAAACGCTATTTAGCTAATCGACGCGTACAATGGTCCTTCATTCCTAAACGCGCCCCATGGTTCGGAGGTTTCTGGGAACGCATGATCGGACTGACTAAAAAGGCGATAAAGAAAGTACTCGGTCGCGCCTTCGTTACATTCGACGAATTGAACACTATTGTTACAGAGATTGAAACCATGTTGAACGACCGACCTCTCACTTACCTGTACACGGATTCTGAAGACACGACGCCCCTATCACCGTCTCACCTTCCGCAGGGACGGCCACTTACAGGCGTGCCACGCCCACTAGACGACGACGACGAACTTTCGGACCCAACCTATGGAAATAGCCGCAGCTTGAACAAACGGTACGTACGCATTGCTCAATTACAAGAACAATTCTGGCGTCGATGGATTTCAGAATATCTACCTGCTTTGCGTGAACATCACAAATTAAACGGAACTACCAACAACGAAATCAAGGTCGGAGATGTTGTTCTAGTACACAGTGACACTGAACGACGAATGCATTGGCCATTAGCCATCGTGGAGAAATTAAACTACGGAAAAGATGGAATGATACGATCTGAGGAAATCAAGACTACGACCGGACTCACTAATCGTCCTATTGTGAAACTTTATCCCCTCGAAGTGGAGGCAGACACTTCTACATTGTTACCAAGCAGCAACAATGACACGGACACAATTCTGCCTGACCCTAGTAAAGGTCAACGACGTTCTACACGTACAGCAGCAGCCATAGCACGGTGTAGAATACAAAACCTGAACACTGTGTGAACTCTATATATCGGACAATATAAGCATAACTGTTTTCAACTTTAATCTTACTCTAAGTGCAATAAGGAGTAGACTTTGATTCAACTGCAGGTTTTACAGATAACCCTCAATGAAGTCGTAACTGACAATTTTAAACATTGTACAGTCGTTAAACATACGGCGTGACGTCACTGTAAGATTGATAGTGAGCATTTTAATCACACACTGTTAACTTCTCGACACTGAATAACATATGTGATACGTAATAGTGTTTTGGAGAAATATTTTGTGAAAGAGATTATTTCTCAAAATCAAACAATCTAGAGAATTTACCATTGATATGTGTTTATACCAGTCATACGTAATCAAGTAAGTAACAAATACATCGTTCTACATTTTTCATTTACTATAATGGATTAAGAATGTAGTTTAAGGGGGCGCTGCACCCAACACAGCATATTTTGCTCAAAAATAACTTTTTTTACAAATATTTATTTCATTTCGATTAAATTGTTAACCCAAGATTAAAATATTAGTTGGGTTCACCTTGTAGCTTGTAAAGTAGTCGAAAGTTGCGTGATAAAGAAATGTTAATTTATGCACATGAATGCAAATCACCCGATTTCCTGGCTTCTTTTTCCTCTCAATTTCAAAATTTCAAAAGAATTTAACTCCATTCTGGCTTGGTCAAATTTTCCGACATTTTTACATTACGTTCTTTAAATGCTATAAAACACTTTTTTTTTACTATAAAGTTCTTACATTTCGAATGCGACGCATTTTAATTTTGCGTTTCATGATTTTAATCATTTTTTTGAGTGTTACTCTTTCGACCCTTGACATTTTAGAATGAGTATAGATAATGCCAGATAAAATAGTCGTGTTTTTCTACATATACTCTTCTTTCAAGTGAAATATAACACATCAGAAAATAGCATTGTCTCTTTACTTAAATTGATTGTTATCATTAATACCAAAATTGAGTTTTTTTACCCCAAATATACACCCACTTCATTTTTTGAGTAAACTACTGCTATCATACTAACCCTTTTAGTCTCCGCTTATTGAAAATATATAATATGAGGGGGTTTCCTTGTCATATTTGATGAGAAATATAATTTTTACTATAACCCAAACTGGATTCGAACCCCTACACACTCATGGCAACATCGCCTAGCTGCTAGGCCTCACAAAAAAACAGTCGGCTACCGTTTCCAACCAAAAAAGAGTTGGTCACAGCAACCGACTTAGATGTTACAATCCTGTGCGCGACCGAGCAACACAGTGTGCATGGAGCAGACGACACACAGACACAGTACAAACACACATATATAGTAATCGGAAAAGCACGAAGCATTTTACTGAGCTATCAGAAAGACTCGGGGACAAGTAAATATCCACCTGTATAAACTGTCCACTCAGGTTAAAGAAATATAATTTTTACGATATTGCTTTGAAAAAAAATGTGTTGGCAACATGCTGCTCCACCTTAACAATGACCGTACCTAATCTGGCAAGATCACAATTAACATCCCCTGAAGTTTACTTTCTTCGTCGATGAAGTCAATGACATCGATTCTTCTGCTCAGTATAACATTTGTCGAATGTTATTTGCTGAAAGCAGAACAAAGAGGGGTGACACGGAACACGTGACAGCAATAAGCTGATCTGTAAAAACAAGTGTAATTGTAATGGGCTTTTAGAACAAGTTTGTACCACTCCGTTATTGCCTTTGTCATACGTAGGTGCATTACCCTCGAAAAAGTTCCTTCAATATATTTTACATGATGTAGGGATTATTGTCAGGGTTTAACTGAAGTTAGTCAATGTTTGCAACAGCTGTTCGGTAGCACTGGCCTACCTATTGTCCAATATGTCTTACTTCTAGCAACCCTGCAGTCACGTCTGTATGCATCACAAAGATCCAATAATCACTAGCTGCGCCAACTCGTATTCGTTTGACAAAGCACGTATTGTACAAATGTGCCCGTGTGTAACCAAGCAGCACAACGTAGACCTACTTATGACGCTGGTTTATTAGGGTAACGTTGATTTGCTTTCTTATTGAAGGAATCTAGCGTCACATTTCAATGACACTAAATACTATTTGACAGTAATAAAGCACCTGAAGTCATCTTGTCTCCATGGTGATGTTCTTGTGCTGCTTGTTTAAATGGCATTGTTTTTGAAGTATACATATATATATATATATATATATATATATATATATATATATATATATATATATATATATATATATATATATACATACATACATACATACATACATACATACATACATACATACATACATACATACATACATACATACATAGACAGATCAGAAGTTAACTTGTCTCGATGACCGCGATATGGAAGGGTGGGCGATATCACAAGCCAGTAGCATAAATTTGTTTTTCTAGCGGTCAACGTAAAACATGCCCTGCGGACCGGTATTGATCAGTGAGTAGCGGATTGGCGCAAGCATGGAGTGAACGCGATTGATAGACTATGTTTCTACCGGATCACTACCACATCGTGGCCAGTAAAAAATTCGAGACTACTCTAGTAAATCGCATTCTCTAAATTAGTAATTACCCAGGAGGTCATGGTCGTATCCCTTGTTACTTCGGACACAAAGCAAAATATGCTCACGAGAAAGTCAAACGTCAAAGCAAACGATATACATAACTTTGAAGTGCTTTAAAGCACTGTTCGCGATCCCTAGTCTGTAAGAGGACCATAGAGGTGTGATAGCTTTTTAGTTTTCCATTGAAATTGTAATCGGTGGTTAAATTTCCTGATGAGACAATCTGGTGCCAACACAGCCTTTTAATCGTATTGGAAAACGTGTCACAACGCTGTACGTACTTCAAGTTTTCCCTAATCTGGTCTGACAAGGCAAATTCGGCACCTTGGACTCTAGAAACATGCACAATGTTTGGTAATGAACCGACTTGTACAGCTAATATGTCCACGTTGCATTCATAGATGCCGTAAAGCTGCTCGCTTCGTGCGCTGCGCAGCCACTCAATCCAGCACATTTTATGATAGCCCGAGTTCAACTTTTAAATTACGTGCTTTTTGCTTTTTAGCCTGATAAACGTTTCGTGAACGGCTGAAGATATTCTTCACAATCCGGAAAAAAAACAATGATAATTTTAAAAACACCAGCCTTCCGATCACATATACCGTTGTACGTCGTAAATACCACCAAAGCCTGAGTAGTAACCTGAATGTTTTAACAGTTCATGAAAGTGTACCGCCACCAATCCGTGAAGTGGGCTGCCCAAACAGCTGAGTTATATCAACAACTGATGTGTGGTTAATATTACTCCTAAGCAACCAACGTTCCATGAGTACTGCAAGGAGGGATAAATGATCAACTGTAGATTTTGTCGCTAATTTCGGAATGTTGCAAGGAAAAGGATCATGACCAAATAATGAATGCACGATAAAGGGGTTACTGCTATACAAATTGGCAGTTGACAAATTTCATACACACAACGGTAAAATCCATTATTGTCCTCAGTTTTGTTGACTTCCAGGCTTGTGGCGGTCACTGTTGAAAATTTTGGTATAGCAATGTACGGGAAGTTGCCTAATATTATAAATAAATTAACTCATAAAATGTTACTGATAGTGGAATTCAAACAAAGGCAAAAACGCAAGGCATTGAATCACGCTTAAAGTGAGGAATTTATGCCTTCAAATTGGAATAATTAGATATAATACAACTGTCAGTGTACTGCCAATTATTACACAGACGTACAGAAATGAAGCCAACTGATAACATTCGGTGCCGGAAGGGTAGGCATTCAAGATTGGGGGCGCTGTACCTGCACAGGTTGATACAAATCCATTAAGGATCACCATCTGTAGGAATGATGCATCTTAAAAACTAAGATCTGCATTACGTATCCTCATGATCTGCATAAAAATACGCTACGCATATCAACGTATTGGAATGTTCCATATACAAAGATATACGTCACGTATGCGATTAATATTATGAACCGTGTCAAAGGTGATTGTTTACTACGTGTGGCGCTAAGGTCATTCAACAATAGATGTACTGTGTGGACGTACAAGACGATCGCCATGGCTTGCGTCTATGAACTTTCGTCCGCCAAAGACTTCTGCTCTCGCCTCATATTTACACTAATACCCTATGATGTCTGTAGATTTCATTTTTGACCATAATTATCAAATATTCTCGATGACATCTGACTGATACAATTGCAATCGGCTGTAAAGTTACAACAAGCATACCCTCATAAAGACTTGACTCCCACGTACACTATTTACAACCCTGTGATTTCTATGCAGCATTTCTAGGTCCGTACACAGTGTGAACTGAGCGCATTTGCTTACTTGGCTTCTATCTTCATTAGCCGTACACAGAATCGTAATTTTACATTTATTTATATAAGGGATGTCCGTGTTATGACTTTATTTTCCATGTTTTACAATAAGATAACACATGTGAAGGAAATACTGTTTCTGAAAGAAACTTAGTGGTCTCCAATATCCGTAGGTCTAAATCACGAGTCATTTGATATCAACAGCCAGCCAACTGTTGTTTGAAGTTTGCTGGGTTTGGTCTTGATAATCGTTCAACACTACTTCAGAAGAAGATTGCATGCTCCGGGCCCTTAAAGACAGGGTAGCGAAACAGGTGAAATATATATCATTTCTTAATCTTGACGAATAGTTCCTACACAGCTTGTTGAAAATTAATATAAACACAATTTACAAGTGTATAAGACCGACAACTCACTTTATGTAAGGGAGATCTGTATAGTTATGTCAATTTGACACTACAAATGTCGAGTCAAGGTAACACCGTTCTACCGTTCTACTTAAATGCCATCATCGATCGGGTGACCTCAAGGTAGGTGAGTGATATGTCAGTACATCACAACTCTCTCAGACATTGGCCAACTGAAGTTGTAACAAGTTGACCACAGTCTACATATTTGCGTTGCCACGGTTCACTGTTGTTCACCAGAGTACCCATATATCTCAATGTTACAGATCCGTCTGGTACTTGTGTCACTTCCATCATAAGAATATTACGACTTGATCTCAATACTGTTTTATCTGTATTGCAAATTGCAATACTTGTCTATGAACGTTACAGTTTCACATCGAGTGCCATTCTTTTTATCTTTCCCAGGTAGGTATTCATAGCAAAACATTATGTTACTTTTGGTAATTACTTCTATTGTTCAATGCTTCCTTCTAGAAAGATAACTTACATAAAGGAAAAGTTTGCTGTCACAAACACTGACAAGGTAAGAGAGATGTCAATATACACCCGAAGATTTGTTTATTGCTGTTTGTATTGAAAGAGGGAGACCAGAAGTTAATAATTGAGCCGTAATATACGTATCTTCAGTCACGAGACCCCTTGAGTGACGCAATATTTGTTTCGACAGACTGCCTGGACGTTGTGAAGGTGCATGCCAATAACGAAGTTTGATGAACTCCTGGCATTGTCTATGGCATCAGTATGGCTGCCAGCAAATCTATGAATCCCCAGGTTAGCAGATTTCACAATTCTTTCGCGCAATTTTACGTCTGTAGTATTTATCATGTAAATCGTTCATTTAATTTTGCTACGTTACTCTAGTTTTGGCGGGCATGTAATGTTATATGGTCGAACTTATCGCATTATACAATGAATCTGTTAGACTGAAAAGTTCAGCTGTCGCCATTTCACTATATATGACTAAACGTTATTAACATGGCTTTCTAGAATCGTATAGAAAGAAACAACATCTTTGTCTAATGCATTAAAAGGTAATGCACGCTCCTTTTTGACTTTGGTCATCACTTTCGTAGATGTAAAAAGGTCACAGTCCGTGGTGTAGATTTTCAGCGTTCTTAGATAATGGCGTTCTTGCATGCATTTAATTATGATCGTTTATTCATAATGCTTCCATGTAGCAATAACAGGTGAGAAACGTTATTCACCATAGTCCTCGCGGATAGGTATTCTCATAGAATTTAAAATACGTTTAAAGCTTAGTCTTCGAAAATACTATGAGGCATACAGCTGCACAAGTTGTACCCTTTACCTATGTCCATCTTAACACGTGTCAATAAAATTATGTACACAGTGACAATATGGTACTTTGAATACCCGTTTCTCCGTTCATTACAAAATATTATTTAATTGAGCGTACAAACTTTTGTACTTAGTCTTAATTGTCAATTGACAGCACACCGACAATAAATATAGGTAATGACGGCAAACCTTGTGTTTCTCATAGTTCATACTTATGGTTTAACGAGCTTCAGGTCAAAGGTCAAGTCGTTGACATTTTTGTAGAACAGTCAATTCTTATTAAATTAAGTAATATACCAATTCAAATCCTTCATACTAACAATAAATCTTCTAATAGCGTTTACAGTCGCCAAGCGAGAGTCAGCAAATCTTACACAGAACGACAATTAAACCTGTTCTGTCAAAACACAATCTATTTCTATTATTGTACAGTGTAAAGATCAATGAGTTTTGACAGTTGTTCGTTCACTGAGTGACCATGCAATCATTTGTGGTTTTATTTTAAACCTTTCCTTTTGAAACTATGAGCACTGATCAAAGTAAAGAAATATCACCGGGATGCTCTGAGATGAAATCGGCTGCAGACAGTTACAAAACACACGCAATAAATGTATTAGCTTAATTGCATCCTAGATCATACCGTAGTTAATGATGTGCCATATGGCATTAATGCAATATCTACACTATATGCTAGATCGGAATCATAATATCTCAAGGAAATTAAGAAACGAACCTTATTGTGAGCACTAATCGGTGGTAAATATTCCTTGTTAATGCTATAATTATCATAAGATCTATGTCATATATTTCTTTTAAGTCATTAGATGAGTTCCCCTTAAAATTTCAAAATCACAAGGAAGATTCATTTGAAATGATCAAGTGGCCACTTTGCGTCAGCTTTGCTTTCTTTGCTTTCCTTCGCACTGCTGTCCTTGGCAATGAATGAAAAAATCAGAGCGAAGAAATGTATATGACACATATAATAACTGTGTATTGCGCATCAGACAAATTTCTGCATGTACCCGTCAATGTACGTGCAGCTGTAACATGATAGTATACAACTCACTAAATTGTATGTAAAATGTAAACAAATCCCCTGTACTTGGTACTGAACTTTGTTTAAATTCATTATATAGTTTTTTATCATTCTACATGCCGTTCCGAAATCTGAGTATACCAGGATATAACTCATCATTTGCTATGACAGGATCTCATTGATGCAGCAGAGCGAGGTGATCTTCAGAGAGTTCAGTCCTTGATTGATGCTCGATGTGATATCAATGGTAGAGGTAGTTATCGGTATGATGGGGTAAGTATTATGAATATCTGTTTCATGTTAACGTTGTAAATATCTGCAAAACTATTTCAGTGAAATCCCCAAACACAGCATATAAGAAATAGCTTTGATGTGTTAAGGCCGATATCTTACATTGCAATTATCGTTTATAAATTAATTTAGAAAACTAAACAATTTTCATTTCTTCTTCCATTACCTTGCTTGTGCAACGTGAGTGAGTAAGGAAGATGAAGAACTTATCCATGCTCGTATTCGTTCTTGCTATTAAATTTTATCCAAAAATGTAATGGTTATTGAAATTTCAAATACACGATTGATACTTAGAGTACATCGACACACTTCTGTAAGGGGCCGCGGATAATTGAAACACACGCAGGGCAAACACAACTTCTGCACTTAAGGGGAAGGGGGTTTGGCTGTATTTCGATTACAGTGCGCAAAAATCGCAATACAAGTTATTGTATCGCAACATCTCGCTATACGTTTTTATGTATCGCAAAATACTGCGCTATTGTTTGGACGTGTATCAGGCCAGTACAGTGGGGCATCAGCGCTACACCAGCATTCTTCTTACATACATGTGTTTAATTCATTACAGCTGTAAGTAAATTCGTTTTTGGATACACTGTTTGAATTCAGTTCATTCTACTGGTTGACTTTCTTGTCGAGTGTGTGCTGAAAAGGGTTGATTTTAGAGGGGTATGGGGTAGTAGCGTATCCGTGATTTAATATCGACGTAATTAGTTATTACAAATTGTATGGTATGCTGATAAAAATGACGCTTGGTTGGATTTTCGCACTTCCAAACTTTCGTTTGGGGGTAGGGGGGTGGGTGGTGGTTTGAGGCCGAACGCATGTTTTATCCACAGTCTCTAAAGAGATGTAATTGCTGTTAATATATTTTGTGAAGTTTTTCTCATAAACCGTCATAGCAGCAAACAATGATCTTGTCTCATACGAGTCAGCATATATTTACCGGAGCCATTGAGCCCGAGAGATCGGACCTAAATAGATATAAATTCGTCAATTTAATAGAAACTGCAACATTCAAATGTCATATCAAACGAAACATTTCGTTGAATCTATCGATAAAAACCTCCAAAAACTATTGTTATACTGATTGGTGTGGCCGGATGCCCATGGAATTACACTTGCATTGAAAGACTGAGTTCGTAGATTAAGACAATTGAAGTAGAAAATCTAATTTCAAGGTATTTGTTTGCTATATTAACTGTTTAGGTGTTCCACTGCCCCCACTCGTGTACAAATGTAGTCTGTGAGAGAGTTTAATAGCACGCAATATCAGTCTTAATAAAACAAACAGCTATTAATAAATATTAAAGAGGCACTCCCACTTGGTAACATTTTTAAAACACATTTTTAATGCCAACGGTCGATATTTGACATGGCGACTGCGCGCGGATCGCGAGATATCGATAAACAATGTCCTCAAAACAGTCAAAGTTTGAATTCCGGGGCCCACATGAATTCAGCTTCCGAACATAGAACGTTCGGCACTTTGGCCATCGTCAACTAAGCTATGGAGTGCGAGTCTACGCTGACGCTGATCTACGCCACAGCACTACTGTAACGCCCCTCCCTGTAGAGATTTTATCTCGAAGCGTCCCTCACGTGGCCAAGGCGTGTGAAGGTCATTGACTCAGATCGTACAAGAAGCAGATAAGAGATAGTGTGATAGTTTAATTAATTATTGGTTAAGATTTCATTGAGAACAATCGAGAATGGGATATTCCATGGTGTGATCTTATTTAATCTTAAGAAACAATCAAAGACTGGCGGGAAAATTACCACGTGATAACTTTTGTAATTATGTAAGTTTGAAGATGTATTTAACTTTGTAGAGAGCTTAGACTAGGGAGACTTGAGATCAGACCGTTGACAGTGAATGTCACGGTCGCCATCTTGCAATAAAGTACAAGGTTGTGTTAAAACTACATCGTTGTGAGTCAGCTTCTTTTACTGAAAGCATTACGATCCAGACTGGTACCTCTACTCGTAAATTCCCCTAACTACGAGCGCAACAATTTGGTGTGAGAATCCGGAGTATACTGAAGCAGCACGGCTGTAGGTTTCTGAGATCTGGTGGTAGAGTCAACGAGGGGCGTGTACGAGAGATGGCAGACCCCGACGAAGGACCACTGAACCAGCAGCACGAGCGACTGCATGGTGATATGTAACGGTTGATCGAAGATGCACCGCAGCGGATGGAGGTGAACTATGACGGGAGACGAAGGCGGCTCGCAGACATGGACGCGTGCCGGACGTCCGAGGTAGGCAATGTGATAATGTTGGTGCTAACGTCATGCCTCGAAGATACACCGGACGAGAGAGTGGTTGTCTACAGAAATGGCTCAAGAAGTTGGTAATGTGTGTGAGTTTAGAACAGATACGACCAGCCAACGTCAGCGATGCTTGTGGTTCACCTTCCAGTCGGCTTTGCAATACACGGACTGATTACGTGACGAATGAACTGACAATGATAAGAAGCAGAATTTCGGAATACACCCACCCATAAAGTGCGACGACAAAGAATAAGATGCATGACTTTTCAGTTTTGTTGATTGTATTTTCTGGTATTTTGGAAACCACTCTTTTATTAGGATAATACTCTGGACTTGTATGCAAACGAGGCGTCTTTCTTTTTGAAGTGTTGTTTTGTTTTGTTTTGATGAAGTTGAAGTTAGGTTGTTGTTGAAGAAGTAAGTGTAAGGAGTTTGGATGTTTTGTTGTGTATCTCCCCTCAGTTGGCTAGGAATGCCAGTGCTAGTGATCCGTAAGTGATACAATGGTCCTTAGATTTGACCGATGGCCTGAGGAATTGAGTTTTGGAGATGAAGCGATATTGAGGTTTATCGCGTTTTATTTTGGAGTTTTTGAAGTTGTTGATGATGTTTTGTGTTGATGTTTTTGTTGTTTTATGTTTTATGAAGATTTTGGAGATAGAAAGAGCCCCGAATGTTGGCACAGAAGTTGCTATTTGCTACAGTCTAGTGATGCCTATCGGTCGTTACTATGGTTACCCTGAACCTTTGACCGTGATATCAGAATGCGCTAAGCAAAATTACGTCATCCTTCTCAATGTCCACCCCTTCCAGCCACCCTTAAGTTCACGGAAATTCAAGAAAATTATCAATGATACATGTTACGATTTTCGAATGATTTTCGTCGATTTCTGTATTTTATGTTGAATAGTTGAATTTTGAGTTTGTAGTTGGATGTATTTTAGTGATTTTATTAGTATGTCTGTAAGTATTTTAGATGCGTTGATGTAAGTCTGTAATTTTGTAGGTGCACGAATAGTGAATGACTTTATGCTAACTTGTAAAATATGTGATTTATGCGTATTTTAACCACACTGCCTTACGATTAATGTATTTTGTATTTTATTTTCAGTAGATTGCAATTGTCCACTATCGCCATGCTTCGTCACTCGTTTTGACCAGCGAGGACGCTGGTTATAAAAAAGGTGGGAGAGTGTAACGCCCCTCCCTGTAGAGATTTTATCTCGAGGCGTCCCTCACGTGGCCAAGGTTTGTGAAGGTCATTGACTCAGATCGTACGAGAAGCAGATAAGAAATAGTGTGATAGTTTAATTAATTATTGGTTAAGATTTCAATGAGAACAATCGAGGATGGGATATTCCATGGTTTGATTTTATTTAATCTTAAGAAACAAAGACCGGCGGGAAATTACCACGTGATAACTTTTGTAATTATGTAAGTTTGAAGATGTATTTAACTTTGTAGAGAGCTTAGACTAGGGAGACTTGAGATCAGACCGTTGACAGTGAACGACACGGTCGCCATCTTGCAATAAAGTACAAGGTTGTGTTAAATCTACATCTTGGTGTGTCAGCTTCAGTTACTGAAAGCATTACGATCCAGACTGGTACCTCTCAACTCGTAATTCCCCTAACTACGAGCGCAACACTACCACTCGCGCCGGTGAGCGGTCATGTCCCATGGGAGAAGTCCGAGTCCTACTGACTCGGCAAAAAAAACGAAAAACAAAGTTTGCTGATTCCACCAGAATTCGCATAGGTGACTAGCACAGATAGGTGCGGTTGATACATAGTATGCATAGTGGCCGCCGCGTGGTATGCGCGCATACCACACGTGGCGGCCGCTATGTATCGAACCACGCGTAACTGTGTGGCAGACGACAAAATGTAGTCATCAGAGGCAACTAATATTTTACACGTAAAAACTGATATCTATGTGGTATTGTTTAAAAATTTAATACAACTGATTGAGAATAATGAAAACGACAAAAACTAAGGAGAAGTTTTAAAAAAAGAATTACCAGAGGTAAAGGCATTGATAATGATTTATATAAAGTAATCGCAGTAGGAGGTAAATTAATTGCGTCATTCGAACGTTTTGGACCCCTTAGAATCTCGTCAATTAGCACAACAACACACTTTCGGGGGATTTCGGGTCATAACCAGAAACGATCGTAAAACTTCGGGGTGTGAAAATTACGCTCGGGAAATGACATGTTTTTATCGATATCTCGCGATCTGCGCGGAGCCGCCAAGTCAAATATCGACCGTTGGCATTAAAAATGTGTTTTAAAAATGTTATCAAGTGGGAGTGCCTCTTTAAGTTGCCCCTTTTTTAAATTTGATATATCCAAAAATTACAATTTTACAAAAGGTATCACAGCATTTTAGAAACTCTAAAACTCTGTTTAAACTTAACAGTTTTAGACAAATTACAGAGCTTCATTCATTATGAATTTAGGAAAAATCACTCCTGTTTAGAGCATAAAATCATTTATAGAAGTGATGGGCTATACTAGACAGAAAAATTCGTCGCTGAAGGTCTCTCCTTTCGCTCCCCTCTTCTTACGACTGGACGTGGTCTGTTACATGAAACGGGAAGATCAAAGCAATTTAGTTACGCCTATAGCTGTGTCTCATCGCTACAATACGGGAAGTTTATACAGAGGGCTGTTGAATATTTATTAAACTAAGTCCTATCTCTGCATAATAAGTTTGGTGGCCATGGCAACACTGTCAATCAACTGCGATTGCAGTCCATAGTATGTCAGCACTAAATACAACATTGTAGATACAAACATTCACATGTAGTAGGAATTAGTCTGATCAGAGAATTTTACTTGTTAAATTTTGTGAAATTCATGGTTTCACTGACTGCTCTCCAACTGCAAGATGTTTGCACTTTTCATCATGTTGAAGATATTTGCTTAAATTAATTGAATTAACGAAGTTATGAATAAATGAAAATATGACAAGATACTGATCATCTCTTTTAGTGCAATGCATTCTGTACCATTATTGCGTGCATACATGGTATGACTGTAATGTGATACTCTGTGATCTGAATGAGACTGCTGCCCACTCCATGTTGCGAATATCTCAGTGTCCTCAATACCTTACGCATTAAAAGCATTCTATTCCTCGAGACCCATGTAATAATTGCGGAAATATATAAAATTGCCAACAAATGACACCCAAAAAAGCGTTAAACGCATGTATTTCAATGTTGTGTAGATCGCGATCGCAATGTGCGATGGTACATGTAGATAATAGCTGTATGTGTAGGCTAGATGAGAAGACTATTTGTTGTGAGGCGTGCGTGAATATCAGGAAGGTGTACAAAGCCATGACTTTTGATGAAAGAAAATAATAGATAATGGCAAAATAATGAAGAATTGAAGTTCAAGTGACGGAACTACACGTACAACCAAACGTAATTGCAATATTGTTAATATACGGCCCCTAATGGAAGAGTCAATGTGATGTCATATCCGTCATAGCGGCAACGCAAAGCCGGTCAAGATAGCTGGTACGTCGCGTCATGGCGAAGCGGCGGTGATTGATGTTCGTTTTTTGGAATGACCGTGCTTCACATAAGTCATTTCATCTATTACAGAATGGTCGATGTAAATTACTTTAATCCAAGAATGTCACGGTGATTATAACTATAGGTAAGCGGACGAGTAGGAGGCGGTTACGGAATTTAACGGTACAGTTTGCCAGTAAAACTCCGAAGCCCGCAGGGCCGAGGAGTTTTATGGCAAACTGTACCGTTAAATTCCGTAAACCGCCGATTACGAGTTCGCTGACCGTGTTATACCACGACTTTGCCGAGTTTTAGAGCCTTGTTTGCACGCCGAATGTTTAGGGGCCCAAGCCGACCGGCTGGGACCCTATTGTTATTGCTCAAGTTCTACTACTTCCTCTTCTTTAGGGGCCCAAGCCGACCGGCTGGGACCCTATTGTTATTGCTCAAGTTCTACTACTTCCTCTCTTCCTCTTTTTCTTCTTCTTCTTCTGCCGATTCTTTGTCGACCTAGATCTCTTAAACGGCTGAATGAAAACTTCTCAAATTTGCAGAGCTAGTAGGTGTCAATTAGTACTCGTGCACCTGACCCTTGAAATTTTGATTAGTCACGTGACCTGGCGACCATATTGGATTTTCCAAAAACCTAAAGATGGCTTCTCCAGAAGACCTAGGGGTCTAGTCGATTTGAATTTTTTGTATAGCAAGCATGACCTAAGGTCTTCATAATTTGCACATAAAATCGCATGCGGTCACGTGACCTTGGCCGCCATATTGAATTTTCTAAAATACTCATTTAATCTTTAAAAATCTTCTTCTCCAGAACCAAAACACCGATTAAGCTCAAATTTTACTCATGTCATCCTTTGAACAATCTCTTTCAAGTTTGCAAAAATCATTTTGATCGGTCACGTGGTTTGGTCGCCATATTTGATTTTGTGAAATCACAATTTAATCTCTAAAAATCTTCTTCTCCAGAACAAATTCACCAATTCAACTAAAATTCCACATATATCATCTTAAGTGTGATCTCTTTCAAGTTTGCAAAAGACGTTTGGATCGGTCACGTGGTTTGGCCGCCATATTGGATTTTCCAAAAATCGTAATTTAATCTTTCAAAATCTTCTTCTCTAGAACCAAAACACCGATTAAGCTAAAATTTCACTCAAGTCATCCTTAGGGTGATCTCTTTCAAGTTGGCAAAAAACATTTCGATCGGTCACGTGGTTTGGCCGCCATATTGGATTTTGTGAAATCGTAATGCAATTTTTAAAAATCTTCTCCTCCAGAACAAATACACCAATTGAACTAAAATTTCACATTTATTTTCCTTAGTGGTAGTCCTTTTAAGTTTCAGAAAAACATTTTGATCAGTCACGTAATTTGGCCGCCATATTGGATTTTATGTACATCGCAGTTTAATCCTTAGCAATCTTCTTCTCCAGAACCAATATACAGATTGAACTAAAATTTTACACTCATTATCCCTAGTGGCAGTTCTTTTACATTTTCGAAAGGCATTTGGATCGGTCATGTGCTTTGGCCGCTATATTGGATTTTGTGAAAAATTGCAATTTCATCTTTAAAACTATTCTTTCCAGAACCAACGCACCGATCCAACTGAAATTTTACTTCTGTCACCCTTAGTGTGAGCACTTTCAAGTTTGTGAAAGCCGTTGGGGTCGGTCAAGTGGTTTGTTTGCCATATTGGATATAGCGACAATCGCAATTTCATCATTAAAACTCTTCTTCTCAAAAACCAACACACAGATTCACCTGAAATTTTACTCATATCTTTCCTAGTGCGAGCACTTTCAAGTTTTTCGAAAGGCATTTGGATCGGTTAAGTCGCCACAATGTGCATAAGGCTGCAGTGTAAAACCTCGTCAGTCAGAAGATCGATCAGTGATGTATGTTATATTGTACACTTGAAAGTCAAAGACGGCACAACAGACTGCAATGCCCGCTGTCAAATTCAGCTAGCAGTCACACAAACCCTAATATCGGCGCCTTGTTTAAGGCAACTTTGGCGACCAGCCGTTTTGTACGCCGGGTGACTTTGTCGAGTATACTGCCACGGAAGTACTTAGAGGAGTGTGCCACTAGCTTTAAGGGGTGGCCGACTGCTGTGATTGACTGAATAAGAGACAAGGTCCCGCCAGGGCACAATTACTGGGGTCTACGCACAGCTGATATGTGAGTGTCAAGGATCATAAATGAAGCTATTTGGGTAATTTTATATGTAGGTGTCTCAATACACGCTCACTTGTTCATCACTAATAAAAAAGAAAGATACATGACATTGCAAGGTGTGGTGATTTGTTTATGTTTCTCTATCTGACATGCATGGAGTGCCCTGGTGTGTTGTGTAACTGAGAGCATGTACCTGATTAAAAATGTAAACAAGACCACATCAAGCCCAGCTGTCAATGTCATAAAAATCGCTGATACACATCTATTAAAACAACACCTTGTTTAATGAAGTTCTGCAGCTTGATCTAACTTCACTGTAATTGCTGTGTGCCATTGCACGCCCGGTCTGTGACCGCCGAAATGTACCCTTTATTTATCAGCGATTCGGGGACTCTAATATCGATACTAGACAATAGTAGAATGACTTGCCCTATGCATCGGTACGCCAGATCTGTGAAATCGTCGATATATTTACTGCATGTTTATCGGGAATTTGGGGACTCTAATATAAATAGCACACAATACTAGAATGACTTGCCCTGTGCCTCGGCACACAAGGTCTGTGAAATTGCCGATATTTACCAGATATTTATCAGCGATTTGGGGACTCCAATATTGATACTAGACGATACTAGATTCTGTCAAATCCCGGGTAAATATCCGATATATATCGAAGAATACACCACCTTGCAGTTCTGGTCAACCCGACTTCAAAGGACTGACTGTAAATTCGATACTGAACGATACTGGATTCTGTCAAATCGAGGGTAAATATCCGATATCGGAGATTTCACTACTTACAGTTTTGGTCAAACCCGACTTTCAATGACTGACTCTAGCTTCGATACTAGACTATATACTTTCTGTTAAATCGCGGGTAAATATCCGGTATATATCGGAGATTTCACCACATTACAGGTTTTGCCAAACCCGACTTCAAAGGACTGACTCTAGCTACTATAATAGACGATACTAGATTTTCTCAAATCGCGGGTAAATGTCCGATATATATCGAAGAATACACCACCTTACATGCAGTTCTGGTCGAACCCGACTTCCAAGGACTGACTCTAGCTTCGTTACTAGACGATACTAGATTTTCTCAAATCGCCAGTAAATGTTCGATATATATAGGAGATTTCACCACCTTAGGCCTACACTTCTTGTCAAACCCGACTTCCAAGGACTGACTCTAGCTTCGATACTTAACGATACCAGATTCTGTCATAACGCAGGTAAATATCCGATATGTATATCGGACATTTCACCACCTTACACTTCTTGTCAAACCCGACTTCCCAGGACTGACTCTAGCTTCGATACTAGACGATACCAGATTCTGTCAAATCGCGGGTAAATATCCGACATATATGTCGGAGATTTCACCACCTTAGGCCTACAGGTTTTCACAAATCCGACTTCCAAGGACTGACTCTAACTTCGAAACTAAGCGATACTAGATTCTGTCAAATCGCGGGTAAATATCATATATATATATATATATATATATATATATATATATATATATATATATATATATATATATATATATATATATATATCGGACATTTCATCACCTTACCTTACAAACCCGACTGCGAAGGACCGACTGTAACTTCGATACCAGGCGATACTAGATTCTGTCAAATCGAGGGTGAATATCCGATATAGATTGGAGATTTCACCATCTTATAGATCTAACTTCGGTATTGTATAGTCTAATAGCCGTAAATATCGGTTATCATATCAAAGTGCAATGTCGCGGTGTCCTCGGGATTCCGGGTTATTATATAGCACTCACCCCGCCTATCGCGTTCACCACACTCAGGTGTCTCACATCGCCTTCACCCCACTAAAATATTCACAAATCACAGTCTACGATGCGGCTAGCAGGCGGCCGCAATTACCAACTACAAATAGTTTATTGATTGTTGTCAGTTGGGAAGGAAACTAGGTTTAAAATGGCTGCTGTTACTCACAGCCTGTCGGTAAAATTGCTATTCAAAGCTGGACGCTCTTGCCATAGTTCTAGGTCTAAATAGGTGTGACCATTTCAGTTGATAGTGTAGCTGTTCAGAAGAATTGTTTGCACAACTTATTACAGTGGGAACACTCAGTAAACATGTACTTCCTTAATTTGTGAAGTTTATTAGTGCAAAAGTAGCCCTGCGTTCAGGTGTGTTTGTTCCCGGCAACGGTCTGTGGTTAACTTGAGTCTCTGCGGCGAGATTCACAATGGCGATCTCCATGGGTAAATTTAAACGGCCAAAGCATACGGCTTTTTTAACAAGATAGAGCGAGTAAGGCACTCCTGAACGGCGAAAATGTTGATGGTGTATAGCTGCCAATAAGCAAATATCCTTACTGATGTTAGAAACTTGTGTGAATTGGCTTCCTTGAAGATGAATTCGCAAGATTTTTCAGCTATTGTGACGTTATATCGGAAACAGATTTTCAGAGAAGGCGCCCGCTCGTCCGCCGAGTACAGTCGACGTACTTCCGCATTCATATTGTGCAAATCCGCAAGTCTTGTCGCGATATTTGAGCATTTAACTTGATCGTCAGTGAAACAAAAAGATGTTTCTCCATATCAAAACATTATGTGTTTTATATTTTAGGGTTCTGTTTAAGTAATAGACATGAACATTTGGATTTATGATCCGTGATTTCCGCGATCCGTGGCATGATTCAACCTGGCCGTGGATACGCACTGACTTTTTTGGTGATGACCCCTGACCCAGGTGTCATCGATACGCTGTGCGCTGTCCGAGCATCGCTTTCTAAATTCATGGAGCTACCAAAGCTCCATGCTAAATTCAAGCGTAAAGCAAATGTATCGAAAGTCTAACATGCACAAATTTGTCAAGTCTTTGAGTATTTTACTTTTGAACTGCTATGAAAATGGATATCTACGTATAATTCGTTTGAAAAACTGGTATGCTGAAACAGGTTTCGTGCCGTTATAGTGCGATATGTACAGTACAGCAGTGATTGATTGCAGGTTTTTTACAAAGGCTGCGTTCACAAAAAAAGGTGGGGGGGGGCTGGAGGTATTCATTCAGGAAGGGGAAATCGAAAATTTTGGGGGTAGTAGAGGGGGACTTGAAAATTTTGCTCTACCTGCAGGGGGCACTTGAAAATTTATTGGTTCCCTTTTATGTTTTACATTTTCCGATTCCAAGTTTTTTGTAGGTAATCTAATGAAGTGAATACCATTTTTATGTCATTCAAATGTTGTTATGTTAGTAATAATTTAACAGAATCTAGAACCATTTTGTCACATTCCATGACTTATATCTCGAAAAAATCTAAACATGTGTGATTGTCGTAAAAAAATCTAACTTGAGCCTAGTAACAGGGCAGAAGCTGCAACCGTTGATGATTTTTGCAATCTATCTAATATATCAACTACAGTTACCTGCTGTCTCCCTACAGCATGCTGAAACACAATGTTCAGTTTGTCGACAAAACCTGTATATATAAATATGTATTTAGGTGATAGTTTGATTAGAGTCCAGACTGACAGTCAGTTGTCAGCACTGATACGTGGTACACTTACACAGGCTGTGCTAGCAAGCTGAATACCGGACAGTTCAACATGCTGTAGAGAGTAGAACAAGAACGCAGTTGTATGATAAACTGAACAAAAATAGTGTCAAAATTATCAAAGTTAATACAACTTCTTCCTATGGGCAACTGTCACTATCAGATACCGCCCTGCTACTGTAGTATATACGTGAGCAGTGACAGAGATGCTCTGACTCCGATATACATTGTAGTGAAGAAGAGTTTGTGTCTCATGACAGTAAAACATTACCTAAACAAGATCAGGCCAGAAAGCAACACAAGGAAGAACACATGAAAATTTTTGCATTCTAGCATATGAGAATAATCAAATATTAAAGAAAAAAGAGGGGGTCACCGTGCTTGATTTTCTAAATTTTCACAGTTTTGTCAAAACATTATACAAAAGTAAAACTTTAAACAGTAAAGATGAAATGAAAAAATATATGACTAATTATTTATTTTTTAACCAAATTTGCAATTATTACGCCAAAAATTTCAGAGATTAATACATTTATTTGATGGAATATTTTAACCTTCCCGTATTGTAAATTTTGAGTAGTATCTAAATCATGTATGTCTTGTACTTTTGAAACAAATTTTTGGTAGGTCACCGTGCTCAGTTTAAGACGCCATATTTGATTTCTTGAAAATCGCAATTTATCTCTACAAATCTTCTTCTCCTGAACCAAAACACTGATGGAAGTGAAATTCCACTTTTGTCATTCTTAGTGAGAGCTCTTTCAGGTTTGTGAAAGGCAATTAGATCGCTCACATGTTTTTGCCGCCATATTGTATTTTGCATGGAACAGATAAATGTGAGATGATGTTCAAAATTCTTCTTTACAAGAACTTGACTGTTTTCAAGATAAAATTTTGCACATAATATAATCAGTGGAAGATTTGGAAACCAGGTTAATCGCTTGGGCCCCGCCAACGCTGCTTGCAGCTTTAATTAGGGGCCCAAGCCGACCGGCTGGGCCCCTATTGTTATTGCTCGAGTTCTACTATTTCTTCTTCCTCTTCTTCTTCTTCTTCTGCCGTTTTTTGTCAACCTAGATCTCTTAAACGGCTGAACGAAAACTTCTCAAACTTGCAGGACTTGTTGGTGTTAATAAGTACTCGTGCACCTGACCCTTGAAATTTTCATTGGTCACGTGACCTGGCGGCCATATTGGATTTTCCAAAAACCTACAAATGGCTTATCCAGAAGACCCAGGGGTCTAGTCGATTTGAAATTTTTTGTATAGCAAGCATGATCTAAGGTCTTAAGAATTTGCCAATAAAATCGCATGCGGTCACGTGACCTTTGCCGCCATATTGGATTTTTGAAAAATACCCATTTAATCTTCAAAAATCTTCTTCTCCAGAACCAAAACACCGATTCGACTGAAATTTCACATGTAACATCTTAAGTGTGATCTCTTTCAAGTTTGCGAAAGGCGTTTTGATCGGTCACGTGGTTTGGCCGCCATATTGGATTTTGAGAAAATCGTGATTTAATCTTCAAAAATCTTCTTCTCCAGAACAAACACACCGATTCGACTAAAATTTGACATTTAACATCTTAAGTGTGATCTCTTTCAAGTTTGCGAAAGGCGTTTTGATCGGTCACGTGGTCTGGCCGCCATATTGGATTTTTGCAAAAATCGTGATTTAATCTTTAAAAATAATCTTCTCCAGAACCAACAAACCGATTTGACTGAAATTTGACATGTAACATCTTAAGTGTGATGTGTTTCAAGTTTGCGAAAGGCGTTTTGATCGGTCACGTGGTTTGGCCACCATATTGGATTTCGCTAAAATCGTGATTTAATCTTTAAAAATCTTCTTCTCCAGAACCAACAAACTGATTCGACTGAAATTTGACATGTAAGATCTTAAGTGTGATCTCTTTCAAGTTTGCGAAAGGCGTTTTGATCGGTCATGTGGTTTGGCCGCCATATTGGAGTTTAGGAAAATCATGATTTAATCTTTAAAAATTTTCTTCTCCACAACCAACACACTGATTGAGCTGAAATTTTATGTGTAACATCTTAAGTGTGATCTCTTTCAAGTTTGCGAAATGCGTTTTGATCGGTCACATGGTTTGGCCGCCATATTGGATTTTCCGTAAAATATTACATTCCAAGTGAAACGTACAGTAACTATTAGATGATATTCAAAATCCTACTTTTTCAAGCTCGAAATTTGCCCATAATATCATTAGTGCAAGATTTTTCAACAATGTTAACCGCTTGGGCCCCGCCAACGCTGCTTGCAGCTTTATTAGGGGCCCAAGCCTACCGGCTGGGCCCCTATTGGTTTTATAGGAGTTCAATATTCTTCTTCTTCTTCTTCTTCTTCTTCTTCTTCCGCTCTTTTTTTGTCGACCTAGAACTCAATCACCGCCTACCGCAAACTTCTGAAACTTGCAGGGCTAATAGGTACCTATGAGATCTCGTGCACCTGGGTATACAAATTTCTAATAGTCGCGCGACCTGGCGGCCATATTGGATTTGCGAAAAATACCGATTTAATTTTAAAAATCTTCTTCTCCAGAACCAACATACAGAATTAGCTGAAATTTTACTCATGTCATCCTTAGAGAGATCTCTTTCAAGTTTGCGAAAGACGTTTGGATCGGTCACGTGATTTGGCCGCCATCTTGGATTTTACGAAAATCGCAATTTAATCATTAAAAATCTTCTTCTCCAGAACAAACACACCGATTTAAGTGAAATTTTACTCATGTCATCCTTAGAGTGATCTCTTTTAAGTTTGCGACAGACATTTGAATTGGTCACATGATTTGGCAGCCATCTTGGATTTTATGCGCATATCTAATTCTGAGCCAGCCAATAGAGCTAGAGATCTGATTTTTGGTATATCGGCTTAACTTCGCAATACAATTTTTTTTTGACAAAATATCACGTGACCTCGATGACCTTTGACCTTGAATATACGTATATGTCAATAACTCAGTAACCACAAGTGCTACACCCTTCATATTTGGTATGATGGGAGACCTTATGACACCACATCCTGTACCTCATTAATTATGCGCATATCTAATTCTGAGCCAGCCAATAGAGCTAGAGGTCTGATTTTTGGTATATAGGGATAACTTAGCAATACAATTTTTTTGACAAAATATCACGTGACCTCGATGACCTTTGACCTTGAATATACGTATATGTCCATAACTCAGTAACCACAAGTGCTACAGCCTTCATATTTGGTATGATGGGAGGCCTTATGACACCACATCCTGTACTTCATTAATTATGCGCATATCTAATTCTGAGCCAGCCAATAGAGCTAGAGGTCTAATTTTTGGTATATAGGGATAACTTAGCAATACAATTTTGTTGACAAAATGTCACGTGACCTCGACGACATTTGACCTTGAATATACGTATATGTCCATAACTCAGTAACCACAAGTGCTACAGCCTTCATATTTGGTATGATGGGAGACCTTATTACACCACATCCTGTACCTCATTAATTATGCGCATATCTAATTCTGAGCCAGCCAATAGAGCTAAAGGTCTGATTTTTGGTATATAGGGATAACTTAGCAATACAATTTTTTTGACAAATTGTCACGTGACCTCGATGACCTTTGACCTTGAATATACGTATATGTCAATAACTCAGTAACCACAAGTGCTACAGCCTTCATATTTGGTATGGTGGGAGACCTAATGACACCACATCCTGTACCTCATTAATTATGCGCATATCTAATTCTGAGCCAGCCAATAGAGCTAGAGGTCTGATTTTTGGTATATAGGGATAACTTAGCATTACAATTTTTTTGACAAAATGTCATGTGACCTCGATGACCTTTGCCCTTAAATATGAGTATATGTCCATAACTCATTAACCACAAGTGCTACATCCTTCATATTATGCCGCCATATTGGATTTTACGTAAAACATGCAATTCCCACTGACACGTACAGTAACTATGAGATGATGTTCAAAATCATACTTTTCCAAGATCGAATTTTGCACATAATATCATTAGTGCAAGATCTTTCAACCATGTTATCCGCTTGGGCCCCGCCAACGCTGCTTGCAGCTTTAATCCTCTTTTTCTTCTTCTTCTGCCGATTCTTTGTCGACCTAGATCTCTAAAACGGCTGAACGAAAACTTCTCAAATTTGCAGGGCTAGTAGGTATCAATTAGTACTCGTGCACCTGACCCTTGAAATTTTGATTGGTCACGTGACCTGGTGGCCATATTGGATTTTCCAAAAACCTAAAAATGGCTTCTCCAGAAGACCTAGGGGTCTAGTCGATTTGAAATTTTTTGTATAGTAAGCATGACCTAAGGTCTCTAGAATTTGCAAATAAAATTGCATGCGGTCACCTGACCTTGGCCACCATATTGGATTTTCTAAAATAGTCATTTAATCTGTAAAAATCTTCTTCTCCAGAACCGAAACATCGATTAAGCTCAAATTTTACTCATGTCATCCTTACAGTGATCTCTTTTAAGTTTGCAAAAGACATTTCGATCGGTCACATGGTTTGGCCGCCATATTGGATTTTTTGAAATCACAATTTAATCTTTAAAAATCTTCTTCTCCAGAACAAATTCACCAATTGAACTAAAATTTAATAAATGTCATCTACAGTGTGATCTCTTTCAAGTTTGCGAAAAGCGTTCGATTGGTCACGTGGTTTGGCCGCCATATTGGATTGTGCAAATAATCGTAATTTAATCTTTAAAAATCTTCTTCTCCAGAACCAAAACACTGATTAGGCTGGAATTTTACTCATGTCATGCTTACAGTGATCTCTTTCAAGTTTTTGAAAGGAGTTTTGATCGGTCACGTGGTTTGGCCGCCATATTGGATTTTGCGAAAATCGTAATTTCATCTTTAAAAATCTTCTTCTCTAGAACCAACACACCGAGTAGACTGAAATTTTACATGTATCATCTATTGTAATATCTCTTTCAGCTTTTTGAAAGGCATTTGGATAGGTCACATGGTTTTGCCGCCATATTTGATTTTGCAAAACTCGTAATTTAATCTTTTAAAATATTTTCCTCCAGAACCAATACACAGATTGAACTAAAATTTTACACTCATAATCCCTAGTGGTAGTTCTTTCTAATTTCCGAAAGGCGTTTGGGTCAGTCAGGAGGTTTGTTCGCTGTAGTGGATATAGCGAAAATCGCAATTTAATCCTTAAAAATTTTCTTCTCAAAAACCAACACACAGTTTTAACTGAAATGTTACTTCATATCTTTCTTAGTGCGAGCACTTTCAAGTTTGCGAAAGGTATTTGGATCGGTTAAGTCGCCCCAATGTTCATAAGGCAGCAGTTTAAAACCTCGTCAGTCAGAAGATCGATCAGTGATGTATGTTATCATGTTATGGTTATATTGTACACTTGAGAGTCAAAGACGGAACAACAGACTGCAATGCCCGCTGTCAAATTCAACTAGCAGTCGCACGAACCCTAATCTCGGCCCCTTGTGTATACTAACTTCAGCGCCCAGGTTTTGTACGCCATGATGACGTTGTCAAGTATACTGCCACGGAAGTACTTAGAAGAGTGTGCCACTAACTTTAGGGGTGGCCGACTGCTGTGATTGACTGAAATAGAGCGGGACAAGGTCCTGCCACAATTACTGGGGTCTACACACAGCTGTTTTGTGAGTGTCAAGGATCATAAATGAAGCTATTCGGGTAATTTTGTATGTAGGTGTCTGAATGCACGCTCACTTGTTCATCACGAATAAAAAAGTAAGATATATGACATTGCAAGGTGTGGTGATTTTTTTATGTTTCTCTATCTGACATGCATGGAGTGGCCCTGGTGTGTTGTGGAACTGAGAGCATGTAGCTGATTAAAAATGTAAACAAGAGCACATCAAAATTGCTGATACACATCGATTAAAACAACACCTTGTGTAATGAAGTTCGTGGTGACGTTGAGATCTAATTGAAACTAAAATGTCAATATTATCATAGACCCTCGAGCTCGAGGGTCTATGATATTATGAAGTAAGGGTATGATAAACATTATAGGCTATTTGTCATAAACATTTTGAAATCGGAAAGTGAGAAGTAAAATACTTGTAGAAAAATGTATTGCGTCACTGTTGCTGAAATAACAGGCTATCGACTCAATGCCTGCGATTTGAAAAATCGTCACTCACAGCCTGCAGGTAAAATGGTTAATCAGAGCTGGACGCTCTTGCCATTGTTCTAGGTCTAATTAGGTGCGACCATATCAGTTGCTAGTGAAGCTGTTCAGAATGTTTGTTTGCGCAGCTTATTACAATGGGAACACTCAGTAAACATGCACTTCCTCAATTCCAAGGTTTGAATATTTAAGCATGTGGACTTGAGTGACACCAACGTTCAGAAACAACAATGCTAGAAACTTTTGCTCCAAGTACCACTACTGTCACTATTCAGTTTCAACGATCAACTCCATGAGTAATTTAGAACGTTCTTGTGTATGTTATCCAAACACTCTACATTAGGTGCCATACAATAAATTCTTTGTTTGCCGTTCGCGTGCTGGTAGGATTTCAATGGACGAAATCTGAAAAACAAACATAAATCGCCTGCTGGAAAATAAGGTGCGTTGTGGCCTGCCTGCCCCTTTGTTCGCAATGACGCAGGCAGTGTTTCCGCTGCCTGCTCGCAAAATCGCAAATGCGAGAAAAAAGTAGCGTTTGCCGAGAAGATTTCGGCAAAAATTACGTCATCACTTTGTCTGTCCACGCGCTGTCCTGCATTCAACTTGAGAAGTAATACTTTATCTCTGTGCATCCCTGACCTTATGCGTCAGAAGATCGTATTTGTAACACATACAGTAATGAATAAAATTGTTACGAAATAGCTAACAAACCAAAAGTACCCATGTTTACCATGACTATTTACTAAGATGTTACTAAGTTTTGGGTTGGACAACTTCGCACAATGTACCTACAGATTGCTCCGTGCACTGTGCAGTACAACGTCGTCACAGGCGTGCTGTTTACTTGGTAGTTTGTATAAGTGTAGTTTATGCTACGTTCCGACGTTCTCTTCCGTAGAACGTCAGAACATAGCATAAACTACACTTTATACCTAGCTCTGCATGACAGGGCTGTGTGTTACCGGCGTTATACGATGTGGTGGGAGGCCGTATAACGCCGGTAACACACAGCCCTGCCATGCAAACAGCACGCCTGTGAGTGTCATCATCAACACTGAAGGATCGTAGTGACGGTGAAACTAAGCAAAAACGGCAAACTTTCGTTTTTGACTTTAGGCAGCTCCACCAATATTGGGGAGAAACCACCCCTAACACAGGTTGTAAGCGCAAGTAAAGCTATGAAATGGAAAGAAAGATTATGATCAGAGTAGGAAAGTCGACTGGAATTTGCAAAGATAGGAACGGCATGTTTAAAAGCATACGGCTTTTTTTCAACGTAGAGCGAGTAAGGCACTCCTGAACGGCGAAAATGTTGGTGGTGTATTGCTGCCAACAAGAAAATATCTGTACTGACGTTAGGAACTTGTGTGAATTGGCAAGAATTTTCAGTGTATTGTGACGTGATATTGTAAACAGATTTTCAGAGAAGGCGCTCGCTCGTCCGCAGAGTACAGTCGACGTACTTCCGCATTCATATTGTGCAAATGTGCAAGTCTTGTCGCGATATTTGAGCATTTAACTTGACCGTCAGTGAAACAAAATGATGTTTCTCCATATCAAATCATTATGTGTTTTATATTTTCGGGTTCTCTTTACGTATTAGACATGAACATCGGATATATGATCCGTGATTTTCGCGATCCGTGGCATGATTCATATCAAGCTGGCCGTGAATAGGCACTGACGTTTTTGATGATGACCCTGACCCAAGTGTCATCGATGCGCTGTGCGCTGCCAGTGTCCGAGCATCGCTTGATAAATTCATAGAGCTACCAAAGCTCCATGCTAAATTCAAGCGTAAAGCAAATTTATCGAAAGTCTATAATGCACACATTTCTCAAGTCTAAGAGTATTTTACTTTTGAACTGCTATGAGAATGGATATCTAATTCGTTTGAAAAACTGGTATGCAGAAGCAGGTTTCGTGCCGTTGTCTATAGCGATATGTGCAGTACAGCATTGATAGCGATTACAGGTTTGTAACTATTAAATATAGCTGCATCGCATACGCCTAACTTTTGCCTCAGGACTAGTATTATTGGACACTTAAAAAGGAGGATTCGTACTCAAGGCTGTTATGATTTGTTCAGCTACCCACTCTTCTTACTGCAAAACTTGTAATCTTATAAAAGAGACAGTAGTTTCAACTTTTACCACGATGTTTAGCATTTGTTTCCTGAGTGACAACTCCATACTTTGTTATTGCCAGTAACTTTTGCATTTTAATATTTGGAATTTTCAGGTTTTGAAAGAACACCTTTTTGTTCTACCCAACATTTTGAAATTCATAGTGTACAGGTCATCAAAACAACTAGTACTACGCCAAGAAAAATAAAACGTTTCTTTCTTATCCTAGACATATTTCAAAAATTATGTGGTGACGCGGGTTTCTTTTTTCATTCTTCAATCAACAACGCGGGAAAAAATG
The DNA here is from genome assembly GCF_041260155.1 of Ptychodera flava. Lineage (NCBI taxonomy): Eukaryota > Metazoa > Hemichordata > Enteropneusta > Ptychoderidae > Ptychodera > Ptychodera flava. Next base: position 250,586 of record NW_027248358.1, on the reverse strand, counting down.
ACAACATCATACGAATGCACGCAGAGACAAATGTACAGCAGTGTTGCTTTATTATTTTTGTACAGCAACAGTTCAGCGGTTTAAGTGCAGTATTTGCACAGTTTTCAAAGAGTAATATAAGAGTGAAATATGTATACAGTTCTAATCTGAATGTTAGTGTCAATTATTTGTACGGTTCTGTTTTATAAATGCACTATCGTGATGTATTTTTTGCAGGGTTTTTTTCATGTATTTCCTCATTAGCAGAAAATAGGACGCAGAGGAAGAAAAAAAACTTTATTTTTCTTGTCATCACATCAGTCTGTATGGCTGACAAGTGACCACACAATTAATGGACTTTTATTGTAATACTATTTCCCATTTGTCTATGACACACACTTTTTAAAGTCATGTAAATGGGAAATGGGGAAAAATGATCTTTGACACGAAATTTTTATGTATGACAACTAGTTCAAGGATATATCAACTCATAGGACACATGGTAAATTTACAGAATGAGCTAGGATGGTATACATCAATTTGGCTTAAAATGCTGGTTCGCCTAGACATAAAATGATGTGGTGTGGCAGGAATTTGGTACTGTAATTTTTTTTATTCTTCAATCAACAACATGGAGTTAAACATGACAACATCATAGGAATGCACGCAGACTGCCCAGCAGTGTTGCTTAATTATTTGTGTATAACAACAGTTCTTTGATTGACTTAAGCGCAGCATTTGCACAGTTTTAACAGCGCAATATAAGAGTTACATATGAGTACAGTTCTGAATGGAATATAAGTGTCAATTATTTTTTTAAGCTTCTATTTTATACATATACTATCGCCGAGTTTTTTGTGTTTATTTTTTTAAAATTATTTCCCCATGAGCAGAATAAAGGCTGACGCGGCGGATCTGAATTGACGGGCACGAGGATGACAGACAAACTTTTTATTTTTCTTGTCATCACATCAGTCTGTATGGCTGACAAGTGACCACACAATCAGTGGAAATTTATTGTAATGCTATTTCCCGTTTGTCTATGACACACTTTTCAAAATCATGTAAATGGGAAATGAGAAAAATGATCTTTGACAGGAAATTTTCACTTATAACAACTAGTCAAAGGATTTGTCAACACATAGGACAAATGGTAAATTTCCAGAATGAGCTATGATGGTCTACATCAATTGTACTTAAAATGCTTGTTCACTCTCTCTGTCAAGCATACTTTTCACAATCATTTCACATGGGAATTGAGATGCGTGAGCTTATAAATGTATTTTCACATGTGTTAACAACTAGTCTAAAGATTTCTCTACACATGAAACACATGGAAGCTCAAAATTTGCACATTGTATCATCAATGCAAGTACTTTCAACCATGGCAACCGCTTGGGCCCCGCCAACGCTGCTTGCAGCTTTAATTTTATTTGTAATTTTAGTGCAGTGCAAGTTGAAACTTTGGCAGGAAAACATTGACGCGTTTTGACACCTTGTTGAACGAAAGTATAAAAAAAAACCCATGATTGGATAAAACAAAGTTGACATGTGTTGCTATTGTAGTGCGATGACGTGGTTGAGCACCTGGTTTGATTTGAATTGTATGAATTATGTTTGATTGATTGGTTGGTTGAATGAAGTGAAAAGGTGTTTGCAGATCGACGTTAGAGTCACGCTTTGCTCATTTGGGTCGAAAACTTTGAGCAACATACACGCAATTGCCGAGTCGCTCTACGTATTTCGATATGGCGGATGAAGTACAAATGAAAGCTGTATCCGGTGCACTTCAACTACCAAAGCCAAAGATGGAAAAGAAAAGTCCCCCTGTCACGCCAGTGCTAACGGCCACAATCGGAAGACCAAACTACACAGCCACGTCAGAGAAAGGCGCAACAGAAACTGCAAGTACAAAAAAACAATATGTCTAGATCCACAATGACTGTGGTACTGCGTGTGTGTTTGCCTGTAGCTAGATTTAACTTTACCAAAGGCGACTGAAATCTCCACATTCATTGTTTGACAACTGACTTTGAAGTCTTAAATTTCAGATTCGAATGATCGTGATAACAATTACCTTAACACAGAAGTGATATTTGCAATCAATACCGTTATTTCACGGTGACCTGTAATTGATTTTGAGATGTACAGTCGTGCAAAATTAATTCAGTCCGGTGATTCTTTTAAAGTGTCTTTACTCTGTACTTGATGGTGAAATAAATTTCTTCTGGTTAATGTCTCGCATTTGTTTTTTTTTACTCGTCGCCACGTGACTTTCTTTTGTTTAAAAAGTGTCCATTTTACAAGTTCTTTTGTTTAAAAGTGTCCGATTTACTAGTAAACCGGACAGTTTTTAACAAAAGAACTGTCCGATTTACTAGTAAATCGGACACTTTTAACAAAAGAACTTGTAAATCGGACACTTTTTAAACAAAAGAAAGCCAGGTGGTAATAATAAAATATTCGGTTATGGAAATTAGAAATCATGGTTTAGAACAATGGGCACGAGGCGGAGAGTGGTATAACCCTATATATCGGACAGATTTAGAGAAAATAATTGATCGCCTACAAGTGCATGAGAGCAAACATCTCTAAGATAGCGGTATATGTAAGTCAGTCCTCCTCTAATGCTAATAGAGTTCCCTTGTTTCCCATTTTCTGAGCAATTTACAGACAATATCACGCCTATATGAACACAGCTAATCCAAAGTCCATACAATGCTTTAGAGTATCGGATATAAACTCGACAAACGACCTCGCTCCACGAGGACAAATTCACCTACGCTTTTGTTCGGACTAGGTAGTATTTTGCTCCTAACCCTTGCACTTTACTTATTGCTCATTGTCCACAGATTTTGGGCAAGTCTGCATGACAATGGAGGTACAAACGAGACGAAAATAATTCCGCCATTACTGTCGTTTGCTCCGCGGCTCTTGCTATTTGTAGGCAATATAAACATCCTTTGCGAAATGAGTCCATTTTGTGGCAATATCGGACAGCAGGATTGGTCGTCTTGGTGTGCTTGTAAAGCTGACCGTCAAAATTGAACTGGAGCAAAAACGTTGGCAGTATGGAGTCCCAAAGCTCAAAATCCGTGTTCTCGGCCTTCTGCAATACAATTATATTCATAACGTTTCACTTTGTATGTTTCTACACCCGTATGCTTATAGTGGCGAGAATTTGATAATTCAAATTGATGTAGCGACTAAAGGATGTAAGAATTACATTTCCGATAATCGTCTGCTCACGGTGTACTGATAGTTGTATGATCAGTCGTAACACATGATTCATTAGCGTAACAAATAATAAATTCCAACATACTTGTAAGAGTACTTTTCATAATTTTGTCTTAGCAGGGTCTAAAATCATGGCTAGAGTCTATTTGTTTTCACGATCAAGTATGTATGGATAATGACTTAACAACGTCACTGCTGACAGTATCACTATACAGTATCACCTGAATATGCATGGGACCGATCGTTTGCTCTATTATTAACGATTCCATATTTATAATCATAAATTTTTGAATACTTTCACTTTACCTTGATTCTAATGTAACAGTCTTTTGTATTTATTAAGAAATAAAAATAAGAATGGTAAAATACTCAATGTTGACTCAGATGACGACAAATATCGTAAACACTGATAAGGCCTCATTCAAAAAATGGTGGGGGGCTGGAGGAATTCAGAGGGGATTTGAAAATTGTAGGGCTAGTCGAGGTGGAGGGACTTAAAAGTTTTGCTCTGCCTATAGAGCGGGGCCTGAAAATATTTTGGCTCTTAACATTTTGATGTCGTCCAATGGTTCGAATATTAGTAAGAATTAAACAAAATCTATAACCGTTTTGTCGCATTTTATGACTCTAATATCGAAAAAATCTAAAAATATATGAATGCGCGTAAATTTTCGTAAAACAACAAGTTGGCCTTGTAATGGGGCAGGAGCTGCAACTGTTGATACTTTTTTCAATATTTCTATGCAATGTATCAAACACAGTTTCTTGGTGTCTCTCTACACCATGCTGAAAAACACAATATTCAGTTTGTCAACAAAGCCCGTTTGTCTAAATGTTGGCGATTATTGAATTAGATTTTCAGACTGAAAGTTATTTGTCAATGATACAAATGCACGGTACACGTAGGCTGTGTTGGCAAGCTGAATACTGGACAGCTCAACATGCTACATAGGGAGTAAAACAAGAGCACAATTGTATAAACTGACAAAAATATTGTCAAAATACAGTTACTGCCCTGCTATTGCATACTGGCAGTGAGAGTGATAGCTCTGACTCTGATGCAGTTTAAGAAAAGTTTCATTCATAGGACACTCAATTGACAGTGAAACATACATGTACACAAGATCCGACCAGAGCGCAACATATAAAAATCTAGGGGACTAACAGTTACGATGGCTTTTTGAATTCTGACATATGAGAAACATAAAATATTAGAGAAGAAAGGGGTCGCTATGCTTGATCTTATACAAATGTATGATAAAAAGTCACAATTTTTCTTAACATCACTTAAAATCAATATGTAAAACCATTCAAGTTCATGAGTTCATGCACTGAATGAAATTTTCACATCTCATCGCACAATAACACAAAATTAAAATTTTGAATAGTAAAGACTCTAATTTAAATGAAAAGTGTGTGACTAAATAGAGTCATTTATTTTTTACCAAATCTGCGTCCATCACACCCAAAATTTCTGAGATAAAAACATTAATTTGGTGAAATATTTTAGCCTTCAAATATTGCCAATTTTGTAAAACATTTATAAGTAGCATTTAAGTTGAATATGTCTTGTACATTTGAAAAAAATATCAGTAGGTCACTGTGCTCAGTTTTACACAATTTGGTTAAATGTAGCCAGGAATACACAATTTTCATACCATGATTGTCATTTTCCGTGATTTTCATGCCATTGACCTGACCTGACCAGAGTTTGATAAACTCGAGTCAGCTAGACTGATAAATCCAAAACGTCCACTGATGCATTTGCTGATAAGAGGTAGTGTTGAAAATCTGCGTGCAGAACTGCGCAATTCATTTTTATTTTTATTCCGCGTGCATTACCTATATGATAATGGTGGAGGACTTGAATATTTTTGATTATATAGACTGGGGAACTTTAAATTTTTGAGGGTATTGAGAGGAATCTAAAAAAATAAATTCCAATTGCGATTCCTCCAGCCAACACCCCTTCACCAGTTTTGACCGCAACCTAAATTCATTTCTTTATCCGAACGGGACGCTCTGAGAAAACATGACAAGTCTTGAAACCCTAAAATTGATGAATTAAAGTTTCACGTATAGGTAGTCTAAAGAACAAAGTATATGATAATAAATAGATCTGCATATTAATCCTGTTCATTTGTGCTCACGGAAGAGTTTCTCATTCACGATTGACCCATTGGTGTTAAAGTCAGGATGTAATTCGAATTTAATTAAATTCCGAACAGTTCGTCTAAAACATCAATATAGATTTTTTATTTGTTTTCCATTTAAGAATCGTATATTCTGTTTCTACCTTACCTGAAACATTACGTCTAAATTTAGCTTTGCCACGTTTTCACATTTATATCTTAACTCGTTTCCTAGGCCGAATGGTATCCATGGAAATCGAAGAGACTTTTGGGTTTTAAACCTCAAAAAATGTTAAATACTCAAAAGCAAATGTAGACGAGCTGTTACAAAACTCGTGAAAGAAAGGCTATCTTGTAGAACTAAGTTGTGATTGTGATCACATCACATAGTATTCATATACACATCGATATATAGCACAATAGACTAAGTGCTGTATGATTATTCGTTATCGGCGCCATACATTTATCAAACGCAATCGACAGCTTGGAGAGCGGCCGTTAGATTACAGGTGAAAATCGGATGCTCATTTACAACAATAGCTGGAAAATAAAAATTAAGCAACATTATCACATGAACTTGCCCAAATCGCCACCTGTGTGACGTTGAACAGGTCAGATAAGAAATGTAAATTACCCCGTTCTACGTCATCTACTGTAACTTTTTTTTCCTGCACCGGTCTGATCTGATCTGCTCAGAGCTCGTGACATTTTTGACGAACAGGCGATGCGATAAATTCAGAAATGGAAACACAGAAGGCTTGCCCAACAAAATTTCGAGGCGCTAAAGCTTTTTTAGCTTTTCCAAAGAATAGAATAGGGTGCTGTCGCGTCTCGGCCATAGCACTCAAGTCGAGTCATACGGACAATTCAATGTGTGCGGATGTTGAACTTGGCAATAAACCCAACAATTACACCTCAAAGTAAGTCAAACTGTATAAATAAGTGCAGTATGATCTTCGCAATGCGACATAGAAGTCAAAAAATTCAAATCGTTCGACGAACAACAATAAATTACCTTCATCTCATAAAATTCCTTAAATTATAGATTCGAATCGAACCGGCAGCGTAGTACTGTAGCCAAAACATCAGCTGTCAGATATAGCTGTAGCCTGAACTCTGCAGAGCCGTGCTATGGATGTATGTAGTTGACCAGGATAACAGAACAGAGTCACGTTACAAAATTTGGAGGTATCTGCGGGTGCGAGATGTGTGTCACTGCAAACATCAAAATTTGTAAGACATAAACACTGACCATCGGGATCGAGATTGACAAGTTGACACCAGCGTTGACGTTCTAAGTCTTGGTCAGAGTCTGGTGGATGTCATCGAATTAAACTGTTCGGGCTCGCCAAGATCTTATGTTAGTGATAGTTTTAAAGATACGACACCTTCTAGAATAATAACTACTCTTTCGATCTTGCTGTTGTCTTTCTTCATAAATGCATTTTAAAATATTCTAAATTACTCTGCAGTTACGCTGAAGCCCCCTCCCTTCTCAGCCGACGCGACGACGGACTTCCTTTGGCGTCGAGACAGCGCGAGACAATGATCAACAAGTTCACGTGACCGAATCCGCATATCTGATTGGTAAAATGGCATTTGGTGTATCAAAATTTCAACTTCGTCGGATTTATGAATGAAAGTACCTAGTAAACATTTGCATATCTCCAGGTTCATGGGTCGTTTTACTCAAAACATGAAAATAATCCCAGGAAATAAAACCCAAATCGCGACGATATTGTTATGTTCCTGGACTGTACTTTTGACCTATCCACATCAAACGAAAATTAAGAAGACTGTTCATGTGATAAATATATAATCCCATGGACTGTTGTTTTTCGCGGAGTCGCATAACTTCTCGCCTTCGACTCGAAGTTGTATGGCTCCGCGAAAAATACTCGTATAGGATTAAGTCAAACAGAGAAAAATTTCATTACTTTATATATTTATGGTGACAGTATTTTACACAAGTATCTCCCAAATTACGTCAGAGTTTAGATGGCAAACGTTTTCGTTTCTTCATGCTGAGCACTGTCGAAATCGATATCAATTTCTTTATGAGGAAGTAACATTTCATGCTGTTAACTGTTATAGAACACAGAAAAAATAATTGAATCATATGAGGAAGTAACATTTCATGCTGTTAACTGTTATAGAACGTAGAAAAAATAATTGAACCAGAAAAATATTTGAGAAAATTTGATACTTGCTTGAATGGGAACTATGTGCAGCAGCTCGAAATGTTTATTGTCATGTAACGTACAGGTAGAATGTAACTGTACGGAGCAATTTACAAAAATAAAGCTATCATGTAGCTGATATCTATGTCATAGCTGTCTGTGGTAAGCACACTATGCATCATGCTTCACATCCTAGTACGAAACGCTGTTTCACAGGCGTTTTCGCATGTTTCAGCTTGACAACGCCCTCAGGTGGTAATAAAAATACCATTATTATAAAAATGTGGAGAATGACCTTCAGAGCAAATACGGATCACATTAGACTCTCTCACAGCCCCTCGCCGGCCAATATCGAAGCTACGCCTTCGACCATACTAGCGCCCTCGGTAGTTGAGAAGCTCGGCTTAGCGAGCCGGCGAATTAGCCAAGTTTCGATACGCTATAACCCGACTGGCTCGGTGAGCCTCGCTTGCCATAAAATAGCGTCAATGACACTGTAGCTCCTATCCTGGACTATTTAGTGTTTGTTCTCTGGTCAGATATTTGAACATGTGTGAAAGGGATAAAGTGCATGAAGTGAAAATACTTAAATGTAATGTACTGGAGACAGTGAAATATGTTTAATGTATTTATTCAGAATATAAAATGGAAAAAATACAGAATTAGAATATCGAATACTGTGATACAACTATTAACTAAAAGTCATTGACAATGACAGTCCCTACTTGTAATAGGAGTATTAGTCTTGATGGGGCAGGGAAATGTGGTCATTAAGAAGTATCACTGGAGTGTATATGTTGAGATCTATGGGCAAATAGGTCTATGTCGTTGTTCCCAATTTGAAACACATGAGGCATGTCTTAAGTTATGGTTCTAAATCGGGAAAAAAGATCAGACCTCTAGCAGTATTGACCAGCCAAGAAATACATATGCGCATAATAAATGAGGTACAAGATGTGACATCTTAAGGTCTAATATCCTATCAAAATTGGAGGGTATAGAACTTGTGGTTACTGAGATATGCATATATATGTATAATCAAGGTCAAAGGTCATTGAGGTTACATGACATATTGAAAAAAAAAAATTATATTGCTAATTAATCCCTATATGCCAAAAAATCAGACCTCTAGCTCTATTTGCTTGCCCAGAATTAGATGTGTGCAAAATTAATGAGGTAAAGCATGTGTTGTCATAAGGTCTCCCATCCTACTAAATACAAAGGACATAGCACTTGTAGTTACTTATTTATTGACATAAACATATATTTTAGGTAAAAGGTCATCAAGGTCACATGACATTTGGTCAAAAAATTTCTCTCCTATAGTTATCCCTATATACCAAAAATCAGACATCCAGCTCTATTGGCTTGCTCAGAATGAGATATGTGCATAATTAATGAGCTACAATATGTGGCATCATAAGGTATCCAATCATACCAGATATGAAGGGTGTAGCACTTGTGGTTACTGAGTTATGGACAAATATGTATATTTGAGGTCAAAGGTCACCGAGGTCACATTACATTTTGTCAAAAAAAAATTCTCTCCTATAGTTATCCCTATATATCAAAAATCAGACCTCTGGCTCTATTGGCTTGCTCAAAATTAGATATGCACATAATTAACACTGCATGCAAAACCCTATAATACTTATTGTATTAACATGTATTATTGCTTGTATTTTAGCTGAAGAGTGCATTTACAAATGAATACAGTCAAGAATCTATTTTTCGTATTCAGCAAGCCTGTATTCATGTGGATTCATGTGAATTCACGTGTACTATACTATAATACAGGCAACTCATTAATGTGAATTTATCTGAATTATTGGGTTTTCATGCAGTGTTAATGAGGTACAATATGTGGCATCATAAGGTGTCCCATCATACTATACATGAAGGGTGTAGCACTTGTGGTTACTGAGTTATGGACAAATATGTATATTTGAGGTCAAAGGTCACCAAAGTCATATCACATTTTGTCAAAAAAATTGTATTGCTAGGTTATCCCTATATACCAAATATAGTTATCAAAACAAACCACCAATTGTATGAAACATGGGCCTAAATACAGACAGACTGACATTCACAGACTGGCACAGAGTGATGACATTGACCCCAAGTCTGCCTTGGCCCATGGAGAGTGATAAAGATATAACAAAAAGCTGAATGTAATGATAAAATAGTTATAGGCCTACAGACACTGAGGGTTAATATGTTACAGCAATTTGATTAGTTTCTTTTCGTTTTCTACTTCTGTGATAATTTTTAAGACAATCAAACTGCAAGGCAGTTTTAATATTTAATTGACATAATTTAATTTAATTTTTAATATTTAATTATTTTATATAATTTAATTGACATACATGTTATCTTTTACAAGCACACAGCAAACTGTTCTTGATTTTTCACTTACAATATTTGACATAGACTGAAATACATAACATGCAACCAATATTTACATTTTGCCCATCCACCAGATACTTGGAGAGATTTCAACATGCAATCATTAACTCAGAAACCCTATAGGGAAAAGTAAACATTGTTTTCTTCCAGAGCAGCTGGTATATCCACATCTGGAGCAACTTACAAACTTAACCAATTACAGAAGGATGATGACACAAGAGATAAAGTTAAACTGTGGTGAACTTGACTATTCCTTTCAAATCCTTACCTAACTTGATTGACATCTTAAACTAAAATACACTGCATGTTTAATGGCACACAAAAATACATCAGGGGTGTACCATTGATAAAAGGGGGTTGTCTGGAAGATTGATGAGGAACATCTTTTTTATCCGATACACTGTACTTTCTTTTTTCCCACTATCCCACCTTTTCTTTTTGATAAACCTTCTGTGGCTGATTTTTTTATTGACAGTTGTTTGGACTTTTCAAAATCTGCCAGGACCTCAGGACCCCCCCCCCCCCTCCATCACTCTTTAACATTGAAAAAAAACTTTGAATATATTTGTTGGAACCAAACCTGCTGAAATCACCTCAGCTATGTTTTCTCATTATTTTTTACCGCATTTCAACACCTAATACAGTTTACCATTTCAAATGCTTACTGAATCACAACATTATCTTAAACATGGGACAAGTCCCTGAAGCTACTATAGACATGGATACAAAATTAAGTATTTCCTGACTGTATGAAATCATCTCACTAAGGTCATCCTAGGGACCTGTTAACCAAATATTAAAGCTGTCTGACCTGCGGTTTTGAAAAAAAACAAGCGACCCAATAGTCGACAGAGCTCTGCTGTGTTATGTAGAGAGCAACTTTTTGTGACATATGTATTGATGAAGATGGTTGAGATCTTTGATAGCTCATTTCAGGATGGCCTGACCTAAAATGGCAACATTAGCTGCAAAAATACAAAATTGATGATTTCATCATAATTATGTATAAAAATGTATACCAAATATCAAAGCTATCACATGAGTAACTTTTGAGAAACAAATATTTTGATCAAAAATGGCAAAAATTGACCCAAAAATACAAAAATTGAAGATTTCATCAAATTTCACTATATCACACTAGGAGAACCCCCAGGAACCTGTATACCAAATATCAAAGGCATCAGACAAGTAGTTTTTGAGAAACACATTTTTTGACCAAAAATGTCAAAAATTGCACCCAAAATACAAAATTGCAGATTTCATCATATATTCTATATATCATATTTAGTTTATCTGTAGGAACCTGTATACCCAATATCAAAGCTGTCAGACGAGCGGTTTTGATGAAATAAATTTTGACCAAAAATGACAAAAAAATTCCTTAAAAATACAGATTTGCATATTTCATCACAATTTGAACAAATCCAAATTGGGTTATCCCTAGGGACCTGTATACCAAATATCAAAGCTGTCTGACCAGCGGTTCATGAAGAAGAAGATTTTTTACCAAAAACGCCTTTTTTGGCACTAATTTGTATATTTTCAACAATATCAAAAAATCAAAAAAGCACAATTATTTCAGGTCAGCCCAAAGTACTTACATGTGTACTTTTCATGTAATCTGCTCAGTGGTTATTGAGATTTTCAATTTTGACTGTTTTTACATTTTTTCACTTAATTTGCATATTTTTGACAATGACAACTTCATTTGAACAAAATCTCATCTACAGCCCATCATCCATGTACACACCAAATATCAAGATGAAATGTGCAGCGGTTTGGAGTTTTTGATGTTGACGGACAGACATACAGACATACAGACATACAGATATACAGACATACAGACATACAGACATACATACATACAGACATTTCCCTAGCCTATAAGAATAGCTTCCATTGCCATATATACATATGGCTATGGGAGCTAAAAACCGTTGAGGGAGCGTCACCATATGGTTGAGTTCAGAGCTGCGTAGCGGTCGAGGGGCTGTGAGAGAGTCTAGGATCATATAAAAAAAAACCCTCACAATTTGAATTAATGGAAAAGAATTAAGTCTATGAGAGAGAGAGGACGTTACTTAGCTTAAGTTGTAACTCTCGTGGTATTTTGTAAATAAAGTCACCAACTTCAATTATCCAGCATGTTTGTTTTCAACAACGGTGGCATGGTACACTGATCCGATGTCTGGTGGGGACTGAAGTGTGGACGACTATTGATCACAACAATCAGATTAATTCCTACTTAATTCCTAGTTAAACACTCAAGCGAATAGAGTTGTGGCATGACGTCACCATGACGTCACCAGTTAAACGATTACCATACATTAATAGCTATTTTGACATGCATCGGGAAAAATTAATAGGTGAATATGACGGAACTTTTAAAATATCCGAATGGCTAGGTGACAGTTTAGCGAGTTGTGCAACAGGTTGTAAAACTGCCTCTGACCAAACACATTACCTGCAACAATCTCTGTATGTCTTTATCCTACAACCATACCAATATCACTTCATAATATAATCTAGAGGAGCAGTTTGTCGTCAGGGAAGCAAAACATTTACGTGTGGTTCGATACACGGCGGCCATCATGCATCGAAACACACGTAACCGTGGGCGCAGCGAGCCAGTTAAACAGTTAACATTTTCAGAGACGTTTTTGCCAGTATATTTCTCACCGGAAATTCCCTGTTTACAAACTTAAGAATTTAGAATGTCATTTTTGCGTGCAGTTACTCCGAGGCTCTGTGTTTGTGTGTCCTACACGCTATTGATAACAGTTAGCGCTGGTGTGCCATGGTGAACACTGAAATTTGATTGTTCGACAAGAAACGTTTGCCGTATCTTATTCTTAAAATTCCGGTAAAATGTTTGAACTATAATTTGTATCGATCATTGAGAAGAATTTCAAGCTCAAAATGTGAAAAAATTAAAGTTCTCTTCGTTTGACTATCTACGGCATGTTCCTACATATACGTATGTGTGAGCGATCCCAAGCAGAGTTCGATCTGTCCGACGTTCCCCTGACGTCATCCGTGATAAACAACTAAACAATAGTTTAACCAATCAAAATAGAGGGTGGCGGCGTTGACCAATGAAAAGTGAAAGCTGATTCGATGCCTCATTACTTTGATGTTAATGTTTTATAACTCCGCAGGGTCGAGCTGATCCTTTGACACACAACTAGTACGCAAGACTATCGACGATTTATTCGATGAATGATGCAAATAAAAGATAGAACATGTGTAATAATAACAGAATCCCATGGCCTGTGAGTGCAAGCACGCCGTACTAGCGGTATTTGCACGAGTGCTGCTGTGTATTCGGCGGCCGTCCTGAAGCTCGTGAAAGGACAGCCGCCGAATACACACTCGTGCAAATACCGCTAGTACGGCGTGCTTGCACTCACAGGACATGGGGTTCTGTAATACATGGAAGTCTATCAGCCAAACTATTAACACTTCCTCCACAAAACAAGTTATAAGTGTATATTTATATACGTTTGATAAAGCTTGAAGTGTTACGTATATTATGCACGACAATTCTTACAAAATACTAATTTCCAAGATATTGAACATGCCGACCGAGTATAACAGATACACGGACAAAAAGACAGAATAAATAATGATTAAGCGACTTTTTCGATACATACCAACCTAAGGCTTACAGAGTATAGATATTTATACATATATGACCAATGTACTCAAGAACAACTTTAAATTACGGACCATCCAAAGCTCATTGTTTTGTTTTGTTCGTATTTTTTTTGTCAAAAGACAACTATGAATCAATTACTGACGTTTCTAGTTTTATTTCTTATTTGATTTGTCACCTTAAATATCAATACGCAAGTTGTATGTTTTGTTAAAGTCCCATCACAATGTAATCATACTCCTTGCTTACTGTGACTTTTTATTTCTCTATTTCTGTCAGATTATACCTGTTACCATGCCGACATGATTTAGTTCTTATTGGTGAATTGCAATTTTAACATTCTTTACATTTTTGTAGAGCAATTCCACAGCATTGCATGCGGCTTCTAGAGTAGGTCATGCAGACGTCGCTGAAGTGCTGATTAAACATGGTGCAGATGTCAATGCTAAGGATGGGGTAAGTAAATGTGACTCGGTTTTCGATGTTGATATCGGAATCATAATGCTTTAACAATTTCACATATCCCTCTTCTACTTAAACCTTACAGTCACTAATTGTATAGTGCAGTGACATTTTATTGTGTTGTGGTCATACAATCCCGCTGCAATACTTCAAAATGTAATAGAGCAAATTATGCTAAGATAGCCCCGATCTGTCCGCAAAGAGAATGACCCACCACTCATATGGCGTTCGATTTATTCAAAAATTTATTATTTTGCACGATGACCGATAATAGTACATTATTATTTCAAAGAGAGAGATGTTTTTGAGAAATCCAAATTTGGAATGTTTGATAGCGGATCATTTAATGCCAATGGCTTGAATTGCTCTTTATATTAACCATACATTGATTAATCGATTTTCGTTTAAATCCTAATGGTATTACAGCTTTCAAATATCCCTGTTAGACACAACTGCAGGGTATTATTGTCGGTTGTTAGGCCTCGCTGATGAACGCACCCATGCTGTACATCAGCCTTGTTTAGGCAAAAAAAATGTTTCTGGTCAGCGCGCGCGCGTAACCTGAACAACAGCGCGTCACCCATTTTCCGGTTTTGTGGCTGGCGGCCGCTGCAAACTACGTACTGATTGCTATGACACCAAACCATAACGGCTGAAGAGAAAGAGAAAATTCGTTTGGGTGCATGATCAGTGACTACATGAACATTATGTGACTATATTGATAAAACTATAAAACTGACAAGTGTTTCATCTAGGCTGCGCGATTGCGCGATTCCCCCTCTTTGGTGTGCTACGCGCCGCCAATTGCACGTAGAAGGGGCGACCCATCGCGCACTGCACTGAGCTTGCTGGAATGGCTGCTATCATGGTTGTCACACTTCGATGCATTTGACCCGTTATCGGCACCCGTTAATAGTGTGGCAACAGGCATAGTATAGTGTAGCAAGACCATTCGGAAGGGGCTAATTTTAGTTCGAATTTGATACTTTTTGAACTGTTTCAATAAAATGCTGTTTAAACTATACCACGCGTAAATTTCCGTACGCTTATTTTGAGTATGAAAGCCTATAGCCAGTTTTGAGTTACGTTCACAAAAGTTCATTGCCCTAGCCCGATAAGGTTTCTGTGTCACATCATCTCTGTACGATTGAGAAAAGGAGACAAACTGAAGTTGTTGTGCATCATGTGAATGTCCATAACACTCTGATAATAATTCTGATAGCAAAATTTACACAAAAAATTGGACTTTACAGTCACAGAAACGTGTCCAGTGCAGACTGCACGAGCATTAAAGCAAGCTGTGGTGTCAATGGGCCCGGTTTTTGAATTAAGTGAACAGACACTGACTCATTTTTCTGGGCAAATAAACCCTAAAATTAACTGTCGGAAATAACTAACCTTTCTGTTTGTTATTTTCCCCATTCTAAAATGATTGAAAAAAGCAACTGGAGCGAATCTGACATCGAGAAAAACTCGACTCCGCAAAATACGGGATCTGACCCTCTAAGTTGTTCGTTTTAGCTCTACTGAGTCTGCGCACAAAACTACAAGACCAGCTAGGTCACTAGAAAAATACAGCTCACTGGTTTGCAAAGGGCAATCTTGATTCAAACTTACAGTAGTGAGGGATGATATACGCACAGTAAAAACGTGACAAACCAGCTCATTATTTTTTCATAAGCTACAAAACATTCTTTTATAACAAACTACAATAGATTTTTTCTTTGTTTGTGTAGTGCAGACAGTTCAGTGAAAAATGAAAAAAATCCCTTGAAGGTACAGTGGGAATGGCTGGCTGTTGTTATTTTGATGTTAGCCCTATGAAAGCAGACTTACAGAATATGTGCAAATAAACATACAGAATATTTAAGCATGAGGGAATATGCTATAGGGATATTAGTGCTTATGAATATTAATGAGCCCCCCACCACTCTTGGAAGCCCTATACATTCATAAGAGTGATACCCAAATTTGTTGACTTTGGAAAAAATCTGGTAGTATATAGAGGATGGTGTTTGCAGCCAGCAGCTTGGATTTTGAATGCAAGTTATTTATGGCTTGTAGTGTCTAATCACAAGTGACATCACTGCAACATTAAAACTTATATATAAGATGTCATTAAATGTTTCAGTTAAATCCTCCCAAAAATTTTAAAATCCCCCTCAAAGATTCCAGTAGAGGGGGACCAATGCCCCCTTGGTGTAGTATCCTAGATGAAACACTAGCTGACCCTCCTCCCTCCCTTGAGGGAAAAAAATATTCGCGTCGCCGCACCATTTTTTTAAGAAAGACTTGACCAGAAACATTTTTTTTGGCCTTATGTCTCAATACAGCATAGTAAAAAAGAACCAATCGCGTACCGTATAATAATGTAATTGTGGTTAAAAGTTACGTGTGTTGACACTGCATGAAAACGCAATAATACAGATAAATTCACACTAATGAGTTACCTGTATTATAGAATAATACACGTGAATTCACATGAATCCACATGAATACAGGCTTGCTGAATACAAGCAATGGATTATTGACTGTATTCATCTGTATATGTACTCTTCAGCTAAAATACAGGCAATAATCCATGCAAATACAGTAAGTATTATTGGGTTTTCATGCAGTGTGAAATGTTTCCTCAACTTGGCGTATATTTGTTTGATTTTTTATCCTGCGATCATGATCAGACCTCATAAATCCATCGATCGAGCTCGACTGTTGGTTACCCGGAGGTGTGTTAGCCCGATGGTCGATCTGCGACGTTCTTTAGTATGAAAATTCAGTGTTCGCGGTTAAAATTCTGGCAATGCTATTCACGTACTCAAAGGCTTAGCAAAAATGTATATCGTCATAATCTGAATGCGTAACGGCCACTTCCGCATTCAACCGTGAGCAAAATTGTTGTAATTACTTTTTTTGACACTTGTAATAATGTTTACGATAACGAGGATATTTTTAATAGTAACTTGATATTTTGATGTACCGGTATTCATACTGAACAGAGAAACAATTTGAATTGAATGAAAAATAAAAATATGAAACTGATCAAAATCGCACATACACTGACAGTGTGCAACGTGGTATTCTGAGGCACTGTAACCATAGAGGTAATGTCTCTCGCTCCATGATGCTGTAGCTAACACTGTAACAGTGGTAAAAATTCATACCGGTAATCATAAAAAAATGTGCCTCTAGAACTTTATAATGGGATTTCTGTTAGCACGCGAACAAAGATTTCCCTTGCTCGGTCAAAAGGAAAGTCTGCAACCTGTGGTCCTTCCATAAAAGGAGCATCAGATCATCGGCATGATCGTCACATAGTCTATCACGTTGTGCTGTGAGTACGCGGTTTTGGCAACTGAATCGCCGTTCACAGGGCATGGACGAAACCGGAATCACCAGAGCTATGCAGGCTAACAATCGGAACATTGGAAACAGCTATCCATATTCGTTTATCAGAATACGACAAGATTCACTGAAATTGGGTCGTCCGTAGGCACGCAAAATCAGTTTCATTTGAGAAAATCGGCTTGCAAATCGGGCCAATGTATTGGGGCTACCATTGGCTTGCCATCTTCAACGCCATTGCGCATAAAAATGGGCAATCAGTGTCGTCAGAGACTCTGTGCCATAATCACGGATCTCAAGATCACGGTCTGGATAATTGCTGGCATCGAGGCACGTTAGTAAATCAGTATATTCACTGGGAAATCGTGCTTGCAGTTGTTCGATGAGATGCATTATAAAGTCACGCCTGACATTTGCATAGCCTTCGATATGATTGGCAGCTACATTGTTTTCAATTTCCCTCGTCAGCATGCTCTCATGTTCGCCTAGACTGTCTGGTTCTAATAATAGCTGTAGGGACGTGATAGTTGATTGGACCATCGGTTCGATAGTAGCCAAGTTGACATTTTCTCGTTGGAATACAAGATTGCAACGGTCCATGATTAGCAGTACGTCTATGGTGTCCAATCCATGCCAAAATACTACTTTGATTTTACAACACAACATGCCATTCCGAATTCTATTTTACAATTCAACATGCTATTTCACAACACATCATGCCATTCCAAATCCTATTTTACAACTCAACATGCTCTTGCCAATTCATTTGACAACACATCATGCACTTACAAATCCTATTTTACAACTCAACATGCTCTTGCCAATTTCATTTGACAACACATCATGCACTTACAAATCCTATTTTACAACTCAACATGCTCTTGCCAATTTCATTTGACAACACATCATGCACTTACAAATCCTATTTTACAACTCAACATGCTCTTGCCAATTTCATTTGACAACACATCATGCACTTACAAATCCTATTTCACAATTCAACATCCAATTCTAAAGCTAGCTCTGCGGAGCAGGGCAGTGTTACTGGCTATCGAACAAGATTCAAAATGGCGGACGCGAAATGGTCCCCTCGCACAGAGAGAGAAATGCGAACTTTGCACAAGTCTAAAACGCAGCTTAAACATTGTGTATCTAAACAAGATGAGCGTGCTCGAAAACTAGGATCGATCACGATTTTAAATTAAAAATTGGCTGTTTTTGGAAAAGAAACTGCGCGTTAAAATCAGCAGTTTTGTCTATTGTGCACCGTGGGAGGCTTTTCGTGTGCGCGGCTCATGTGAAAGACCGGGCAAGATTCACCCTCAATCATTAAAGTATCCGCTGACCTCCCTTCGAGCTCAGACATTATCTCCGTTCTGTGACGGAGCAGGTCGTACAATTTTCATAGTTCATTGCGCATGCTAAGTAGACATTGCCAATATAATCTACAAGATTTTTTCGCTTTACCTTGTAAAAGAACCTTGTTTTACGGGGTACCAGTCAACTCGCACTTTTTCCAACCCGCCCAGAACCAATTCGCCCGATTCCAACTCGCCCGATACCAACTCGCCCGATTCCAACTCGCCCGATACCAACTCGCCCGATATTATTTTGCAATTTTATGAGTACCTGGTACGCTAGGTCTGCATGGCAGGGCTGTGTGTTTACCGGCGTTATACGGAGGCCGTATAACGCCGGTAAACACACAGCCCTGCCATGCAGAGCTACTGGTACGCTTGCTGCGAATCGGTAGCCTTTGCCACTCGGGTAGCTTGGTCATTGGAGTGGAAGAACATATCAAAGAGTGGCAGGGCTCGTTTTCGCAGCAACTGGTACGCATAAAACGTTTTATTTCTAACAACAAATATTTCTAACATAGAGAACCACAGGTGCGGCTTGAAATATGTGCCAACACGGAAAACTTTTTATTTGCGAATTTCACGTTTTGCAAATCTCTTGAAAGAATAAATTTCGTTCGGCTTCTTTACGTATAGGGATAGTTACTGCGAACTGGCTCACTTCTTTAGGAACAGCAGGACCGTCTTTCACGAGTTACTGGCCTGGCATGACATGAAAATAGCTGGCCTCGGGCCATCGGGTTAGCGTACATGGAATCTACAAAACCCTATCTCAAAACAACGGGCGAGTTGGTATCGGGCGAGTTTGAATCGGGCGAGTTGGTTCTGGGCGGGTTGGAAAAAGTGCGAGTTGACTGTAATTCTGTTTTACTTTACCAACCCTTGGAAGCTGAGGAAAACCCTGTCGCCAAATAGAAAACTTTCCCCTGAAAGGAATTTATTTAATTTCCTACCTTAACCAAATACCTAATCAGTGATATTTTAAAAGTTGTACGTTACGGTCAAAAAGCAAGAGGAAATTCTTCCGTACTGATTTCCTGCATTATTATTATTATTATTATTGTGTGGTTTCCAAAGCTTACATAAAACGAAAAAGACTAACATTTTGACAGGACAGGAAACGCCAGCTGAAAGCCATATAAAAGGTGTTGCTAAACACATATTTTCCGCTGCAAAAAGTTTTAATATTTTATTAAAGCTCGGCAGACAGACACTTTATGAAGTTCACAAGCTTAATTTTCAATTTTGATAAGGGGGTCAAAATTATCTCAATGGCAATTAAGCAAATATTTACAACGAAAACATCACGAGATTTCTAAAAGTTAACAGTATTTGCCAATAGAGGTCAATTTCGCAATTTCCAAAGTTATTTTGTGAACACTTGTCAAGGAAGTGTTCGAAGATTAAAGAAAACTCCTCCACGGCTTTCATTTCATTCTCTCCATTGTACAACATACATTGTGATGCAAATAGATACCAACTTTTCGATGCTGCTCGTCGAATTATGACATAAAAAAGTTGACACAAGAATACCTTAAAAGATTACAGTAGCGTGTAGTTGTGACACGAAATTAGTTTGCAGCAATCTGTACTATCTGACCGCACCAGCTATGCGTGTAACAAATTATTTAATTATCTCAGAACTGAGTAACCTGCACTATAGCGTTAAACTCCTATTTTGTTAAGAAACGACGAAATCATCTCAATTCCAAGCATTCTTCAATATGCTCACGGCTATCTACTGTCTTCAGTTTCACTTTGCTGCAATCTGCATAGCTGTGATATCGCAGCGGTACTTGTGGAGTGTATCGAACGCGCTCGGGTCATTGAGGTCATCGCAACTGTGGCGATGACCTCAATGACCCGAGCGCGTTCGATACACGCCATACCGCTGCGATATCACAGCTATACAATCTGCAATATCCGACAATCTATGACTCGGCTCCGAGTAAGCTTAACCTTCACTAACGTTAAAACTCCGTCTAGGCTAAAAAATTACCAATCCGTCTCAGTCTGCAGCATCCTCCAATACACTCAGGACTCTATGAAAGTCCACACATAAGAAAGTCAATCACTTTGCAGCTATCTGCAAAGGTACAAAAATTATTAGTCTCAGCTCGGAGCAAACTGCACTGACGTTAAACTCCGTCAAGGATGAGAAATTACTGATCTATCTCAGGCCGTAGCATTCTCCAATACACTTAGGACTCTGGGATCAAAGTCCACAGATATGAAAAGTCAATCACTTTGCAGCCATCTGCAATATCTGACAAGCTTTGTATAGTACAAAATAAAATAATGTCTCAGCTCAGAGCAAACTGCACCAAGGTTAAAACTCTCCGACAATGAAAACAAATTTCAAATCGCAGTCTGTTGCATCTACGATACTCTCAAAACTGTATCTACAGTCCATACATACGAAAATTCAATAGTTTGAAGCCATCTGCAATATCTGACACGCTATGTATAGTACAGAAATTATAAAATGTCTCAGCTCGGAGCAAACCGCACCAAGGTAACAATCCCGACCATGTAAAGAAATTTCAATCTATGTCAGTCCGTTGCATCAACAATAAACTCAGAACTCTATCAGTGACGTCTGGCGGTTCGCCTGCAATGAGTCGAGAGCCTGTGGGCAAACCACTGGTTGCAACGCGGTTACTCCACCGAAAACAATCGTTTTTTTTTCACCCAAAATTGTGATCGCTCTCCTATTTTGAGCACGCTCAACTTGTCTAGATGCACGATGAGCTAAGCTGTGCTTTTGAACTTACACAAAGCCCACTTTCATCTCTCTATGCGATGGGACCATATCCGTATCAGATGCGCCATATAGTAAATCTCGGTCTTTCACGATAAGCCTCCCACGGAGCACAATAGACAAAACTGCTGATTTTAACGCGCAGTTTCTTTTCCAAAAACAGCCAATTTTTAATTTAAAATCGTGATCGATCCTAGTTTTCGAGCACGCTCATCTTGTTTAGATACACAATGTGCTAAGCTGCGTTTTTAGACTTGTGCAAAGTTCGCATTTCTCTCTTTGTGCGAGGGGACCATTTCGCGTCCGCCATTTTGAATCTTGTTCGATAGCCAGTAACACTGCCCTGCTCCGCAGAGCTAGCTTCAGAATGGGATGTTGAGTTGTAAATAGGATTTGGAAGTCCATGATGTGTTGTCAAATAGCATGTTGAGTTGTGAAATAGCATGTTGAATTGTCAAATGAAGAGCATGTTGAGTTGTAAAATAGGATTTGGAAGTCCATGATGTGTTGTCAAATGAAATTGGGAAGAGCATGTTGAGTTGTAAAATAGGATTTGTAAGTGCATGATGTGTTGTCAAATGAAATTGGCAAGAGCATGTTGAGTTGTAAAATAGGATTTGTAAGTGCATGATGTGTTGTCAAATGAAATTGGCAAGAGCATGTTGAGCTGTAAAATAGGATTTGTAAGTGCATGATGTGTTGTCAAATGAAATTGGCAAGAGCATGTTGAGTTGTAAAATAGGATTTGTAAGTGCATGATGTGTTGTCAAATGAATTGGCAAGAGCATGTTGAGTGTAAAATAGGATTTGTAAGTGCATGATGTGTTGTCAAATGAAATTGGCAAGAGCATGTTGAGTTGTAAAATAGGATTTGTAAGTGCATGATGTGTTGTCAAATGAAATTGGCAAGAGCATGTTGAGTTGTAAAATAGGATTTGTAAGTGCATGGTGTGTTGTCAAATGAAATTGGCAAGAGCATGTTGAGTTGTAAAATAGGATTTGAAATGGCATGTTGTGTTGTGAAATAGCATGTTGAATTGTAAAATAGAATTCGGAATGGCATGTTGTGTTGTGAAATAGCATGTTGAATTGTAAAATAGAATTCGGAAAGGCATGTTGTGTTGTAAAATCAAAGTAGTAATTTTGGCATGGATTGGACACCATAGTACGTCCATCAGCAAATGCGTGATGGCCAAGAACGAGTATTGTTTGATCTGCTTTACGAGACCGCCAGCAACTGCGTTGTCACGTTGTGCTGCTTCATCCTCGAATTCCATAACAAGCGCAGGCCAGTTGTCATAAATTCCGGTGACGGCTAGGCCGAAAGACACCAATCGCACTGAGCAAGGCTCTTTAAACTCAGGACATCTTCGCTTTCGAGAATTTTATTTAGTTCTCGTAATCTCTGGTATCTTGTGGCGGAATACTTGAAAAAGTTGAAAATGTTATTCACGGTCTTTTTATACTCTGAAACTTTCTTGACACCGCGACTAGCATCGGCTGCTGCAAGTGCCAACCGATGTGCACAATGGACACGGGTAACGTTCTGATGTTTCAATCGTACGCCGACACTGTTATGTCTACCCGTCACGACGGGGAGCGCCGTCTGAGCCGAGACCCATGACTTTCGATATTTCAATTCCATGATCTCCGATGACTGATAAAATTTTGTCAGCTACTGTTTGGGCTGTACCGTTTAAAACAGTGTAGTTCCCAATAAATATTGTACGGTGTTTTCCATCATCAACGATTTTCAGAAACATGATCAGCTTTTTATGAACCGTGACATTGACTGTTTCGTCAACGAGTATGCCAAGAAACGGCGAATCGGATATTTTCTGAGAAATTTCTTCACGTTCTGTGTCAGCTAAAGCTCTTTGCATGGCTTTAACACTGTCGTGGTGCGTGTAAGTCTCCGTTTCCAAGTATCCGCATCAGTTTTCATGTTACAGTTCAATCAACGACACGAATTTTCGGTCTGGTATTTTCTCCTTAGCCATGTAATAGACCATACGAAGGACTGCTCGCTGTTTTCCCTTAGTTTCGGAAAGTCCTTTACTAGAAAAATCACGCATTAAATCCTGCGATGATCGCGCCACAGCAGCCCCACGATGATCATCGGTCTTCATATGACGCTTTATCGCCGATTTTTGTGAATCTGGAGACCCACGAGTAAACGCCTTCCTCTTATTTGCTTTCTCACACAGCATACAGAACAGCAAAGTCCTTTGTTGTCATTTTCGATAGCCCGAACTTGTGAGCGAAGCCAAGGATACTCGATGCTCCAACTGCTTTGAAACTCAGTGTGACTTCTCCCGTGCCTGGTTGCTTGCACTTCCGCTCACTGCTGTCGACGTCACGTCGACAGCAGTGAACTTGATGTCACTGAGGACATGATAGCGGTGCAAGTGGTAGACTCTGAAGTAATCGTGGCAGGCATGTCAGCCCTTTTAGTGCTTGAACTTGTACAAAATTCATCTTGCGATGCTTCCGATATTTTTTTGCTCGAAGCACTAAAGTTGAAAGATAGCAACGAGGATTGCTTTGACATGATCTATGACCTATGGTGGCAACAGTTACAGGTAGCTACGCTGCCTTTAAGAATGCACGCTGTCGTGTCAGTGATATGATAAGTGTGGTTGTTTGCCCGGAGGAAAATACAAGTAAAAAACACTCGAATGATTTGCTCAAAATGTTATAATTTCAGGCAACACCCAAGTGAGTAGTCAGTTGTTGATGGGTCGCAATCTCACAAAGCAAAAATTGCTCAGCGTGTTGCAATTTCACACTGTTCTCTGCATATTATTTGCTCTGATGCAATCTTGGTTGGAGGGACCATAGACAAAATACCGTTTCGTCATCAAAATAGCGCTGATTATGGGCGTCAGTATTTTGCGTACAGTTAAACGCATCGCCATCAGAAAACACTGTATGAAATCGGGCGTTTACGATTTTATAAGCTAACGTAAACGCGCCTTATCCACTTCCTGTCCCGTCGATTAAGCCAGCTTATATTTCCTAGGGTTGTGACCGGCAGAAACTTACACATCCTAAATCTCACACTTAAGCTGTTACAGGCCGTGTACGTCGAATCTACAAATACGCCCAAATGCACGTTTCAGCAGGGTGATTCGTTGCAATTTTCAACTATAGTGCTAACATAGTGATCTACGTTGTCTTTAACATGCACTTTTGTTGTTTACGGAGCTAAAACTGGATAGAAAATATGGTTTCGAGCAGGGTTACTCAACTATGTCGAAGTTGCTAGCGAGTGGCGTCAGTGGACAGAAGGGGCAATTGTCACCACTGTCCGTTGTGATTACATAAGCAACGCGCTCGGGTAACACACAGGAAGTATGAATCGCTTCGGTTACGTGCCTTACTAATACTATGACCACACTCTTTTAGTTCTGGTATATAAAGGAACATTAATAGTTGAGCAGCCTCGGTCAATTTTAGCACAGAATGTCTCCCAGTAAATATGTGTCTTCCCAGTAACTAAAGGCTGACGGTAGCCAGCTTCACTTGGACACCCGGACCATTTCGACAGGAGTTATTCGACCTCTAGTTTTGCCGCGGCCACACTGATTCCCCTTTTAGTCACTTCCAACAAGGGAAATTCTCATTTCACTCCTTTTCTTCATGTTAACGCACGTTTTAAGGCGAAGCTAATTCTAGGTACTACATGTAGTACGTTCAAGAACGTGTTAACTCTCACTCCGAGGCACGGTAGCATGGCATTCATTAGTGTCTACCAGCACGCATTATCGCCTAGCGCCTTCTTTACCTCATAACTATACATGTACTTTGAATCATTTCAACCCACTCTGATTTGATGTGTAATTATAGCCATGGATTGACTGCTCGCACAAACAGCTTGGCGGTCAGAAGATCAGGATCGAAGTGGCAATAATTCTGGCTGGACGTTGATCAGTAATTGGACGATGTCGTTACCTACTGAGGTCCTTAGGTGCGCGCGTGCTACTTTTGATTTGAGCCTAAAATAAGTTTCCCGAAACTTACATTCAAAAACGCTGGCTGGTCAATAGGGACGCACAAAAAACTATAAAATTAAGAAAGTCACTAGTAATTTTTGAAATGCGAAAAAAGTTTAGTGTAAGTTAGGGTCGTGTTATAGAAAAAAAAGGCATATTACGCAAACTTTCGAAAACAATTGTTCCTGTTTTTGAAGGTCAGTGAACCGCTAAATACCACAGGGCCGCATAAGTCAATATTACAGCGTTTTTCTTTCTTTTTCAATGTTACAAATAATCCAACTGAAAAGCACAACACTTGTGTAGCTGTCTTTTGTGTAGCGTGTATTGGCATGTATAGTTAGTCCTCGTAAATGTGACCTTTAGTTCCGTGACCTCTAGGCCCGGCTCTAGCCATGCCTACTTCCTGCCCTGCCCTCACTATGCTTACTGTATAGTACAGTAAACACGGCGACGTCTGTACACGTGTCCAGAAGGCATGGCCAGAGGAATTGGCTAGAGGTCATGGAACTAAAGGTCGTATTTACATATGATCACATTCCCCATTGAGGGCGCACTATACATGCCAATACAAGCTACACAAAAGACAGCTACACAAATGTTGTGCTCTTCAGCTTTATTTGTAACATTGAAAAAGAAAGAAAAACGCTGTAATATTGACTTAAATAGCCACTTGTGAGCCCCTGTGTAAATACCGTGGTTTCAGTAAGTTGCGACGGAACGATGTTCCGATGTTTTACAGGACGAACAGGATAAAAAGTTGTGAGTGACAGTAAGCCGGTACGACTGACGTTTCGAACGATCAAGGGACCGTGTTTCCATGAGTGAAGTGAATTATCCCCCTGAAAATCTCCTTGAATGAATAGAATAGCTGCCAAGAATACATATACTATAGGAAATGTCGCTAATTTATACATCAATTTATCAATTTGACAATCATATGTACAACGACAGTCCCTAAACACATAACTACATGAACAACGCAAAGCGTTTTCTTCGCAAACGCCGATCACGCCTGTTCTGAATGTGAAATACAATAGAGCATGGAGGTGTATCTGGTACTTATGTGTAAATGTAGTTCTAACCTCTTGACACCTCATGTTTCGCGATGGAATCGCAATTGCATGATATGAATTTTCTTGCCACTGTGAGCAAACCAGCACTATCATGTTTATATCGCTGGGAACTATGATATACTTACAAAATACCGCAACTCAAAGACAGATGCAATAAGCAATTTTCATAAAACACATGATGGACTTTCGTCAATTTATAATGGCGCTTCAGTGAAAACTGGGAAATTCCTGAAAAAGTCCACTGACTGGAAACGCCATGATACTGGCCACGGTCCCTCCTGGCACGTATTTTAACATTTATTTCCGGGTTAAATTTCTAGATGTTTCGGCATAAAGTCGTAAATTCCGACCGCAAGCCGTTTCGTGTCGGCCTCTAGCATGTTCTATCTTACAGGGAACATGGTAAAACACAGTAATATCTTCACATCATTTTCAATTCTGTGACACAAGTTTATCGATAGCACTAGCCGCTGATAAATCAAAAGCTTGAAGGCGGATCCGTTGGAGAAAAACAAAATGCACGTAAAGTAAAGGTAAGAAGGCAAAGGTCAATCAAGCTTACGAATACGACTAGTCAGTCAATGACTAAGTTTGCCCCCCCCCCCAAAAAAAAAACAACACAAGAAAAACAAAACAAAACAAAAAATCGAAACAGGATGCTGAAACGACTTAGGTCACGATGCCGATGTGACTTGCGGCCGGAAATTGAGATCGTAACGACATGGGCTGAAACGACTGGCTGGAGGCCACCGGTAGGCCACCGGTAGCCAGCGCTACGCAAACCCTTTTATTCCACAAGCTATCAGTCTTTTCAACGCAAATTTTTATCGTGGTAATTACAGTTGTCAAAGTGTAGGTCAGGCCCAGATCATTCAGCTATATCATGGCTGTGAGGTAATCGGCCTAATGGCTTCCTCAAATATCCGAGAGAATTTCTGAAAATCGCCGTTTGTGAAACTTTCCTTTGACATCTAAACGATGCGATCAGAATTCGTCCGACCTTCGCGACGTCAGAACTACGAGTGAAAGACAAATGATAGAAACATAACTTTTTTCCAATGCAGAAAAGCCACTGACATGAACAATTATGCAACAAATCACCGTCCCTCCGTGGGTGGAGGGACGGTGAACAAATGTAGATCGTGTGAAACGGGTACGCTTTTCCCGCAGAGGAAGTCCTTCAAACGGTGTTTTCTTTGTACAAAACGTGTCAATTACCATTGCGCCAGTAAACTCTCTAAACAATCATGAAAAAATATTTCAGCCGACAAACATTGAAGCCAAGTCAGTTCAATTTAGTACAAAAATGAGATAAAAGTTCACAGGTCCGCATTTCATAGCCAATATATTCCCCGGAGAAATAACCCATTTGAGAGGTTGTCGGACAAGTGTGTCGAGGTATCGAGAGAACGTACCGGCTATCAAATACTCGCAAAATAGTAAGAATGAATGAATGAGCTACAAAATCACTATAAGTTTTAAGTTGCAGGTAGAATAAGTCAAGCAAGCTTGTCGAAGAGAATGTTGCATCGGACATCAGAGGTATCGAAGATAACATCTGACAAGTGTGTCACGGGTGTCGATCGACTAGATGGCTTTCAATTCTACTGGTGGACTCAGAAGGAAAAAAATCAAAGAAAAATTAGTCAGAGGAAAGCATTAACGAAATCAAGAAAATCAGTGTATGTCTCATTGTACTTGTCCGTGCACAGTCCCTCCACTAGGGACCGTGGTCCGCGTAAGCTCATTTTTAACCACAGGCTTTGTTTCTGTATATGGTTTTACTGTTGGACAAAAACACCGCAATGCTACGCTAAAATTATAGAATTGATTTCCTTCCCAGAGAACTTTTTTCATATTATGATACGCAGATCGATGGGGAAATAGTTTAATGTTAGGTATTCTTAGAAGTCGGCTGTCCTTTGTTTGATATTATGATTAGCAACTGCACCCTTCGTTCATTTGCATCTAAATGAAGCCGTCTTGGCTTTGGATTTGCACATATGCATGTGAAATGAGATTTCAACCTGTCGTTTTCACGGGTTGAAGCGATGTTGTAATCACCGTCCCTCCACCCACCTGGGTGGAGGGACGGTGTTGTAATTAATGGTTCATTGTGTATGCACAGGGGGCAGATGAAAGTCCCCGGGGTGGGAGGTTTTTTGTGCAACGGTTTACCTTATTTGATTTTATTAATTTTGACTGTGATATTTCAAATAAAGCTTTCGAATCCAAACTGTCTGACTGTGTTTCCAACGTCCTTATCTCCTCTTCAACCAGTGCACATACCACTCTAATTGCTGCGCAAACATTGCCAACTTGTATCAGCGTATCAGCGGATTGGCTTATTAAGTCACACCACATCCGTCCACATGTGTGGGGCGGCTGTGGTGTTGACTCAATCACTTAATCCGCTGATACCGACAACGGATTAGCAAGTGGCAATGTTTTCGGAGCAATTACAATGGTGTATACACACGTTGGAGAGGAGATAAGGACTTGTCGGGTAATATATAAAACAGTCAGACGGTGTGGAGTCGAAATCTTTATTTGAAATACCACAGTCAAAATTAATAAAAGTAATTTTATTAATTTTGACTGTGGTAAAATTAATAAAAGTAATTTTATTAATTTTGACTGTGGTATTTCAAATAAATATTTTCGATGATCAAGAAAGCAGTCAGACAGTTTGGAGTTGAACTTTATTTGAAATATCACAGTCAAAATTAATAAAATAAAATAAGGTAAACCGTTGCACAAAAAACCTCCCTCCCTACCCCAGGGGACTGATTTCTTTCGCCTATGGTGTATGGTGCGAGTACTATCAGTGTCAAGAGGTGAAACGATAATGGTGGTGACATTTCGGCATTCTCCAAAACAGTCGGTTTTCACTGAAAAAAACAGCCTTTAATTTTAGGAGCGGTGAAGATCGCCCAGGTCCCCTGCTTCAAGCCATCGTCACTGAGCATTGTTGATCGCCACGATTTAGCTCCGCACCGAAAACTGACGCATCAGCAATACAGTATTTGCATCAAAGCACGTGTTTGCATGACTTTGCGGTCCCATGGCACGCGCCGATAGCATTTTTGTCAAAGGATCAACAAAACATAGCTAAACTTCTGTAAGGCGAAACTAGATTCTAACGCCTCCCCTTGATGATAAACATATAAATGAACAATATCTGATTGGTAAGACAAGAGACGTTACATGACCGCAAAATCTTCACAACGTTAACAGTCAAAGACTAATTCTCAGAAGCAGTTGTCACTAGTCTCTAACGGTCCCATCCTACGGGTGAGAAGTTACGCAATTTGTGTGATTTGTTAATTTCATGGCCACTCCATTTTGTGGGGTGACGGCGGTTATTCGGGTAAAATTCCATGGCCTGGGATCCCCCAGGCCGAAGAAACTGACCAGACCCATAGTGACAGTTGAAAGAACGCTAAATTTTCAGGTACAGGTAGTCAACGGAGCTGTTCATCGAAAAGGGGCAGGGGAATCGTTTTATTTTTTTAATGGCAGTGGATATTTTAAGGGCAGTGAAACAATATTTTAACTGGATGTGTGGCAGATTTTGTTTGTTTGTTGGGTGGGTAAAATCACATGATTGGCGTTTGGAACGGGTTATTAACGACTGGCGAGAGGAAAATGCTCGTAAACTTGTACAGAACAAGAACATTTACGATATACAGCGGAAACGCAGTCAGATGTGTCTCGCGGTAGCTACATGTAAAGAGTACACCAACAACCGCACACTATCCAAAATACAGTCAAAATGTAATAAAGTTGAGGAGAGCTGATGTACATCGGCTTTCATCTGTTTATATTACCAATAAAATCAATTATGAAGTATGAAGCTTTTTATATTTTGTTCTTCCCCCGAAGTGTATAGAAAATATACCGTATGGCGACATGTCTGAACTTTTCGTATTGTTTTCCCAGGCATAGAATTCCAATTGCAAAGAGTTAGCGAGTATATAGAGATGGAGCGTTTTACAAGATGGTCTATACCAGACTGCCTGATTAAGTAAAAAAATCCTGCGTGAGAGATTTAGAATTGACGGACGTCCGAATTCTACTTGTCCAGTTTTATTATGAATCATTGTACGTAAGCGATCAAGACTTCCAAAGAATTCTATAGACAGGCACGTTTTATAACAACTTTATAATCCTATAATCCGCGGACAACTAAGATTCATAATATTTAGCAAAATGCTCTCGTTTCGATTTGTTAGGGTTGCCATCGCAAATGTCGCTCATTTTTTATGACAAATATGTGCAGTCAGCAGACGACACTCTCTTGTGAGTTCAACTTTGTTAAAATTGATGTGACTTGCGACGAAAATTGATTAATTGACACATAACTATAGGAGAGCTGCATTACATTTTGTACCGGTGTGTTTTCGAATATTGCCAATACACTCTCATTAACATTCACCAGGGCATCAACGACATCAAAAATCGGCTCGGACGTGAGTCAAGGTTGTTTAGCGACATTGCTTAGCAACGCAGCTCGAAAACTTATTCTTGGAAACAGGACGGGAGCATAAGTCAGGGCCGGATTGAGCACAGTACCTATGGAAACCGGTGGTTATTTCTTACAAAATATGTGATTCGACTGCGTACTTCTTCTTTTGGCCTTGGACTTTCGCCGCCTTGCCCCAAACGTCAATCAGCAAACAAATCATAAGATAGTTCAGTCACATTAATCTTTACATTTTGATGCATAAATCTTTTGTGATTAATTGTTATTCTGACTACCTAACTCATACACCGGTACCTCCAAGCTCCATCAAATCCCACATCAGTTGTGGTGAACACCAAGCTCAGTTCCGCATGTGAAATCGCGACCGTGACCCGATGATGATGAATTGCATAAAAAAGTGCTTATATTTCGCTTTTCCCGTCATAGGGGGTGTGCCTACAGGTTGATAGTTATTAGGCTATACCAGGCTAATTCCAAAGCTTGTTCAGAAATTGAAACAGATACGATATCCAACTAAAAACCGTGTTTTATACAACTGATTCGTTATCTTTTCACCTAGACCTTGTTGTGACATCCTTACTTCTGGAGCAACCTGGTTGAGCGCGGCCGAACTACAATATTTCTTTCAATGTCTCAAAACATATTGCACCACGTTGGCGCATTGGACACGTCCTTGTATTTTCGTCAGAAACTTAATACAGTAGGTTTGGATATGACATCGGTTATAAATGATGTAATATTAATAAATACTTTTATCGATCGACAAAAAAAAGAAAGAGAGAGAGGGTATGTTGAATCAAAGTCGGGAGAAACGATACTTTCCACGAATTAATCAACAGTGAGCAACGACCATGAATATTTTATTCAACTTTTAAAATTTAGTTATCGACTTTCTTTGACACCCCCGTTTTTTTGGTTCGGAAATACTGTCTTCAGTCGTTTTGGTACCTCGTAGTATGACTGACACACGATTACAGGCCTTACCCAAAGTTTTAATTAGGCCTAATTGCTGCTATTTTTTACTATTTTGAAAAAGACCTCGCCAAATATCCGGTTCAGCCAGGTGCAGCCAACGAACAATTCACTTTTAAAGGGGTCCTTACTAATGATAAGGTATATAGTGTGCACGGCAAGCAATGTGAACTGACTAATTTTCAGTCGAGAGGGTAATTAATTCATAATTTGCCCTCCCACTAAACTTTTTCGACCTACCCTGCCGCACTCAAAACCACTCCCCACTTATTTTTGCCCGTTCCCCCTCCCTACTATGAATTTTTGAAGCTGCCCTGTGGCGAAAAAAACTTGCCAATTTCCCCGCCCTGGAAAAAAATCCCCTCAAAATGTTGTCATTCCTTTTCCCCTGCAGACATGAAAAGTTATAAGTACTAGCCCTGTGTCCCAATCCCCAGAAACACCATGGCTCAACTTCCCCTGTCCCCGTTTTAAAAGTAGCTTTCTCTCTCCTCGTTTTTCGCCAAGCCCTGTCCCTGACAATCAACCGATATCTGCCCTGCCCTACAAAACAAACACTAAATTTGCTCCCCTGCCACTTTATAAAAACATGTTCCCTGCCTGAGCAAAATTAAAATTTCCTCTGCCCTCAAAAATCGCCTCCGAACAGCTTTTTTCGATGTTCCTGTTCTGTGCACGGGTTTGGCACGTCTGTGTGCCTAACACAGAATATTCATGAGGATAATATTGCGTAAATACAGTACAAGCCGCAGTCTGATAGCACGGCAAAACTTGACCCTCTAGCCTGCTGCCCTTGAGTTTGTACATTTATCTGGTGTAAGACGAAGATGGGGCTTAGTTAGCAATATTCTTGTCTAACGAGAGCGAAAAAATAACATTTTCTTCAAGATTAAGTAAAAAATGATAGTTATCATCAAATTCTTCGCAGTTCGTTTCGTGAATATTTGAAAACCTAAGGAGCCGTAAGCCATATTGGTCAAAGGTCAATCAGAAGACCCAGTGTGGTATTGGCGTGGCGTCGCTTGCACGTACCGCCAACAATGATCAAAATCTCCAGTCGTTCATCTTTTAGCGTTTACTGACATGTCCCGCCCGTGTTTAGGAATGTCTACAGTCTACCCTTGAAATCCTGGACCATCTCGACGACTACGCTGTACGTTTTAATCTAGTACAACTGGAGAGTCGTCCAATCGTGTCGATGTCATGAACTGAGTTACGTTTTAGAGCTACTACCAGAAGCTCAACGGTTCGACAAGCAGCAAGTTTATTCTCCGTTCAATCGGGACGAAACTCGACAACCCATTTTAGCAATTTGGACGGAAGAGGGCAACTCTTTTCGCACAAGCGAAAGGTCGACCCCCTCGATCGCTGCTGAGTTCTGCATCAGCTGGACGGTGGTCGTGTACATACCAGGTACAGGTATGTATAGTTAACTTGTCCTCTTTGTCTTATGTAACAGCCCAAGTGTCTTTTCTTACATACGTCTACTCCTTCTCGTATAAACGTGTTCAGCAATGTCTTTATCTTGCAAAAATGTCTAACGTTTGTGTTGTTTAAATCATCGATATTGCTGATAAAATTTCAAATAAACAATGAACATCTAATTCCCAGGCAACTTCATGCTAATGTGACCTTTGTGGCGAGGGACTGTACAGAAATTACGGGGGGGGGGGGGCTAGGGTTGGGGTGTTGGTTGGTGTTTCGAAAATGTAGAATAATCACCCTTCAAAAGTGTTTTCAAGAAAAGATTGCCCCCAACTTTCATTTGTCCTTTGTGTCACAGTCTTATTTGATGTTTTATTAATAACTGACGTAAAATTTCTTATCTGACCTTTGAACTTTCAAAGAATACCCTAAACCTTTGAAACATGTAATCACTTGGGTGAAAGTCCAATAGCATATTTGTTGTTCACATCTGCTTTCAAACGCTATTCTCACCATCCGTACTATTCGAAAAACCAAATGTCTTGCACCAACATTCACTAGTAACCAGCTCAGTCTAATTAAGTACATTAATATCAATAATCAAGCATCTATAAATACACAGATGTGGCTAGTTCTGTATTGAAAAATAAGATTTAATGGTTTCCTCATAGATACAATGTGAAGTGAATCACCGTCCCTCCACCCACCGGTCTGGAAACAGCTCCTGTTTCTTTGCTCCGAGCCGCGTTGCTGGTAAATATATATATTACAAAAAATCTCTGAATCTCTGACACCTTAAATGTGACAAGTACGTGAATTCGCATTAAAAATATACTAATTTTATCCAAAATGACCAGAATGCATGGCGATATTCACTACAGCGATTTTGCTGGATAAACTTGTCGAGACCAAAATATATTGTAACATAAGCGTTTTGATATTGAGGTGGGAGCTTCAAGGTTCTTTCACATTTTTATACATAAAAATTCATTTCTTTTCAAAGCTGTCGAGTACTCTTTTGGCCTCCAAAATAGAGCTTGCAAGGAATTGCTGCTAGACAACTGTATGCGACAGTATCCCTTAGTTACACAGCGGAGCTATATCAGCCGCTAGGTTTGAGTAATGTTAGAATGAAAATCGATTCTAGAAATAAACTTTTAGGAAGACTTACACCTCGCAATTCCCCATTTTCAAAAATAGGTAATATTACTAAGGACATAGAACATACAATGTCTAAGTTGAAAACATTCAGCGCTCTGCATTATACATTAGACTACTCTGTGCAGTTTATGTGAAGATTTCAGTGCAGGTATGCACAGTATCCTCAGTGTTTGCATGTTTGGGCAAATATTTAATCACAGCACAATCTTTACCTTGTGCAAAATTGCACATACACCAAAATTACTGTATTTTCACAAACTTACTTCAGCTCTGAAGGATGTTGGCTTTTACTGCAGTAGAAACCATACATTTGTGAAACATATGATGAGTAAATTCAAATTTTAACAGTCATTTTGATTTTGGTAATATTCCTAAGGAACAGAACATGCAACGTCACAGGTGAAAACATTCACCTCTGTCAGTGTTCAATCTGGGATGTCAAAACAGGGGGTCACTGTAAACCCCTACTCCTGTCCCAAGGGACCATTTTAGAAATTCGGGGGACATCAACACACATGTAAAACCCTTGAATCTTCTGTGGAAAAACTATATTCTGTCAACGTGGGATTTAAAGGGACATAAGCTGTAACTTGTTGCAAGTTTTTCAGTGTTCTGCTTCTGTATATCAACTACTGTGTCTGATCCTAAAAAGTTTGTCATGCTGAAATTTCAAGTATTCTTTTTGTCAACACAGCTTGTATGTGTGTAGTGATCATTGTTTATTGTTTACAAATGAATTCTAGTCCAGGCTTGAATGCAATTTTCAACAATACCGTATTTCGTAGATTATACTCATTTAGGTTGTGTTGATATGCTAAATACTTGGCTTTAAATTACGAATTAGGGATTCAATGCATAAAGTGTAGGAAACCACAAAACAAAAGTTCTGAAAAAATAGCCAAAAGATACAGCTTATGGAGCTTTAAATAAAGTTTATATCAACTCTTAAACATACTGTTAACTTGTATGTATTTGGAAATTAATGTTCTGGAAAATCAGATATGTCCGACCTAAAATATTGCTGTTCAAAACGATCATAGCTGGCCCTAAATGGATGCTTGCCTTGTAGTGTTCAACCTTTGTATGGGTGGTAGACGTTGCAGACGCTTCAATTTGAGGACATGCCCATCATCTTTGTCTAAAACAGGGGTGCATCAACTACTGGCATTAAAAATCCAAGTCGCAACTAGCCTATCGCCATTATGCACAGTCTATTTTGTCTTGTTTACATTCATTAGCCATGTCACATGCACACAGCTCTACCCTACATCAGTCCTTTCTACCCAGCTTCTTATGCACCACCTTATACACTCTCACAAACTTATTTCAACTTGAAAGTTCACCCTTTTCCTGCCAGACAGTATTAAGACTATAACTTCCGCAATCAGCCAAGTCAGTAAAACGCGGTATTGAGCCCAAACATGGCGTTTTTTCACCTGCTTGGCTCGGCCTGTTATAGCATCTTTAGTCAAAAAAAAATCAAGCTTACAATATTTATGTTTTCTACAGCCTTCAAATGTATAATATATGTTAAAATACACCATATGGAATATGTTGTGTTTCATTTATTTTAACCATCTTGACCTGATGGTGAAATATGGACTTGGCAGGAAAAGGGTTAGCGCATAAAATAATGCTTAAAGATACTGCTAGTGGGGCTTTAAAAGGCCGTGAGCTGCAACACTGTGAAATTTGTCCAACCTCAAAGTACCTTCAATTTCTTCAGATATTCATTGCAATCTACAAATTGAACGATATAGTCATTAACTGTGCCTCAACAGCATTTGCTTGTGGCAGAATAGACAAGAAATTGAGCACATCTTTGTTAATTTTAAATTTCCCGCAATTTTCAAAATCTTGCCATAATAAGTGAAAACAAGAATTTTTCCTCTAAGTGGAGTGAATCCCTTTCCCTTCCTTTCAGTGGGTTGCACCATGTTGTATTTGTAAAGATTTAAATGTGTACATCCACCATTTACGCTGTTTATCATGTAGTTGCATGTAGGCGGCCATATTTGGGTGCGGCACCCATTTATTATTTGTCTTACAAGAATCTCCTCATGCAGTCCAACTCTGTGGATAATTACACTAGAGTAAACATCTCTGAGTTATGTAGAAATTTGCTATGAACTGATTTTAATCTAAATATAAAAATCATAAAATAATGTCAAAAGTTGCAACTCATCTGCCTTAAAGTAAAACATGAGAATAATTCTGATCTTACCTAAACATGGTATGTCATTTTATTTTGCATCACTTCATTAATGATTTCCAACTTTCTAAATTAATGCAATTTCTGTATCAAATGAAATGTGGTCTTATTTTCAACATGAACATTTTGTATTATTGTATAACCATGGATGTAAAAAGAGTCAATCTTTCATCCATGCTTAGTGCAGTGGGAATCCGATGATGTCAAGCCTTTGTAGGCCATGGGAATGCTATTGTCTGATTCAAATGTGAATACCAATTGATAGCCAGATGAATATGATTATTCACATGAAATATGATGATTCATCATCTGTGTTTCAGATATTTTGATTTTTCACAGTAAGAGTTTTAACTCTTTTATTTATATCCTTGCAAGTTGCAGGCCCCTTGGAGATGTTTATTAGGCACTGAAAAGTAGGGAAAGGGTAGTGTCCCAAGGAAAGACAGAGTTACACAAAAAGGCATGCCAACAACAGGAGAATAAGAGAGGTATGTACTACAAAGTCTGCACTGATAATTTTTTAGTCTAAACCAGTGAACTTTGAAGGACAAGGTAACCAAAGCACCAGTGTTGGTGAATTATAGTACATGGTAGAACCATCATGACACAAGTAAACTCAATTTTACTTAGTTGAGCTTTGATATTTGGTTATACATTTGCAGAGCACCTAACAGCTTTAAGCGACAAAATCTGCCTTTTTAGCTCCGCTGTCAGAGACGCGGAGCTTATCCGATAGACTGATTGTTCGTCGTCGTCCGTCTGTCAACAATGGTCTTCTTCTCTGAAACCCGTCAAATTTGTAATGGAGGTTCATAGGAGTGACCTCACTCAAGTTTGTTAAAATTGTGGTGAAATTTGCATAATTGTATTTTTGGGGCAATTTTTCCTGTTTTTGGTCAAGAAATCTTCTTCTCTGAAACTTCAAGTCAGATTAATTTGAAACTTGGTATAGAGGTTCCTGGAGGTAACCTCAGTCAAGGTTGTTCAAATTGTGGTGAAATTTGCATAATTGTATTTTTGGGGCAATTTTTCCTGTTTTTGGTAAAAAAAATCATCTTCTCTGAAACCGATCGTCCAATTGCTTTGAAATTTGATGTGCAGTTTACTTAGGGTAACTATAGTCAGATTTATTCAAATCATGGTGAAATTTGCATATTTGTATTTTCAAGGCAATTTTTGTCGTTTTGGTAAAAAAATCTGTAAAAATCTTCTTCTTCAAAACTACCAGTCAGATAGCTTTGATATTTGGTACATAGGTCCCTAGGGATGATCTATTTCAGATTTGTTCAAATTGTGCAGAAATATGCAAATTTGCATTTTTAAGGCAATTTTTGCCATTTTTGGTCAAAAAATGTATTTCTCAAAAAGTACTGGTCAGATAGCTTTGAAATTTGGTATACAGGTTTGTATAGATGAACTAAGTAATATATATTGAATTTCTGATGAAATGTGTAATTTTGTGTTTTGGGGCAATTTTTGCCATTTTTGGTCAAAAATGTGTATTTCCAAAACTACTCATCTGATAGCTTTGCAATTTGGTATACAGGTTCCTACCGATGAACTTAATGATATTTATTGAAATTATGATGAAATCTGCAATTTTGTTATTTATGGGTAATTTTTGCCATTTTTGGTCGAAAATGTGTTTCTCAAAAAGTACTGGTCTGATAGCTTTGAAATTCGATATGCAGGTTCGTACAGATTAACTAAATTTGATATTTTGACATTATGGTAAAATCTGCAATTTTGTATATTTTGGGGCAATTTTTGCCATTTCTGTTAAAAAAATTGTTTCTCAAAAACTGCAAGTGGATAGCTTTGATATTTGGTATACAGGTTCCAAGGGATTATTGTAATATGTGATATACTGAAATTATGGTGAAATCTGCAATTTTTATTTTGGGGGACAATTATTGCCATTTTTGGTCAGAAAATTTTATTCTCTAAAAACTACTCGTCAGATAGCTTTAGTGGACGTGTTCTTTGGAATGATCCGATGTAAAAATTCAAATTATGATGAAATCCTCAATTGTATACTTTTGCAGATATTTTAGCGTCTTTTTTTCTGGCCATTGAAATGAGCTATCAAAGATTTCCACCTTCTTCACCAACATGTGTCAAAAATAGTTATTCTCTACATAAACACAGCGGAGCTATATCGGCCGCTAGGTCGCTTGTTAACCTTCCCTTGAAGATACAGATGTAATCGATTGTTATGCAGCTATTCAATGTCAAATTTTGAGATCACAATGAAATGTGTAAACCCTGCAAATTATTTTAGAGAAACATACAGATAAAGTATCGCCCAAAGCTTCGCTTTTTTAGCCTCATTATCGTTTCCGTATCGTTTCCGCATCGCCCAACCCCAAATCCAACATCACTCACTCGGTTGTTTGGTATTGTTTCCGTATCGTTTCACTAGCGCATCGCCTCATTCACGGAACTCAAAGACATCAGATATGAGATATCGGGCATGAAAAGTCGATGTCATTTCGTCAAAAGTCATCGAAATTGAGAATATAGACAAGATTTCATCTAGTTGAAGGTAAATGATCGTTAATAATCATGAATTCGAACGTCTTGGACGATGTGGGTACGTGATTTAGAGTGATTGGCGCGGCGTGACATATGTAGGCCTACTCAGATTTATACCGTATGCGCACGGTGCGATAGTTTGCCTAAAATTAATTTATTTTTGATGGATAATTGGTTGCGGAGTGTAACTCTATAGTATGAATTGCGTAGCAATTATTGAAACACTTGGAAGTTCCCGCTATCAGATTGTTATCAATATGTTGTGACTAAGGTCACGGACTTCCTCTACATCATAATTTATTCACGTCAATCGGGTTTAAAGGTCACTGTGTAAAGCGTTAGGTGAATTCAAGGTGGCATCACTATATGTGTTAACCTAGTATATGATACACTGCAGTTATTATTTTAGCAATTCTCCTTACTTTGTATGGCCAGTTTTTCTTGTGCGCTTTCAAGGACGTACATGTATTTAAGCTTAAAAATACTAATTTCAGTCATTTAAAATGGTCATCCGCACACAGTACCACACATTTCTGGGTTTCTAGTCAGTGGAAAAGTTGTCCCACGTCATTTTTTGACACTTGTCTCATCGGGCAACCGGTACTGGTGTTTCAGTTGCAGTTGCCCAAATGCGACTTTCACTTGCAACCGTTAATGTCTGTCCCTGGTAGAGTGCTATCTTGTTACAAAATGTTCGCAAATAAAATGGTATACAAACTTCATATCAAATAAAGCAATTCGTAAAAGAAACGCATTATAATCACAATATGTTTCAACTTTGTTCCCATTTTTGTGTGTTGAAGCAACATTTCATGAATGGATAATGTCGGACATATGGGGTCGGACACATGTATTTGATCTTTCATTTTGTATACCTTTACTCTCAAAAACATCGGCAATGCCAGGCGGCGAAATTTCCGAAGGCGGCAACTTTGCTGTTGCATTTTTGAGTGAATAATATGCCGTGGCCAATTGGGACCATGAAATTGACTTGATACGATGCAGCGGCGATGTTTAGGCTGATACGATGCGGAAGCAATGCAAGGCTGATACAGAGGCGGTAATGAACGATATAGAAAATAAACAAACTGATGCGACAGCAATGTCGGAAATGATACAGAGGTGATCTGAGGCGAAGTTTTATGCCATACTTTATCTGTATTGTTGAAACAACTTAAGGGGCTCTTAGATTGAGTTCAAAACACAAATGTACATAGCATAACATACAATAATAGCATAGTCAAACTCAGGATGAGCTTTTAACACTTTTAACAGCTTTTAACTGGCCAAAATATTGTTGAAGGAATCCATGAAGTGTATTTTATGAACCTTGCCTGGGAACACAACTTTGAAACAATATCACAAGACAAACTCATGTCCAAGAGTTGCAAATTTAATATTGAAAGATGAAACAAGCTTACAATGTATGCTCTGATAACATGTTCCAGATTACACGATGTGCTAAAAACCATAGTTTTATCTTTTATTAACATTATACGAAACTGTTTTTGGAACAACCAACTGTGTGCAAGAAAACTCTTGCCTTATTTCACAAAATGTAACTTAATATACATTTTTTCATAAAAACATTTTGCATAGTCAAAACAGCTTCAGTGTTGCACCCGCTGGGAACAAGGATATAGTTTTGAACTAGTATTTACTTAGTGGCTGGACTGACAGTTATTGAACAGTATTCAACAACAGTCAGTCCATGCTTCAAGTATCTCTATTATACTTCAAACTTTTCTGTATGGCTGTCTATATAATTTCTTGAAAATTATATGAAATGTATATAACACGATTGGAACTAATTTGGGATAATTGGATTTTCATATTTTTCAAATTTCTCAAAGATGTTAGGTGCCGTATAGTTGAATGTTGCAATATTACAAAATACTGATAAAAACAAGTGCGTAACGTAAAAGAAAAGTAGATGAGGTTACATTTGTAGATGAAATCGACATTACTTCATCCAATTATCCAAATTAGTTCCCATCGTGTTATATGCACTCCAAATAATGCATGATATTGAAAAATCATTTGAAATGGTAATTGACAATGAGTCTCCTTCAAAGCATTTTTTTCAAAATTTTTATTTTTAGTAGTCTACAGTTTTCTCTACACATGTGAGCTATGCCTGGCTTGACTAGGGAATCTCTGTTGGTACAAATCAGAATGAATCATGGGATATTTGTAGTATGGGTTGGGTCTTTGCATAGTTAGCACTATTAGATATACAGAGTCAACAATTTTGTCACAATAATTGTACAAATGTACTAATGGGTTCAAATAAAATTTAAAAAGCAAAACTTACTTTAGTTGAGGGTTATGTAAATTGACAGTTCCATTCTGATGTGCTCAAAGGTCTTTGGACAAGGGTGCCAATGTTAAAATGATACATGAATTTCCTTATGTTCCTAAGCATAGGTGGAATGGAAGGCAACATAATATGTTCAAATCAGTAATAAGTCATGATACCAGAGTTGTTCTTAAAATATCAAATGTACCATATTGTTAGTTATGACAGTGACTTTATGTATTATGCCATCATTTATCTCACTCTTTGCATGATTTTAAATAACCATCATTTATCATTTCTACCTACAGATTTTAAAGAGGAGAAGTGCAGTGATCAATGCAGATGAGAAGGGTTTCTGGAATGATGTAACTGCAGACCTGATGTGTCTGATGAGGAGGTCCCACCAGATGGAAGGATAATTGCCTCCAGGCCTTCTTGGCGATCTGACAAACTAAACGATTTGATAGGATAGACACACTCAATCAGCGAATGCTTAATGACTCTAATTCAAGACATACATACTGCAGAGGAAGTATGGCAGAGCCAGTGAGAGACCACCTGATAACAACAGTTCAGTGACAATTGTGTGAGACAGAACAGTGATGCATAGCTTTATTGAGTAATTA
Source organism: Ptychodera flava (assembly GCF_041260155.1). NCBI lineage: Eukaryota > Metazoa > Hemichordata > Enteropneusta > Ptychoderidae > Ptychodera > Ptychodera flava. The sequence goes on along the minus strand of NW_027248358.1, from coordinate 208,287 downwards.
TCCATCATCCCTCTGTTGGTCAACAACTGATTTGTTCTCAATTTTAATTGCTTTACTTGAAAAATAGTAACAGAGCTGGTGTTGTAAGTTCAGTGAAATATAAAGTCATTAGCTGGCACAGGTCAGTTGACACCAAGAAAAGTTTAGTATAACCAAGGCATAACTTACAAATACTTCACAAGTACATCTTTGAAGTACTGCTGAAATTTGTCACTTTGATGTATCTGGATTTGTGCCCTCAAGAATTTATCAAGGTGCAGTTACAGTGTTTAAACATGCTGAAACAAATGTGAGCCACACCGTGTTACTGATGGTATTTTTCTATTTCTTGTCCAAAAATTTCTCTGAAATTGCTTGTCAGATTGCTTTGAAATTTTAAATGCAGGTCTCTTAGGATAATATAATTGAAGCAGTAATCAGTATATGCAATATTGTGTTTTTCAGAGCAATTTTTCCCAGTTTTTGAGATTTTGATTAACTGAACAAAGCTACGATTTAACAGTGCACATACATGTATGTGATAAGTAAGAGTTAATTAAACATACACTACAAAAAAATTCACCCAGTGACAGTTCCTGCACAGGCCCTGATACAAACTGTGATACAGGTCTGTGTCAGCAAATACAGAAGGAGTTCTATCAGGGGCTGATGCACATGTCTGTATCAAGTACTGTAAACACATGGCTGTATTTCTACCAATTACAGCACCTGTACACAGTGCTGTGAACACTGATCTCTAACAGGGTCTGAAATTTTTCAGTGTTCAAACAATAACATTTCTTCTATCATCAAAATTTGCCAATTTTTACAACAAATTTACACCCTGAAATCCATACAGATTTTCAGGCCCTGCAGCTGACACACCACTGTACGCACACCGGTGGTTCAGTGCTGCAATTATAGGTCTTGATACAGTCAGAATTTACAGCATTGTATACAATCCTGTACCACCATGAATCAGAATTTACACAACCCTAAAATCTGACAGGTTTTTACTGGTCTTGCAAAAAGGTTATTTATCTGGGCCTTTTACAGGTAATGATTATCCTCTGTTACAGGCATGTGTCTGCCTTTTCTTGCTGTGTAGATAGCTTGAGTGCTTCATTTTCAATCAAGAAACTCTTGAAATGATTTTTTATTCCTATATTTAAAGGTACACATAGTTGATCTTGTAATTTGGTGAATTACACAGTCATTAGCTGACACATCTCAATTGACACAAATTAAAATGTACAAAACTTAGGAATACTACACATGTATATCTTTAAACGTATGCCAAAATTTACAGCATACTGTAAAGAGCATTAATTTTCACCAGGATTTAATTTCACTATTTTGCTGTTTGGGACACATGATTCACTGGGTTTATTTTCACAGATCAGGCCGTGAAACAATGAATTCTATTATAATTTAAAATTGTCATAGGGGTTTAATTAAGCAGATTTTTAGTTGCTTGTTGTATTTTGGGTTATTTTCCTGTTTTTGTTTAAAATAATTTCTCTGAAACAGGTCAACAGATTGCTTCAAAATTTTGTATACAGGTCAATAAGGATGATAATGGTAAGATATCAAATTGTTCTGATGAACCATATTTCTCCCTGTTAGGCTCAGGCATATTTAAAAGTGACTGCATTAATTGATATTAGAGTTATCAAGGCTATGGAAATTCTTTTTTTACAGTATTGAAGATAACTTTGAATGTGTCTCAGGAAAATTGTTCTGAATGTTTTTTGTCTGTATTTTTTAATCAGTGTAGTTTACATAATGCTTTATATTGCCTTTTATTTATTTTACTAACATTTACACATTCCTTTGGAATAAAGAAGAATCATTTACAGTGATCTTGGATTTGTGTATCTAAATTGCAGTATAGTTTTCAGATGCAATCTGTACTCTATTTTGCTGTAGAAGCATCATTACATTGGTGTCTTCACTTGTAAAAAGAGTACTCATTGTGTATACACACACACACACACACACACACACACACACACATATACATATATTATATATATATTAATATATATATATATATATATATATATATATATATATATATATATATATATATATATAATATATAGTGTATGTGATGCCTGTATGAGTAGAAATACATGAGTCAAAAGCTACAAAGCATTACTGTTATTTGAGGACACACCCCAGTTCCCCCGAAGCCAGTGTTGGGTAATTATGTAAAAATTGGTGAATAATAAGTATGGATATATGCAGCAACTGACCCTCCCATTATTATGTAATCAATCAATCAAGCCAAAAGTACTGGTCCCTTGATTCTCTATAAATTAGAGAATCCAGTAGTATCCTGAAATACATATATAATGGATAACACGTGAATCCAGCAGAATCCTGCAATGGATTAAGCAATGGATTCTGTTCAGTATCCGACAGAAACCATTGACCACCAGAATCCACTGGCATACATAATGTATATTGTAGTATTCTGGTGGATTCTTGAAGTATCCAGAACAATATACAGAAGAATCCTCAATGGATTTTTCACTTTTGGCACAGTGTACCGGCTAGATAAGTAGTTGACACCAGTTAGTGTTTGACAAGCCTGCAGCTACTGTTCCCAGGCCCTGGGACGGCTAACCAACCAGATCAACACAAACCAAACCATGGTAAAATAGTAAAGTAAACAAAATTGTGTCACAGATCATGAGTTTGGTTCTATTACCCTCTCACCGTCCCCTCTAAAGATGCCCAAATTAACGCAATTCAACTATAGACAGTAGAGGGAGCCCACTCTACTGTTTATGATAACAAGAACATCTATCATGTGATAAAGATTTCAGGAGCCATCGACGTCGTGACCATTTCATAGTTAGTTTCGTTTGTCGGACCACGCGGATGTTCACTTTCCTGTCTCAAGGCTGAAATTTATGCATGTGCGTCAATGGACAAACGTATTCACTTTATTGCCAAATTGGGCGTTAAAAACCCAGCGTACTCAGTTTGTACTGACCCAATATTACTGTTGAACGCTACATATGATTGTATCACAAAATACGATTGAAATTCAAAATCGTCGAAGTAAATAAGAAAATAACGCCACCGATATAAAATAGAGAGGTCAATCACGAAATTTTACAAGAGACATCTTTAATATGTGCATGGCGGTAGAAGAGACTGCTTCAAAGGATGGTCACCCATTAATTAGAGTATTATTTTGAGGTCCCGACATCGACTAATTCTTCATCAGGTATTTCTATGTCGTAAATCACAAATTAAAACATATTGAATATGGGAATCATGTAAAAAATCAACAAGGTCGCAGTTACAAGCTACCTGTGAAAGGTCGCAATCGACTACTATCGATGGACGAAGCGTGTCGCCCCTGAACAGAAATAATTATATTACTTTTGTGAAAGGCATGTAAAAAATTAAGAAAAATAGCTTCAGGTCATAAGGACCTGCACCAAGCCAAACTTCAGGTCCTTACAGAAAACTGCCGGTCCTCAATAAATGCAGTTGTTAACGACCATTAAAGTTAACTTCTCCACCGATACTATGCTTTTGAATGTTGTAATATTTAATTTTTCATATCCTTTTATCAATAGAGTCAGTAAGTATTCACTCCAAAGGACTATTTTTCACATAGATTGCAGAATAGTGTAAATGAATGATCATGAAATATTCATCTACATGATCAGGAATCTGAAAAAGATCACAGCCCTCATCTTCCTCAAGGTCATGCGCACACATTTATCAATGTTTTCCATCACCGGGGGGGGGGGGGAGACAACGGGACTAACAGGAGAATTTGACATTTTTCCTAGCCATGTCAAATCCCCTACTCTCGGACTATAAAATGATGTCAAACACCCAGGGGCCGGGGAATACAGGCTCATGCACTAGCTACATGTGGCTGATGATAGCGAGAATTTTTTTCTATTGTAACTTTCTATGGGGAATGGTGTTCTCTACATTGCTGTGTACAATAGCGCTGTTCACGGTTACACGTTTGTTCCTAAATACAGCTGTACGCGCGCGACATCGGACACACAGCTTGAAATGCGGACAAATTTTATCAATGTTGCACACATGGCCGTTTTTGCAGGTTGTACTCTGAGTCCTGAATATGCCTTTTATTATTCATTGTTACACTAGCAGTCGCCTACTAAGATTTGTTTTCGTCGATTTTGCATGCGCAATTTCAATTTCTAAAAATGCGGACAAATGTTAATTTTTGCATATTAATAAGAACAGTGACGTAAAGTTATTAAAATGACTCTGAAAAGTTTGACAGACCTCGATACTGCTGAAAACCATCGACACAATCAGTTAATGATACCGTAAAATCTTAAAAGACGTAATTTTTTGCGACATTTAGGCCTACAGTCCATGATGACGCTGAGTTTTGCCTGCTGTCGTAAAACGGTATACATCGAAACAATTTGAAGCCCTACTCTCGGCCTCTGAGAATATACACGACAGACAGTGCAACTCGACAAAACTGTTAATGATAAGGTCGCTCTGTTTTATAAAATGCACACTTGTTATCACGATATGTCGTGGTAAGAGTACGGCCTTGTGAACTTTGGTAAAGACCAACAAGCGAGCAAGATGTTCTAGCGGTCCACAAACAAACGCAGCGAAACTTGAACTTGACTGTCGACTGCAGGTAGTGCAATTGGGCTGTCGTTTAACATCTAGTCCTTGTTCAAAACTTGAGGTAAACAAATACCTCCATGTTCAAAACCAAATATGATTAGTCAACAGCACTGTTCTCGTAGTAGGTTTTTGTCTTAAACTCTTCTGTGAACCGTTTATGTTTTTAAGGCTTCAATGAAAAATCAAAGCAAAGAAAATAGAGTCAGTTTGATAAAACGAAGGGCTGTATTATGTACATTTGTGTACATGTAAATTCCGAACACTTAAAGTGTGGAACTAGTGAAGTAGAACTGGGTGTTGTTATCATATGACACAGATATGCTAACATTACCAGGGTTACACTCTCTAGACGAGTATTTTTATAATATTGTGTCACATTGTTGCACCAAAATCAATCCATTCCATCATTGCTAGAATCTGCATGCACGGACGTAATTCATACTGATCTGAATGTAATCAGTTGCACCGTGCTATGCGCGTCGATCGGAGGGGTTAGACTTTTCGTAAATGTAAAAAGTCGCAAGACAAAAATTACTATGTTGCGACATTGTCAACTCCCACCACCCCCGGTCTGGTGTACCATAGAGATCAAATTCCCCACTACCAGGACACGAAGTGCGATCAACATCCCCTGTTGCCCCGCACTCCCACGGTGGAAAACATTGATAGGTGCATGACATTCAAGTCTGAATCGCATGATTCAGAGTCAGTCATCATCTGCATCTGTTACAGGTCTTGACGGAGAAATTTTCATCATTTATTCCAAATTTAAGTCGGTCATAAGGACCGACATGTTGCCAAAAACCTTCGCCCGACGAGAAATCTGTCGTCTCGGACCGTCGGACCGACGTTAATTTCGCACACTGCTTATAACTGAATGTGTCATTCTAAAATCGTGAGGTTCGAGTCTTGTACAAGTAAAGAAATACGTGAACTTCAGTCAAACAGTTGAATATCGCGTTTTCTGATATGTTGAATCGAGCATTCGTCGTTCTTCGGTGGCGACTGGCCGTTGAACTACTATAATAACGATGATAGACAACCCAGCAGCACGCTGTTTGTCCGCGTGATTGAGTTTATAAACAGGAAAAAGCAGTTGGTGATTCGAAAAAAGCACTTTCGTGGTTGTTTAAGTTTTTTCAAATTCATGGAAATTATTCTATTATTTTCTATTTTGGTTTCTTTAAATTTATTGCATAAGTGTATAATTACCTTATTCAATATCGTTTTCAGCTATACTGACATGAATTTGTGCTGTGAAATATCGCATACTTTTCAATCGAGATTTACTTCGACCCTGGACTTCGACTCATTTCATAAGCAGTCCGCCAATGACAAATTATGTCTGCTCTATATAACTGTTCGTGATAGAGGGACCGTGGTCTGCTCTATAAGAGCGCCGGTACAGATTGAAAAACAAATGCTAGGTCAACATTGGTTTACATTGTAAATCACAGCATCCATTCTAATGTAATATAGCAAAACTTTACGTGCGTTACCCGTATCACGTTCCCTCTTTACCCGCATAGAATTTACATAACGATAAGCTTTTCCAAACCGGGCAGAGCAGAGACCGGTGCGATATTTTGTCGCTTTAAAAGTTCGAACTATTGGCATATTATTTCTAATTTCTACTGAGAGGCATGTTGCTCGCTCAACTGTCGAAACAAAAAGACGTCGCAACCATTCTCACAAAGGCAGAAATTTTTTGGTGACGTACAGGAACGTAATGTTCATTGCATGCTTAAACCGTACAGTATAAAGCGGAACAGTTTTGATTGCCAGACTGCACTGGGCATATGCAGACATAAAAGTCATCTGACATTTTTATCGTCAGTCGCAATTAGTTCGGAGCGGATCGATTTTGAATGTCGGACTTCATTAGGTGCAGACGAACATGTAAAGTGTTATCAGAAAAAGACGTAATTTTTGGATTTTCGAAGTAGGCCAAGTTTGATTGAGACGGGGTCAGTTTGAATGTCAGACTATACTTTGCATAGAGACCACGTCAATTCGAGAAAAAACGCAAAAAACTGTTTTGTTACTTCAACGCGACGGTATTTGATAATTAAACGTGCATTAACCTAAACGCAGGCATATTTTATTACCTAGTGATAATGTCGATCGGGAATGACAATTGTTCAAAGAAAAGTTCCGAGAAAAATAAAATAAATAAATAAAATAAATCACGGAAAACTACCGATTTTTGGAGCCTTCGTTTTGGCACGTCGCCAGAGCTAATGGCTTTACCAGGCAAAAAAATGACGATGAGTCATTACTGAGATCGGACGTGTCCTAATTCATAATATAAGCTTGCCTACGTTCCCCAGATACATCGGACTAATGTTTATTGTTCACAAGTTGTGAGAAGTAATCTAATAAATGACTAGAACCGTCAAGCACCGCAAAGCGGCTAGTTCATCCTCCAACCACAACTATCGGTATTTCGAGGTATAGCTAAACTTACTTGTATAATTAGGGTTATCATACGAAGTTTGGTGGGTACCGACTGATGTTTCAGTATTTTGGCAAGTAGCGCAGCAACTTTATCGTGCCTTCAACAAACAGGTTTTTGAATTGCTCTGAGCTCCGGTCAGAGGGTGGAGATTCCAAACCAAAGCAAGGTCATTCGAACGTAATGTAAAACAATCGACGAATACCCTGGCAACGTTTGCCGATAGGGTCCGAGGAGAGGTCGGCATATTTTTTCGCGTACAATCCGGGGGAGTTCAAAAGAGTTCATGGGGGATGTCGCCCGTTCGACTGTCAAATTGTATGACATCGCAACCATTTCCAAAATAAAACAACACTGAAACCCTTGGTGAGGTACGTGAACGTAATCTTTATTCACTGTGATTTCGTTCAGATGCTATGATGAAGGTGCATAAGCTTACAACGCGAACTTTACCGAGTTTGACCATGGTTGACCGATGTGTAAAACACAATCACTGCATCAGAAAAAGATGTTCGTTTTTTTCGGCTCCAATTAGTCCGGAGTAGGTACAATTTGTGGATGTCGGACTTGAGCAGATATGCTAAATATATTCAGAAACGGACATAATAATTTGGTGTTCTGCATCATAGGTTGGGATTCTGGGAACAGTTTTTGAATGTCAGACATTGTATTGACCGACATAATATACCAGAAAAGTCGTGGTTTTTGGTAGTTTTTTTCGACCCTAATTTCATTCAGAGCAGGATCGAAGAATTTTGAGTGTGGAACTTTGTGCATGTCGACTCACATGTAAAATGTTAACAGAATTGGACGTATTTTGGGGTTTTGATGTCGTAATATTAAGTTGGATGGAGAACAGTTGTCTCTTATCGGGTATGGATAAGCTTAGACGTGAAACATACCGGTAAAACAGGTAGTTTTTGGCCGCAATGCGTTTTGAGCGGAGACACTTCCGTATGTCGAAAACTGACTTATTGGACTAGGCTTCAACCACCGTCCCTCCTGGATGGAGGGACGGTGCTTCAACAAACATTATTGTTATGGTTTATTGTTGACAGGTGGGAGTGATCATGGGTTTTGGAGAAGCCCAACAACGTCACTATGTAAATTATGCAACGCTGTGTCATTCAAGGGTTTATGCAAATAGGAATGCAAATGTGTCCACAATGTTTACAAAAGCTCCCCGATTTGACCGGGATAGCCACGTGCATATGTTTTGAATTTTAACAATCGTGTATTACACGGAAACAATAATTTGACAGAAAAATGACCAATTTGGTATTTATCTACCTTAAGACATAAGATAAACGATGGCACGCGAACTGGCCCACAATGTTCATTTTTGTTAAAATCTAACACATTTCCGAGTATGTTATGGTTTCAAACTTATCGTCCACTCAAAGGCTATATATTACACGGATTCAAAATTTATCATAAAACAAAAAATGACCAAAATCACTCAAGGAAGGTGGGTGTACCCCTTAAAACTACTTTTGTGCCCTTATCAGTTAGGATTCCTATCCAAATTTCTACGAGGTGAAAATCGCATTGCGGAGACGGCTAATGTCACAATTATTTCAAATTTCATGAAAAAGTACGTTTTCCGCCAGAAATGAACCGTCTACCTGGCAGTTTGTGTATTCACATAAATTAGTGTGATGGCAGGTTAGCCTATGACGTCGGACTGTCAAGTACGGTTTCTTTCAGTTGCCGGGAGGTGCTAACTGATCCTCGTTATTGGGATTAGCTGATAAACAAAGGCTTGTTCCAGATCGATTATTCTCTTTTGTTCACTCGCCAGTTCCTTTCCATGATGGGTAGACTGGGAAACTACTCAGAGATTCGTAAATGTAGCGATTTTGTCGGGTGGTAATACGTGTTTTAACAAACCACGGTCCCTCAACGACCCGGTTCTTCTTTACAGTGTAAATGTTTTGCCTGATTCCGGCAGTACGTATGTGTTCACTCAAAGGGGTTTGTTAGCGTATCGAGCCCGATACCGTTTTCATGTGCCGATATCTGATCAATCAACTCGACAACATATCCGATAGCAAAAAAATCTCCACTTACTCAAGTTTTCATGTCCGTCGTTGTTTCTTTATCCGCACGTCAGTGTCTTTTGTACTGAACAATGTAATATCGTATAGCGCAGTTACCTCCATGATCATATTTTAATTTTGCAGTCAGTGTTCGCATTTTCAAAGCTTGCTCTACTTGAACGATTGACACAGTGACAATGCCATTTCCAAAATGTGAATGAGAGATCGACCAATGCAAAATAGATGACTCGGAGCAAAGCCAGCGCGAAAAGAACTGACAACGTCCGGTGCGGCAAGCTTATGATTAGCTGACCACAAGTAAAATTGACAGTTATGGCTACTTATTAAATTTGACCGCAGTTTGGGCTGTTTCACCTTTTGTGAATTGAAATATCTTCCGATGCCGTCATTGATGCAAGCGACGATGGCGATGTCACGATCCCCATCCGATTTCCCCCGACGGTTGAATCGTGTCTATCCGAGTATGAATGATACCCTGTAGCTATGGGTAACCGACCATTGCCGAACAATGCCGGAGATCAACCGAGTAACGTTCCCGGAATGGCAAGGCTTGGTTATCACGGGTAAATGAAAAAGCTGGCGTTGAAAACGTTGTTTTCGTGCAGCTTTGTCGGACTTGGTCAGGTTCGTAGGCAAGCCATAGGGTTTTGAGCAAAGGCATTTTGCGTTTTTTTTTCATAATTTGAGTCATGACGTCGCCACTGTTGCAAAATTTCAACACGATCTTGTAGTAGCTCATCCCACAATTACGTTGTCACACGTGCCCTTGAAGAAGCAGGAATCAGCAAGTCGAAAGAAACAATTGCAAGTTCTGCAGTTTAAGACTATATCTCGGGCGACTGAATGGCTATGTCGCTTTCGGTAAAGTTAATGGCACCGACCTTGGCAAAATGCAACTATATTCTATAGGACTACCAAAACAAAATAAAGAATCGGCAGTTCCGATTGCAAATATGTCTGCATGCTCCACCTCCTATGTTTATCTGAAACCGAGTAAATGGCCATTACAGGGCAATCACCTCCTCCAAAAAGAGAACTACCGTAAACGCATGTCTTCATGCTTATTTATCCGATTCATTTCCCAATCATAACGTCAACCCAAACTTTGATGAATAGTCGAAAATCTGAAACAGGGATTTGTAAAAACTCCACGTTTACAAAAGACTGAACACAATTTTACAAAGTGTTGTGAATTACGAAACAAAGTTGCATTTAGAGAATTTAAATGGGTTGCTTCGGTTAGGTGTGTCGCTTTTATCTTGTTTGCTGTGCAATCAATGTGTTTTAATATTGACAGCACAAGTAGGGAGATAAATTTGGCGTCAGTTTTTCGAAAATTTTACATCCGAGCGACAAATGCCTTTGATACGAAACAACCGGATTTCTTCGGTTTAGAGATGTGTTGCGCTCATCCTTGTTTGTTGTGTAATCAATGTGTTTTTTGTTGACAGAGTTAGTAAAGAGATAAATTTTGCGTCAGTCCCTGCAGTTTGGTTCATGAGATTTTGTGCTGCGGACCAGTCTATATACCTAACTCATGCACATTTGTTGCGTACCTGGCATTTTCCCAGCATTTAAAATTGGATCTGTGGTGTGATCATCTGAAAGTTTTGTGTTTTTGTGCGTGCCAACACTTGATAGCTAAGGCTAATCAGACACACATTTAATCACCTTCGACAGATCAAGCTGATGAGGCTGCACGTGTGGACAACGAACCATGTGGCCATACTGTGTATTACGCTTGTCACTGATACTTGTCTTCGCATCGAAGCATAGACCCTCTAAAACACGTCTATGATCGAAGTAAATAATCACTCACATGATCCATGAGTGACAGCTTTTTATTTGCTCCTTTGCATCAAAGCTGAACCGCGTCACGGCATTCCTTGCATAAATGCATATGAAATTAGCTGGTTACCGGTTGCCGCCTGGTAGCGTTGTTTGCTTTTTTGCTTTTTCACATTGATCCTGTTAGTCTGAAGTGATAAGTCGACTACATTTGTGGCCATAAAGCTTTCCCCCCAGATTGAGCGCTCTATATAAGACTCCCGATAGTTTCGAAACCGACGTTTGGTATGCAGTGTAAGATTCCTTTTACAGACTGCCTGACTGACAAACATTAAATGTTGTAATTTATGAAACGTGTGTGTTTCACGGCATATAGCCGTTCCGTTGGTTGAAGAATACTCGAAACGTAGGCCTACACACTGTCCCTCCACAAACTGGCCTACATCATGGATGTAAAAAATAGACATCCATGCCTAGATAAGCTCACTCTATTAGCGAATATAGGCTACAGTAGAAGTCAGGTCTCGCTGCCACTCTCTACATTAATGCAGCGTGGAGGTAGCATGGAGGTAGCATACCTTCATTGATAATGCAATCATGAACCATGTCCTGTAAATCCCAGAAAAAATCACACGCGCAGATACGGATACCTAGCTTATGTTACACAACTGGTAAATGACGTAATGCTAGCAAGTACTGCGGTTAAAGTTTCGGCAGAATTTTGAGGTTGTGAACCGGTTACGAGTATTTGATTCAACAATACCGACGTGGCCCTAACCGATGTATAAGTTGGGCTTAACCATGCCGGTTAAAGGACATTTAAGCCATGTCGTATACGTCGGCCTACAAAGCGGATAAGCTGACGGTTAAGTAACGTATCGGTAAGTAAACAACCGACGGTTCTCTTCCGGTCCAGTCGGATCAGCCATTGAACCGGTGACGAACCGCTGACAAACCGTTGCTAAACCGGAAGTGTAAACGGCTATTTTCATACAGTGAAGGTGGGCACGTAAAATTTCTTCTGCGTACAATACGCACTTTTTTCCGTAACCGCGAACTCTGTAAATTGTAAGGATTTCTTCATGGATAAATTTTTCTTCTTTTTTCCCTCTCGATTATGTTTAACAGTGAGTTGTCATTTCTCTTTTTCCTGCTTTTGGACAATTTTTCGGCAAATTGATCCGACGCGCGATTTCTTTTTTTGATCGAGCCCGCCGACAAGACGAAGTCAACCTCTGGAGTTATTTCAATATCGCTCAAAACTAAATGTCACACATTTAATCCATTTGAATCGATAACTTTTAGTAAAACAAACTACATAATTAGTTGTGGAGTTTTAAGGAGTCTACGATATCTACCGCTACAAGGCAAAATTCAGTTAGAGCGTTGGGTATGTCCTGTGCGGCTATGCGTCATTGTATTTATTCAGCGCAAGCTAATTTTTAACTTGTAGACCGTAGTACGGGCGCTTGTCATCTCGCTATCACAGGTGTCGAATCTAGTACACATATACATGTATTTGAAATGAATATACTAAACCGGACATCCATGATAGCGTGATGGCAAGCGCCTGTGACTCGGGCTACAGTGAGCGAGAATCAAGAACCTCGTACGGCACAAATGAAAGCAAGATGCGCATCCACTTAGTTTTGTGAGTGGTCAATCGTACCCGGAAATGCATGAAGACAGAAAAAATCGTGCTCCACCAGTGCTCCAATAACCGACAAGAACAGTTGACCTATCGTTGCAAAGCTTAGAAACTCTCCATACTACAGATGGTAAAGTTAAATTAAAATTTGGTCAACAATATATGATGCTATATTTGGCGAGAAATAAGTTACTGTAAATATACTAGGGTCAAATCCTGATTTATAGAAACCGTACTTGACAAGGGAAGCCATCCAAAGAAGTAATTTTCGATGTACTAATCACTTTTGTCAGTCGCCATCTCGACCGTACCGAGTCGTGATGTGCGCAAATCTAAAAATTGCAGCTAAAATTTGCCCTGGATGGAATGTAGCTGAAGTGATCCGAACTCGCTGCAATCTACAAGCCTAAATTTACATGACTTATTATTCATGACATTGGAGACTGAGGTTCACTGGTCGGCCAATCCTACTATGCTGTATTTACCCATGACCTGGACTGGTTCTCGTCACAGCTCCTATTTGCAGTCGAGCGGAATTCCCTCTGGTCTCATACTGATGTGCGCCCTCAACGACGTAATCAGTCACTGCTGATCACCGCTTAAAACGCTTCCAGAGGTTGCATTCTTTTCTATTATTTTTATGTTTAGATTGAATTTGAAAGGCGGAAATAGATGTTTCCGTAATATAACCTGAGTCCCAACCTGGTTTTGTAAATATGACATGTCTTTAATTACCTGGGCGCTACCAAAATACCATTGCAGTACCTATACTTAATTAGTAAAGATGGGGATATTAAAGTTATTCTTTATGATAATTAAAAAAATAACGAAAAAGTTATAAAAAATTAACAATTCATCTCTATACTCAAATCAACATGCTTCCGTTTTCTTCGTGACAGATAGATATCCCTATTTACAATGACAATAGAGAATGTAGTCGTGTTGATTTACAATATACAATCTGGGCTTTGGTAGGACGCTACGATCAACTACGTGTTACTGAAGCATAGCCTCGTGCACATCTTTCACTCACAATTTTCTGCGGTTTTTTGCTTTAATTGTTCATTCCACCCTTGGATATGATGCAAAAGACTGTACGTCTTTGAAAACTTATGCTACAGTAAATTTTAGTTGACAATAGCGTCACGGTGCTACCAAACTCAAGATTAGATGAACTATAGACCCTAAATCTCCTGGGTCTATGTAATGAACAATGAGTAATTTTATGTGTTTTCGAAATGATGGCGTTCATGCCAGACATCTATCCTGTATAAACCTGCGTGACCACAGGGTAAACAATGAATGCAAAATGTATGAATAGCAACATTGTCGGGAATTTTTTTTAAAAATTGCAACCATTGTCAAGACAGCAAAGCAAAAATATATACATTGAAAACAAATCTCAACGCAATACGCCAATGAGAATTCAATGACATTATCATACACTAAACCAGACTACAAAAATACAAACTTGATACATGCCATTCCGACACACTTCAGACAAGAAAACGCGTTGACCCACTCTTCATTTGTGTATGTTTTTCATAGTGACATATGTAGTAAAATGGGAACCGAATGGTGAGACAAAAGTAAGCGCTCTGTACTCGGAGCATTTGCACTCGCAGTTGAGCTGTATTGATTCTTCGGCCGTGCCACACTTGCTGAGCGCTCGTGCGAGGACGGCCGCGGCGGCAGACTTAGGGACTGGACACAAATTACAGGGGGGGTGGGCCGGTGTTTTTTGGGGTGGGTCGCCATTTTTCGCGCAAGCATTTTTGAAGGGTCATAAAATTTTGTGCAAGCCTATGGGGAGGGTCACCTTTTTTCATGCATCAAAGCTGAAATTGCATGTGCACGTTATGGAATACTGAAAAAAGAAAAAATACCTCCTGGCACTTTCATTTTCTGCCATTACCATTTTCGGCGCGCCCTTCGGGCACAAATTTCAGGTATAGTAAACAATGTATTGATGATCAAAGCAGCCACATTGATTTAAGTTGTCATGATTTCTACTTATTCAACACTATTGTGCATAACTGTCCCCTATAATGACTCTTTCAATAACAATTTGGGAGATTACTTATTTGACATCATTCTCCCATTGACAATACATTGGGTATAGGTCGGTGTCAAACGTTCATGTCGCTGTATGTACATGTCATTTTATAATTTTTGAGGACATTGACGGAATACAAACTGTTCAGAATAGTGCATAGTGTCATCAATAACAACTGGAAGCTTCAGGTCGAACAACTTTTGAATAACAATTTAGGATCAGATAACCTATGAGTTATTTGTAGTTTCCTCATAGCCTACAATGTATAGTGAATCAACATTTTGGTGAAATTCCAAAATCAAATTTCTTGCACAACCATGGACTTGAAACCACTCTAGTCTAATCATGAATATTAATACCAATAATTAGGAGTACATAAATGCACAGGTTTACCAAATTTTGTATTGGAAAAAAAATATTCATAGTTTCATCATAGACTGCCATGTATAGTGAATAGACATTTCAGTGAAATTCCAAAATCAAATTTCTTGCACACCCATTGACTTGAAACTACTCTAGTCTAATCATGAACATTAATACCAATAATCAAGTGTACATAAATGCACAGATTTTCCTATTTTTGTATTGGAAAAAAATTATTCATAGTTTCATCATAGACTGCCATGTATAGTAAATCGCCATTTAAGTGATATGCCAAAATCAAATTCTTGCACAACCATTGACTTGAAACCACTCTAGTCTAATCATGAACATTAGTACCAATAATTGAGTGTACATAAATGCACAGATTTACCTATTTTTGTATTCGAAAAAAAATATTCATAGGGTTTCACCATAGAGTGCCATGTATAGTGAATCAACATTTCGGGGAAATTCCAAATCAAATTTCTTGCACAACCATTGACTTGAAACCACTCTAGTCTAATCATGAACATTAGTACCAATAATTGAGTGGACATAAATGCACAGATTTACCTATTTTTGTATTCGAAAAAAATTATTCATAGGGTTTCACCATAGAGTGCCATGTATAGTGAATCAACATTTCGGGGAAATTCCAAAATCAAATTTCTTGCACACACATGGACTTGTAACCACTCTAGTCTAATCAAAAACATAAATATCAATAATCAAGCATACATAAATACACAGATTTGCCAAGTTTTGTTTTTAAAAAAAATTATTCATAGTTTCTTCATAGTCTACAATGTATAATGGATCCACATTTCATGTGAAATTCCAAAAACAAAGTTATTGTACACAGATGCACGTGTTACCACCCTCTTCTAATCAAACACAATTATGTCAATTATTCAGGGTCATATATACACAAATAGTGCATATTTTTAATTCTGAAATTTTTTTTTTACAGTTTGGCATAGACTCCCATGTATAGTGGACCAATATTTGATGCGAAATTCCAAAAACAAAGTTATTGTACACAGATGCACGTGTTACCACCCTCTTCTTATCAAGCACAATTATGTCAATTATTCAGGGTCCATATATGCACAAATAGTGCAAATTTTTAATTCTGAAAATTTTTTGACAGTTTTGTCATAGACTCCCATGTATAGTTTTGTCATAGACTCCCATGTATAGTGGATCAACATTTTGACAGAAATTCCAAAATCAAATATCTTGTTCACATGTGCACTTGTAAACAACCCATGCTAATCAAGTATATCTATATCAGTTATTAAACATCTGTATATGAACAGATATAGCTAGTTTTATACTGGAAAATACACGTTCGTAGTTTTCTTATAGTCGACTAGATGTATAGTGAATCAACATTATCGATAAAATCTAAAAATTACATTTTTTGTACAGGCATGCACTTTTTACCTGCCACTTCAAGCAAAGTACATTTACATGAATAACACACATATGATTTGATATTTTTTGGACAATGCGTTATATCGGCCACATTTTGCTTCCTTTCGGGAAGGCGACTTAAAAAGTATACCAAGTCAGAAGGGGGTCTTGAACACATTGCGGGTTTTTTGGGGGGTATTGAGTAACAGGGAGGGTCACTTACTTTCATGCACGGATAAGGGGGAGGGTCACTAATTTTTGTGCGTGAACTTTTGAAGGGTCACTATTTTTTACGCAGCGGTTTTTCGAAAAACACCGGCCCACCCCCCCCTGTAATTTATGTCCAGTCCCTTAAGCAAACCAGAGTGCGAGTACCCTTAATACGGTTCGCTCACATTGTCTCACCATGGGGTTCAGTTATGTTTTAATATATTCCAGTTGAAAGAGTAACAGGTCACGTTGTGTCTGTTTCTCAATATTCTGTCAATGGAAAAGATTTGCTTTCAATTTCTCTGATGAGAATTAATGTTATACTTCTAAAATAGACAAAAGCGTTAGATGTGTTGATGATAATATTTTACAGTTCCACTTTCGTTTGTGTTAATGTTTTGTGTTTTTAAGTTTGTTTGTTACGGTACCTTGTATAATAACATATCAAATGAAACATGATATCTTTTGCAAGTACTCGAGACAGAGACTAAAAGCACCCGTCACATCGTTCCATTTCGTATTCTATGTAGGGAAACATTTAATGTTTCCAATACGTTACCAATAGCATTACCGAAAAGCATGAGAAAAATGACAATAAGATAACACTTCCGAATAACATTCTTGTTTTCGACCAAGTCTTCCTAAAATTGTTCATGTCATTTTTATCGCGACAATTAACCCTTGACTACCAAGGCCAATGTATTCCTATGTACCAGGCCCGTTATGTAAATATTGATAAAATCTGGGGTGTGGTCATTGCATGAACACTGCTTAGAGTAAAAATTAAGTAAGTACCAATAAACCATATATTTTCTGAATCAGCATGAAATTTTCCACTTTTTCATACATAAAGTTTGTATTTCCAGGTCACGTGACTGATCACATGACACGTCATGTGACCAGAGTTGGCAAAGAATATGAATATTTGAAGCATCAGGACGTGTTTTGAATCCATAAAATGATGCAAATTTGAATACAGTTGCAATTTTCATGGCATTGTCTTTACATATATGTAATAATAACTACCCTTTACTTTATTTATAGATGTACCTATTTAAGATTTTTCTTACATAAGGCAGAGTAAATAAGCCATAAACATCAGCATCTGACATGATTCTGTATTTGAAAATCAACACATTTTATATTTGTAAACACCTGCATAAGTCTTCCTTGCAGAAACATGCATCTAAAAAGGTTATGATTTATCAAAAATATTTCACAATATTTAAAAATGCATTTTAGGGAACAACATATCACATGACCAAACACATGACCAGTCATGTGACCAGTCGTATTGATAATATGGCTGCTATAAAATTTCACTGGCTTGCAGTAAAACACTGTATTTCCTCTAGTTTCATTCACGAATATTGCTGTTCATAGAACATATTTACATATAAATCATTTGTTTTACTAAATAAACATTTCATTTCATTAAAAAAAAACCATAAACATCTTCGCGATCGTCCGTACTTCTGAAAACTGTAAACAATCAGCGCGACGCTTCAGTGATCAGCCTGACCTTTCAGGGTCGAGGTCATGGGTCACGACATTTGCTTCGGATTTTGGCCATATTCGGACGTACGGGGGCGCAATCACATTCAGGCGAGATCGGAATACATCAATCTTAGTTGCGCTGCTTGCAGGCGCCGAAATAACGGGATTTTTAGCGACAAAAACGAAGCAAATACGCCCATTTAACTGTACCGGATATTTCCGGCACTCAAGGTATATGGTAATTCAATATGGCGCCGGAAATATCCGGCGCCATAGGTAGTCAAGGGGTTAAGATCGAAATATGGTGCTACGTACGAAGCTATCTTTCATCAATTTATTGTCACAACCTTCAAGATTACCTCACAAGATCACATAAATGGAGACAATAAACTCTCCATTCAAAGCAAACTGGATTTTTGAAAAACCTATCTGCAAGCAAAGGAGAAAAAAACACACAGAAAAAACACACAAGTGTATTTATATAAGCTCATTTTTATTTGGTTTCTTTGGAAACATTATATATTTGATAATAATGCTAATGTTGTGCTTGTTTTCTTTATTTTTAAACTGAAACTCTACCAGCACGCGGACGGCAAACAAAGAATGTTTTTTTAAAGTGCCTAAACGGGAAAAACCTTCCCCCAACAATTTCGGAACGAAGCGTAACCACTACCGGAACCATTACGATGATGTTCATGTTAAAATGTATGAAAATGCAGATGTTACTTTCTCCTTTTTCAAATGTATGCATCGTAACGCTAATTATATGTTTTACATTTATGGACAGGTTGACTGGACACCATTACATCATGCAGCGGACAATGGTCACGAAGCCACTACAAGATTACTATTGCAATCTAAAGCAGATATCGATGCAAAGGATTATGTAAGTAATCTCCATTAGTTTTCAAAGAAAATGTCACAGCGTGTCCAGCAGCTCATTCAGAATTATACAATTATATCACGGTGAGGTGATATCGAATTTATTTAAAACGTTAAATGCATTAATTAACTCGGCGCTTAAATAAAGCTTACGATCGCCAGGGATCTATTAAAATAATTCTAAAGATATGAATTAAAGCACATATAAAGTAGATGTAAAACATTGACTTGTCGGCATTTGTGTTGTCAAAGATAAATTAAGGTAAGTGGGAGCATTATGCCGAATGCTGTCTTTAACAATCTCAGTGAGGGGAGTTATTTGTGTGTCAGGGAGTGCGCCCCCAAACGTAGAGATGATGGGTGATCAATACTATAAAGTCAGCCGGATTAAATTGATAGCATTATTTGTGCACTCTCTGCAGCGCAGAAATCATAACATAAAATTGCCAGAAAGAAAAACCAACTAGAGTAGTAGATAAACGCAAAGGGACTGAATACTCCCAGCCAAAACAATGGAAAGTTTATCCTAATAGGACGGAGTCAGTGGAGAGACCGGGTGCATAGTGTATCGTTCAATGCGGCAAATGCTTAGAGTTGGAAATTTGACACTTGTCTGCGGTGCCATCCGACGATATTGCAGATTGTAAACAATTTTACAGATAATAGTTAGTATACTGTGCGATGTACTTTAATGATTGAATACGATTGATGTAGTGAATGTCCACAGCGCACTACAAAGTTGCTTGCATATCCTCTTAAATTTGCGGTAGACTTGGCATATCACGAGTGCTTGTTGTCATGGAGACGAACCTTACTCATACACGTGCAAGTACGATGACTACCTCTTTCCAAGTGGCTACCTGGTAAAAAAAATATGCCTTGGTTTCAGCCAATAAGTATATGCGACGCTGACATAATGGCGAAGTGGAAAATACTGGCTTGGGGTGAGGTTTGCTTGAAGCTGCACACCTGACAACGACTCGAAGACAAATAATAATCAATAACGTTAGATTGTTTTCCGAGTGCTCTGCAAGTCTACGCATCACTATCGTAATAAGTGGCAAATTGGATTTCTCAATTTGCAATATTTGAACCGTAGTTATGTTATCGCAATATAAAATCACGCGTTTGCGGTGCCGAGTTCCCCCCCCCCCCCCGCCGATAGGAAAGAGTGATCAGTTATTCTCAAGCCATAGTTTGCATTCAAATTCCAACGGAATCATGCATAAAGAGCAGTATTAGAGGTGAGGAAGTTGGTTTGATATCAAGGAACAGAAATACGCCGATCGAGCATCAAAGAAAATCATGCTCTGATGTCAATTCTACATTCGGCATAAATTATCACACGCCCGTGTAGCCAGCCCTCAGTCTTTGGTAATTCACTCAGTTGATGAGCGAATGTGCAGCCAGGTAAAATAACACGGCATGCAAAGTTTAAGTGACCTTGAAAACAAAACAATATGTGTTTGATGCATGATCTACAGTTCCTACAATGTCCGAGAATAGCCAGTAGGCGGTCACACTTACGAAGTGGTAGGTGTACTTTTTACGCTCCATGCCAAGTCAATAAAGGCACTCCAAGAAATAAGCTGGTCCAGCAGTCTTGTCCAGCGCAGGGGTACTTGTAGTCTTTTGGAAACCTATGGTAATATAGCCATTGTACTATCAACGTCGGTGTTGTCGCTGTCGACGGACGGAAATCACCCCAAGGATGCTTAACCGTCGATGTCAGGGCTGTCGACGGTGAGGTTATCGGCCAGACGACATACGTGCCATATTTATCCAGCAAAGACCCGTCGTCCATTACATGAGGGATATTTTTGGGACAGAAATTTGAGGACATACAGCGTTGTTTTTTAACACTTTCAACGGACGCACAATTTTAGTTTTAATGACTGAACACTTTTCGAGTAGCGGCTCAAATATGGCGGCAACAAACAAGCGTACACGTCTGAAGTCACAAGCGACAAAATCCATTTGGATCATTACCAAAATCGAAATACTGACATTTTCAAAGACAAAGTAGCATGTGAACAAAATCCAAAATATCCTCGCGAAGATTTAGTGACATATTTTCACGTGTAATATAAAGAAAACAGCATGTCAGTTTGGTACTGAGATGTGCGGAGTGACAGATAAAAGGGGAGTAAGTTTAAAGGTGTTAACATTATCAGTTTTGCAAAGCTGAGCTCCTTAAGCTGCACGTTTGATATCTTGTATTGCAACAACGATTTTAATGTTTATGTTACTCAGGAAAAGTTATTCTTAGATACACTCTTTGCTCTTAAAGTACTTTTCTCTCCTCAAATTAAATCATACTGAAATAATAAGGCAGAAAAATATAGTTTATCAAAAAGGCTGACCGAGTGTAATTTTGTTAATTCGTCTCCGAGTAAACATATGATGTCATTAGGCTGTGCACATGTGGAGTCGAGATTCAGGATTTCGATGCTTGACAGCGAAATATAATGTAAGCTGGTATCTAATCCATAATGAATACATTTAACACTCATCGACAAATATGGTCGCTAAATCGCTACAATTTATTATCTTTGTGACAAGTAATCTGATAATAGCGTTCATATATGCCGCATCATTGAACGAAATTCCAGTGTAAAAAGACCAATAAGTCGGGTAAGATATGTGATGGAAACAAACAAGCAAACATTTCTTTATATACATAGCAACAGTGACCAGTACGCACATGTTGTCTTATAAAATACGACAACACAATCACCAATCTCTGCATCTCGAATGTTCCAGCTGTTGTACCATGTTTCGTATACTGAAACTCGTATTTTTCTCGATTGAAACAGGTATATGTTTTATTTTGAAACAGGTATATGTTTTATTTCTCTATTGAAGCAGGTATATGACCGTACTGCCGTATAGACGACATTGTCCGAACTAAAGACATAATGAGATAGAATAGTTTTGTATATAGAACTGTAAAGCTTGTATTCCAAAGTAAAACGGGGAAACTATGTGCAATGATTTGTTTTTAATTTAACTTAATCCGAGAACCAGCTGATAGAAATTTAAATATCAAACACTGACAATTACAAGTACAATAAAAAGAAGAAAAAAAACATAAAATATCTGCACAAGACAATACAGAACATCGATATACACGAGTAAAACCTCAATGGCAATCTGTCATAAAACATTCAGTGATCGACATGGAAGTATTTTCAAACCAAAACCCGCGCGTGTTCAGTTTTCCCAAATTTGTTCCGCCATAAAACTAGTAAGCAATAATAGATTAGAAGCATCAAGGTACATGTACTTGTATTTGCGATTTTCAGCGGCACACTGATGACTGGCTGTTTTCATAGGCTTGTCAAAGGAACTACAACTGCAGAAATATTCTGTCATTTTCTGAAGCTGCTGACCTTCATAGTAATTAGTCTTTATCATGTTCTCAAAAGTAGTCAAAACGTTTAGTGATGCATCGAGATGCATCCCATTGTTTGTTTGTTCAGTTACTGAGTATGATTGATAAATAAATGTATTGCATCTATAAATTAACGTGACGGACGAATGTTTTGATTGGTTGCCATATGACGTTCACGGGTCATAGGTAAGCACCATGCAGAGCATTCTATTTCGTATATACAGTGAGTTTTACCATTGGAAGAACCAGATTTATCACCTGAGTGATAACTATCTTTACTATTACGACCATGAGTTGGACAATTTTTAACTGGCCAAAATTAGTCAAAACAAGTGCTTCAAGTATTCAGCAAAATAAAGTGAAGTTATTCAATTCAAAAAATCCTCGTATTCTCTCCTGGTTTTCTCTGAATCCTACCCTCTGAAGGGACATGGGATTTTACTGCATCAGGAAACAATTTTTGAAACATTTTACAAGTAAATTCAAATTTTAACGGTCATTTTGATTTCCCGCCATTTTCAAAAATTGGTTATATTTTCATACATACAACGTCACTGTTGAAAACATTCACCCCTATGCATTACATTGGATTACTCTGTGCAGTTTATGTGAAGATTTCAGTGCAGATATGTGCACTGTCCACGGCTTTTGCTAATCTGCACGGGTGTGCAATTTAATGTTCGGGCAAACATTAAAGCTCCATAAGCTGTATCTTCTGGCTATTTTTGTAAACTTTTGTTTCCTGCACTTTCTGCATTGTATCCCTTAACTGCAATTTAATGCCAAGTATTTAGCATATCAACGCAACCTATATGAGTACAACCTACATTGTTATTGTTGAAAATTGTATTCAAGTCCGGACTAGAATTCATTTGTAAACAATAAAAAATGATCACTACACACATACAAGCTGTGTTGACAAAAAGAATACTCGAAATTTCAACATGACAAACGGATTAGGGTCAGACACGGTAGTTGATATACAGAAGCAGAATACTGAAAAACTTGCCACAAGTTACAGCTTATGTCCCTTTGATCGCAGTGTAATCTTTATCTTGTTCAAAACTGCATATTCAGTCCATGTGGGTATAATGAATATATATACACACGTTAATTAATACATTCTCAAAATTGTTTTCAGCTTGAAAGTAAATTTATACAAATAATGCTCACAGACACAGCTAGTGGGGCTTTAATTTATTTAAACAAAGAAAACAGTGATAAAAACATATTTACCTTAACCTAAACGTGACCATGTGACTAAAGAAATCTACTATAATGACAAACTCAAGTATTCAGTGTCCAGCAGGAGTGCTCTTCACCTTGGGTGTCGGTGACTTCAACCGACGTGCGACACGAGACAATCCACGAATGATAAACACCAACGCACAGGTTCAGCCAAATATCCACATAGAATGATGTCACAAACTTCCTAAATTGAGTAGAAATCCGTTTATGACGTTGAGAGCCAGAATTCAAATTTACTGTAATGATATTATAGCAGTAAATCACAGCCAGCGATGGTATACCACTTTATTTTGACCAGTTCACTTCATATGGTCACACAGACAAAGAAAGCAGATCATATTCAACCTGTTCTGTATAGTTTACACTGGCTTCCGGTTCATAAGCATATTGAGTTTAAACTTTTATGTTTAACTTACAAAGTTTTACCTGACATTGCTCCTCTGTATTTGAAAGAACTTTTAAATATCCGTGTTCCTGGTCGCACTCTTCGGTCGACTGCTGAGGGTGCACTAAGTTTGCATCAGCCAATTGGTAAAACCACTTTTTATGGTTATAGGTCATTTGCTATTTCAGCTCCACAGCTGTGGAATAAGCTTCCATCTGAGTTCCGCTGTTTTAACGACTATGATGTTTTTAAATCTCATGTCAAAACTTACCTTTTTAAAGATTGTTTTTATTAGTATTTTAAATCTGTAACCTTTTTTTAAACTTTAGCTTGGTATGTTCTGCGCCTTGAGGTGTTGTTTTTTACACGGAAGGCGTTTTTAAAGAAATAAATATTATTATTATTATTATTATTATTATTATTATTATTATTATTATTATTACAAGTTTAGGGGCTATAAGTATTATATAGAAATGTAATAACAATTCATTGAAGCTGTGGGAATTCTGAAAAAAGGTGTTGTTTATTTTTATTTTGTCAATAGGGGTGACTTCCAATTGTCGTACGTATATTCTCTCCGCCCAGTTAGATAGGTGTTTCTTTTGACATCACTACCCTTATGAATATTCATATACTTGCAAAAACCAACAGTCATTGTGTCTGGCAGCGCGTGCTCACAGCTGCTGAGCTGCACAGCGTAGCCTTCGAATGCAGGCCCATCGTGGCAGTCGTGGGCGCCCACAAACAAGGCACAGCGACTGTGGAGAGTCTATGCCAGTGGAATGTTAAACGTATCTTCAGCGTGGCATCTGACGTTGTTTGCATCTATTTTGTTCGTGTACATTTACTATAAGCAATCGAGGAAGTTTTGGGATGAAAATAGAGCAAAAGCATGAGTTTTTCCGCGAAATCTGTGCTGCAAATATAACTTCACGCATGCGCACTCGTTTGCCAGTGTAGTCTGCCAATATGAGCATGCGCAATTGAGTCTACCTGCGCGTGAATTTGTCGTCTGTAGACTACGTCTCGTACTATAATCATGTCGTCGAGCTTTGCATGTTGACAGAAACTGGAATTACTGCAGAGAATACCTTTCAGGACATCACATATGAGTCTCTAAGGTAACAAGTAGGACGTTTAGGAAATCCTTTCAGAAAGTTCACGCCGCCTGTGGCCATTTTGTGGAGTATAAGCTTATACGTACCTGGAGCGTATACAGTATTTATACTGTACATATTGCCGGATTGTATGCGATGGAATTTTGCGTTTCACGTCGTTCAATTGTTCAGATGGAAATGCCGCCCTTCTCCAAACTTTGAAAAATTAGGGTGACAGACTTTGGAAGGCTAACTCTTGTATAACAATGATGTAATTTAATGAGAAGACATTTGTATTCGAGCACGGCAACAGTTTTTGATTTGAGAACTCTCATCATGTCGGATTCACTGAAACAGTGAGTATTCAACAACTTTTTCCTATGTCCATGTAGCACTTGTGCAAAAATAAGCGAATCCACAGGCCTTTGGCGAATCAATAAATGCGTTTTTCACCAAGCTGAAAGGTTGAAAGATGCGTCCGTCACTTTGGGACGAGCTAGATAAATGCAGTCAAACCCAGCTGGGCATAGAAATTTGCCATAGTATGACTTTGTTCTGCAGACAAAGTTTCAATATCTGAACTGACGTACTTGAATGACAGGTACAGGAAACGATGGCCAATAAAAAACGCATTCTTCCTCGTTGCATTTTGATAAAAATGTATCAATCACAATGACACGGAAATTATGCCTCCTCCCAACAGAAGGGCCATGGTCTATTTTTAGCCCTGCTACAGTATGTCTTAGTGCTGATGAAAAGGCCATATTGTTTTCATGTTGTCATCGCGACTTTTAAAATTTGCATACAACTCTGAGAGTGAAACGTGTTCATAGGTCACAAAACTCCCACTGTCGTCATCATACCTGTTTCCTTGGGTTTAAAGGTCTCACTGCATGAAAACCCAATAATTCAGATAAATTCACATTAATGAGTTGCCTGTATTATAGTATAATACACGTGAATTCACATGAATCCACATGAATACAGGCTTGCTGAATACAAAAAATGGATTCTTGACTGTATTCATCTGTATATGCACTCTTCAGCTAAAATACAGGCAAAAATCCATGTTAATACAGTAAGTATTATAGGGTTTTTATGCAGTGTGTGCAAGTATACACATCAAAAGACTAGAAAATTCACTTCAAGGGCAGAATCTTGTAAAATAGCCCTCTCTTGTCTGGTTAACGTAAAAAGATACCCTTGACCTAAAATATGCATGGACTACCAGCCACTGGGCTACCAACTTCAGAAAATGGTCGCCCAAGTGGACTACCAGGGAAAAAAAGTTAATTTTGAGCCCTGGGCAGTATTCAACATGAAACATTTAACTTGTAATATTTCCCCCTTGTCTTGGCCTGCTGGGTTTAAAAAAATGTTTAAAGGTATACAGGGACCATGTTCAAATTTAGCCATTGCTACCATGGAAAGGGGAGATCTAGCAAATCATAGAGTTTATGGGGTCACGCCAGGTCACACAAAAAGTAATGTACCACTACATGGCCATAATTTTACTTTAGTTAAACAATCAGAAATAATTTGTCTTCATTATTCTTCCTGGAATGAGGCAAAGAAATCAAAATAAATCATTATAAAATGAACATTAATACGTCGTTAATTATAAATCCATAAAATAAATAAGTACCAGTGAAATATGTTTTAAATAAAACAAAAAAACTCTTCCTGCTTGTGATAAATAATGGTACATTGGGAGATAAGGGGAATTGGGTTAGGATACTAGTAGAATAATTTAAGCACATAAAATTAATTTGAAGGCATAAACTTAATTCGATGAATGCATAATAAGTTAGTACTATACTATATAACACTTATTTGGGATGACTGCATGAAACAAAATTAAAAATGCTTGAAAAATTATTTCTGGTCTATATAAAATTAATTCAACACACTAAAATTAATGGAAAACAATTTTGACCAGAATGGCCCTAATATACATTATCTTTATTATTCTTCCTAGAATGAAGGCAAAGAAATTGCAATTATTATTATTATAGAACAAATGTTAAAAGTTGTTACTTAGAAATCCATAAAATAAATAAAAAACAGTAAATTATGTTTTAACATAGATCCTCTCAAGGGTCTATGGTTTTAAATAAAAAACTGTGGTTACCTAAATGGTTACCATGGCAACATAAAACAAAAATGAACATGGAGTTCATGCTGTGATAAATACACTAAGGAGAAATTTGCATAGTAACTGGGATTACTTTCAATGGAATTTGGAAAAAAAATTGAAATTTTAAAATGCAAAAGGTTACTATGGAAACAGGGCAGTAAAAATGGATATCATATTTTGTCTGTTTACCCCAAAATATCCCTTTGGTATAATATTTCTGTTGATTACCGGATCTTTACACTGGATATTTGGTCTTTCTAACCCAAACTATCCCTTTGATATAACACATTCTGTTGATTACTGCATTTTAGGCGGAATCTTTGAAAAACTTGTAATTTTTACTCCTGAATGGTTGCCATTGAAACATCTCACATTAAAATAATAATAATAATAATAATAATAATAATAATAATAATAATAATAATAATAATAATGGGTTCTTATAAATCGCACGTATCCACAAGTACATGTGCTCAAGGCGCTTTACAATTATTATTACCCCTGGTCACTGGATGATAATAATCACATAATATGATACCACTCAACTCCCTGGGGAGCAAACAACAGCTCACATGTGCAGCCAATAAGCGCAGCAGAGCTAAACGCACAACATTACAACCACTGTCCTACCAGGTACCCATCACTCCTGGGTGGGGAGAAGCAATGAGGAATAAAGTGCCTTGCTCAAGGACACAACACCACAGCCATGCCGGGGCTCGAACTCGCCATCCTTTGATCGTGAGTCCACTGCTCTAGCCACTGGCCCATGATGATGAGTGTGATTTTTTTGTGTGCTAACCAGAAAAACCCTTATTATCAATTTTTTACATCAATCAATAGTTCTTTAATAGGAATTAGGGAAAAAGTAACATTTTCAATCCCAAAATAGTTACCACAGCAACTAGAAACATTAAAATAAGTCTGGTTTTTGTGTTCTCTGACCCGAACTCCCCCACCTGATAATTTTCATATCAATCAAAGTAACTTTTCATGGGATATTAGAAAAACTGAAATTTTCAACCCCTAAAATGGTTACCATGGAAACATGGGGCAGTGAAATCGATATCATATTCGGTATTTTTGTCCCAAAATACCTTTATGGTGAAATTTTCACGGAAATTGAACCTATTATTATTCGCGTTATTATTTCTATATAATACTTATATTAATTATTATTATTATTATTATTATTATTATTATTATATATGCACTTGCTATCGCACGTGCATATATCATTAGGCTCCATTAACTTTGATGGTACCTGAAACCCGATTTTCTGCTGCCAACTCGGGTGACAAACGGAAGACTTTTATCCCCAAGGTGTTAATTTTCCATTGTTGCGATAATCTTATCGAGCTGGTGCTACAATAGGAACGTCAGGGCTGTAACGACTCACTCAATACCACGGGCACACACATATGCTTGCACATGCATGGAACTATGTTGACAGGAAAAAGTGAACTGCGCTCTTTTCAATGCAAGTAATCTAGTTTCTTCTTTAATTTAGGCTCTAAACTAAGTTTTAGAAATATGGTTAAACAAAATATCGTTCGTTGTTTATTTTCATTCAAGTTTCCTATTTTCGGACGCTTCACTTCAGTAATGCGCATTGGTCATATATGCAAATGTGATCAGAACAGCATGGAACATTCTTTCCACGTTGCGAGATTTTTCTTGCACTTGCAAACAACGTAACGAGTGAGTAAGGACTCCAAGAGCTACGCGTATCCTGTGACATTACATCTCCTATAGAGCGAATTTAAGTCAATGAATTGCTAGCCGGATCCGTCTGTAAACAGTATGGCCATTCGTACATATTATAAGAAAGGAGAAATAGCAGTTGACAAAGCCGGTGGGTAGACGGCACAATTTTCAGTGATTTAATTCGCGGTATTAATTTCACAATAAAACGAATTCGCGAGCTTACTATTGATGTTTGGTGATGTTGAATATAATTGAAAAAGAGAGCTAAATTGCAGTGTTCATGTTTGATAAAATTCCAAATTGACGACACCCAACGTCAACCTGTACGACACCGTATGTGTACAACACACCTGCAGTCAATTAATTAGTCGATTGTGACACAGTAAGCTTACTCACAACGCAATATCGGTCGACCCACAGTCCCTGTATCCATGCATTTCTGCAGTTGTCTTTCCTATTCTGCTCAGTTAACAGACATAATTTCACAGAATATTACACAGAAAACTTAATTGGAGGCACTGAATACTAGCATTGCAAGAGAAAGGGACGACAAATTTTCCGGTGTGATTCCAGCCGTTGCTTGTGCTACGTCAATACACTCGCAGCGATCAACCCCAGAAATTATCGCACACTATCATCATTTACGATAGGGGAAGGATCACGAAAAACAAACACCGGTTTCAGGATATGATAATTTCTGTCTTCTTGTCGTAGATAGACGCAGAGAACACTTAAAAGAGCCAAAAAACAGCGAAAATTCGAGAAAAGCGTACACACAATCGGGGAGATACTGTACTGTGGCATGCAGGACAAACCCAAGCTACGCATTATCACGTGACTGCCCCTCGTATCGCCGTTTGTCTGTGCGGTCTAGGTGATTGACACCTTTTACAATTGGCGTTTCCAGACCGGTGGATAGAGGGACTGTGGTCGACCTGAAATTTGACACTGTGATCGACGTAGCGTTTCAAAAGTACGCAAAATGAGACCAAGTAATTGTTTGTTTATTTAGATTTGATCTAAAACCTCCGGCAACCAACAGACAAAGTCCTACTCTTACGCAGAAAATCAAAGTTTTCAAGCGTAGACTCCCGCGTAGGCTTTCCCTTCCGCTTAACCACGGCCCCTCCACAAAACGCGATGTCGATCTATGATCGACTATGGATGGATTGACGTGGCGTTTCAGAAATATGAAAAATGAGATTCAGTAACTTTTGGTCGCTTTACATTTGATCAAAAACCTACCCATCAGACAAGGCCCTACTCTTACGCAGAAAACAAAAGCTCTGAAGCGTCGACTTTCTCTTCCGCGTTTGAGACTTTCTTCTCTTTCGCGTTTGAGAGAAACAAACGTCTGCTTTATTCGGAAATGGCCGGCTATTGGTGGGCGTAACGTCAGTTCAATGGTAAGCTGCACCTGATGTGAACGTCGGAATAATTCGGGCTGTAGTCGGGAATGCAAGGATGACCTCGAGAGCGATTCCCAGTACAGTACACGTTCGCAGATCGCGGTACTACAGGCTGATACTAGATAGCAACAAGTTCACCGCGTAAATTGCTAGACTAAATATAGCCACATAGATAGCACTTCTGAAATGTTATCTCCGGCTTGCAAGACAACAAATATCAAAATATTATTATCAAAACCAGAATTTCGGGGCTAGAGAGTGAACATAGCTGAAAAGGAGCCGGCAAAATACGGAAGTAGCTGGTCAATTTGGCCGGCATCCGGCTAAAAATAGTCACGCGGATTCAAACAGAGAGGCTTGTTGCGATAGACAAGTAGCCTTTGGCTTTTGACCAGAAAAATAAGTGATTGTTCATTGATAATTCAAAGACTGGATCCGTTGACACCAAAGTTTGCTCGTGACTTTCTTTGCATTGCATGCACCTTTCCTCAATGTGAGTCTGAACTGAAATTGAAAGAGTGCGTTTTAGTAAAAGTCCTGTTTTGTTGTGCTGATTTTCGCTACCGTACTTTCTTTTATAGGGGTACAAGATGCTTCGCACATTCATACAAAAATAGCTAGTATTGTTTAAACAGCATTTTATTTGAAAGCGATTCTATAGTACCATCGTTTTTGTAAACTCTTCATGCAATTTTATTTTTATTTATTTATTTTTTATTTTATTTAATCTCGAACCAATAGGTTGCCCCAATAACAGTTCGTTTGAAAATTAAAATATAATACAAAAACGAAAAATATATTACAGTTACAACGTAAACAAACAGACAGGTGAATTCAAATAAAAAACCAAAAAAACAACATCACAGCGAAGGATACACAGAAATACATCAAGAAAAAAGTAATTATTCAGAAAAAAGGATCTTACATAATCCATGACGAAAAATTACTGAAGTTATTAAAAATATCCAAATTTTGCTTGTTACAAATAGAATTAAAATATATATCTGAGCTCGTGATAAAAATGAGTTAGGCCGTGGGCTAGAGGGGGTCTACGTGCACCCCCCACACAGGATAACAAACCTGTATTTTCAGAAGCCTTGGGATCCCTAGAATACGAAATGGAATTTTAACAGAAAAAATATAGGGATGGAATGGCTGTTATGGTCATGTTTTGAAGGGTACCGCAAAATCACGATTTTCCAAGCCAAATGCATTTTCGTCAAATCTGTCTTCTTGTAAGTCATGTGCTGAGCTCATTTTTTAACGTAACCTCATTTGTTTGGTATCATTAGAAAGGGAATTTATTCTTCTTTAGGATGACATATTGCATTATGCAATATCTTCTACAGTTTTTGTCAAATATAACCAAAACTTACCCCTTACCCCAAAATTTAACATTGCAAATTACAGTAAATCTCAAATTCTACCAATTTTTTAGCTAGGCATAATAAAAAATGCAATGTTTTGTCTGAAATCTGTTTTATTTGATACAAGAACATGTCAAAAATATGAAATAGACTTTTAACAGAAAAATATTGGGAATCTACAGCTGTAACAGTCATATTTTGAAGGGTACAGCAAAATCACAGTGTTGCAGATTTGCATGCATTTTTGTTAAATTTGTCTTCTTATAAGTTATCTGCTGAGCTTGTTTTTGAATATAACCTGGATTGTTAGGTATCATTAGAAAGATAATTCACTAATCTTTAGAATGATATATTGTAACATGCAATATCTTCTATAGTTTTCATGATATATAACCAAAACTTACCCCATACCCCAAAGTTTACATTGAAAATTGCAGTCAAAGCTAAAACCAAATTCTACATTTTTTTAGCTTGACACAAAAAATCTGGCCGTTTTTGCTATTAAATCTATTTTATTTGGTACAGGGACATGTCAGAAATATGAAATAGACTTTTAACAGAAAAAAATATTGGGAATCTATAGCTGTAACAGTCATATTTTGAAGGGTACCGCAAAATCACAGTATTGCAGATTTGCATGCATTTTTGTTAAAACTGTCTTCCTGTAAGTTACATGCTGAGCTTGTTTTTGAATATAACCTGGCTTGTTAGGTATCATTAGAAAGATAATTTACTAATCTTCAGAATGACATATTGTAACATGCAATATCTTCTATAGTTTTCATGATATATAACCAAAACTTACCCCATACCCCAAAGTTTACATTGAAAATTTCAGTCATAGCTAAAACCAAATTCTACCATTTTTTTACGTAGACATATAAAATCTGCCCATTTTTGCTATTAAATCTGTTGTATTTGGTACAGGAACATGTCAGAAATATGAAATAGACTTTTAACAGAAAATATATTGGGACTCTACAGCTGTAACAGTCATATTTTGAAGGGTCTCGCAAAATCACAGTATTGAAAACTCGCTTGCTTTTTTGTTAAATCTGTCTTCTTATAAGTCATCTGCTGAGCTTGATTTTTGACATAACCTGGCTTGTTAGGTATCAATAGAAAGGTAATTTACTAGTTTTTAAAATGACATATTGTAATATGGAATGTCTTGTTTAGGTTTCATGAAATAGGACCAAAGCTTACCCCATACCCCAAGGTTTACACAGCAAATTACTGCAAATCTGAAACTCTACCTTTTTTTACAATTTATTAACTTTACATACCAAAGGCAATGCTTGTATGCAATCTATGAAATCTGTGTTTTTGTTTAAAAAGTATGTTACAAATATGAAATTAACTTTTAACAGGATCATAATATGATTTTGTAGCCTTTTGGATCATATTTGGAAGGGTACCCAGGTATCAAGGCAAATTTGCCGAAATACATACATTTGCAATATATGAGTGCCCCCTCCAAAAATGATCCAAGTGGCTACTAAATTGTATCATCTTCCAGTTAAAAGTTAATTTTATACTTGTAACATACGTTTGTAACAAATAAATCAGATTTTAAATAAGAATTGCCTTTTGTATTATGTGCAGCAAAAAATGGTAGAATTTAAGATGAGCCGTAATTTGCGATTTGAACTTTTTGGGTATGGGGTAAAGTTTGACCATATTCCAGGAAAACTATGAATGACATTGTATATTACAATATGTCATCTTAAAGAAGAATAAATTACCCTACTAATGATACCTCACAAGCCAGGTTGTGTCACAAAATAAGTTCAGCAGATGGCTTACAAGAAGAAAAATTTAACAAAAAAGGTGCCAGTTTGCGGTACTGCGATTTTGCATTTCCCTTCAAAATATGGCTGTTACAACTATACAGTCCAAATACTTTTTCTGTTAAAAGTCTATTTCACATTTCTGATATGACCCAGTACCATATACAACAGATTTAATACCGAAACAGAGCTACTTTTATCATGTCTAGCTAAAAATTCACGGAAATTGATCACGTTATCTATGACAGTACTTTCAATATAACCTTGGGGTATGGGGTACGTTTTGGTCATATTCCATGAAAACTATACAAGATATTGCCTGTTACAATATTTCATTGTAAATATCACTTAATTACCTTCCAATGATACTAAACAAACCCGGTTATAATCAATAACAAGCTCAGTAAACGACTTATAAGATGACAGATTTAACAAAAACGCATGCGAATCAGGAATACTGAGATTTTGCTGTACCCTTAAAAATACAGCTTTTACAGCTATAGAATCCCAATATTTTTTCTGTTAAAAGTTCATTTCATATTTCTGATATGGCCAAGTACAAATAAAACAGATTTCATACAAAAATTGCCTAATTTTTATGTCTGCGTAAAAAACTTGCTTGAATTTGACATTAGCTATGACAGTAGTTTTCGATGTAAATTTTGGGGTATGGGGTAAGTTTGGTCATATTTCATAAAAATCTGTACAAGATATTGCATGTTACAATATGTCATTTTAAAGACTAGTAAATAATCTTACTAATGATACCTAACAACTTACATTATATTCTATAAGAAGCTCAGCAGATGACTTACAAGACGATAGATTCAACAAAAATGCACGCAAGTCAGGAATACTGAGATTTTGCTGTACCCTTCAAAATCTGACTGTTACAACTACAGAATTCCAATCTTTTTTCTGTTAAAAGTCTATTTAATATTTTTGACATGACCTATTACCGATGAAATAGATTTCATACAAATAAATGCCTGATTTTATATGTCTAGGTAAAGAAAATGGTAGAATTTGATTTTAGCTATGACTGCAATTTTTAATGTAAATTTTGGGGTATGGGGTAAGTTTTGGTCATATTTCATGAAAACTATGCAAGATATTACATGTTACAATATGTCATTTTAAAGATTAGTAAATTATCTTTCTAATGATACCTAACAAGCCAGGTTATATTCAAAAACAGACTCAACAGATGACTTATAAAATGACAGATTTAACAAAAATGCATGCAAATCTGCAACACTGATATTTTGCGGTACCCTTCAAAATATGACCGCTACAGTTGTAGAGTCCTAATATTTTTTCTGTTAAAAGTCTATTTCATATTTCTCACATGTCCCTGTACCAAATAAAA
Source organism: Ptychodera flava (assembly GCF_041260155.1). Classification (NCBI taxonomy): domain Eukaryota; kingdom Metazoa; phylum Hemichordata; class Enteropneusta; family Ptychoderidae; genus Ptychodera; species Ptychodera flava. The sequence goes on along the minus strand of NW_027248358.1, from coordinate 173,380 downwards.
CAGATTTAATAGCAAAAACGGCCAGAGTTTTTGTTTCTAGCTAAAAAAATTGTAGAATTTGGTTTTAGCTATGACTGAAATTTTCAATGTAAACTTTGGGGTATGGGGTAGGTTTTGGTTATATATCATGAAAACTATAGAAGATATTGCATGTTACAATATGTCATTTTAAAGACTAGTAGCTTTTCTTTGTAATGATACCTAACAACAGGTTATATTCAAAAACAAGCTCAGCAGATAACTTATAAGAAGACAAATTTAACAAAAATGCATGCAAATCTGCAATACTGTGATTTTGCAGTACCCTTCAAAATATGACGGTTACAGCTGTAGATTCCCAATATTGTTTCTGTTAAAAGTCAATTTCATATTTCTGACATGTCCTGTACCAAATACAACATATTTAATAGCAAAAACGGCCAGATTTTTTGTGTCAAGTTAAAAAAATTGTAGAATCTGGTTTTAGCTATGACAGAAATTTTTAAAGTAACACTGCATGAAAACCCCATAATACTTACTAAATTTGCATGGATTTTTGCCTTTATTTTAGCCAAAGAGTGCATATACAGATGAATACAGTCAAGAATCCATTTTTTTTGTATTCAGCAAGCCTGTATTCATGTGGATTTATGTGAATTCACGTGTATTACAATATAAAACAGGCAACTCATTAATGTGAATTTATCTGAATTATCGGGTTTTCATGCAGTGTAAACTTTGGGGTATAGGGTAAGTTTTGGTTATATATCATGAAAACTATAGAAGATATTGCATGTTACAATATGCCATTCTGAAGATTAGTAAATTATCTTTCTAACGATACCTAACAAGCCAGGTTATATTCAAAAACAAGCTCAGCAGATAACTTACAGGAAGACAGTTTTAACAAAAATGCATGCAAATCTGCTACACTGTTATTTTGCGGTACCCTTCAAAATATGACCGTTACAGCTGTAGATTCCTAATATTTTTTCTGTTAAAAGTCTATTTCATATTTCTCACATGTTCCTGTACCAAATAAAATAGATTTAATAGCAAAAACGGCCAGAGTTTTTGTTTCAAGCTAAAAAAATTGTAGAATTTGGTTTTAGCTATGATTGAAATTTTCAATGTAAACTTTGGGGTAAGGGGTAAGTTTTGGTTATATATCATGAAAACTATAGAAGATATTGCATGTTACAATATATCATTCTGAAGATTAGTGAATTATCTTTCTAATGATACCTAACAAGCCAGGTTATATTCAAAAACAAGCTCAGCAGATAACTTACAGGAAGACAGTTTTAACAAAAATGCATGCAAATCTGCAACGCTGTTATTTTGCGGTATACTTCAAAATATGACTGTTACAGCTGTAGATTCCCAATATTTTTTCTGTTAAAAGTCTATTTCATATTTCTGACATGTCCCTGTATCAAATAAAACAGATTTCAGACAAAACATTGCATTTTTTATTATGCCTAGCTAAAAAATTGGTAGAATTTGAGATTTACTGTAATTTGCAATGTTGAATTTTGGGGTAAGGGGTAAGTTTTGGTTATATTTGACAAAAACTGTAGAAGATATTGCATAGTGCAATATGTCATCTTAAAGAAGAATAAATTCCCTTTCTAATGATACCAAACAAGTGAGGTTATGTTAACAAATGAGCTCAGCACATGACTTGCAAGAAGACAGATTTGACGAAAATGCATTTGGCTTGGAAAATCGTGATTTTGCGGTACCCTTCAAAACATGACCATAACAGCTATTCCATCCCTATATTTTTTCTGTTAAATTCCATTTCGTATTCTAGGGATCCCAAGGCTTCTGAAAAATACAGGTTTGTTATCCTGTGTGGGGGGTGCACGTAGACCCCCTCTAGCCCACGGACTAAGTGTTTCAAGATATTCGTACGTGCTGACACTGGTCTAAAAAGAACAGCACGCCGCAAGGTAAAAGCAGGAACGTTAAAATGAATCTGTGCAAGAACATCTGGTACACTATAAACTGAGTGAAGGATTTTATAAAGAAAAAGGGTGTCTAAAAATTTTCGCCTGTTCTCCAATGTGGGAAGGCGAAATTCATAACATAGGTTACTATACAGAGCCCTTGAGTAAGCCATCGATGAACGGAAACAAAGATACTTGATAAATTTTATTTGGACTCTTTCTAATTTCTTTATCAAATATAATTGATGAGGGGACCAGATGGGTGAGCAGTATTCAACGTGGCTTCTGACGTAGGAGACATACAATGTTTTTAAAACCTTGATACTATTAAAATATTTACAAGAACGCTTGATAAATCCAAGCATTTTAAAAGCCTTTGAAACAACATGGTTAATGTGCATACTCCAGTTAAGTTTACTTGTTAAAATACACCAAGGTCTTTTACAAAGTTGGTGCGAGTCAAGATAGTTTGCTTAGCACATCTGTAAGGAAATATTTTGACGGTTTTTTTCAAAGTGAATGAAATACATGAACATTTTTTAACATTTAATGACAGCTTCCATTTGCTCGTCCACTTCACAACCTGGTTGATATCTTGTTGTAGTTTGACGCAATCGGACATATCAGTAATGGCCATAAATAACTTGGAATCGTCAGCATACAAAGATAAATTTGCATAGTTCATGCATTCAGACATGTCATTGATATAAAGTACAAAAAGGAGCGGACCCAAAATAGACCCTTGAGGTACACCTGATGTGACATGTCCCCATGATGACAATTCCCCGTCAAAAGCAACCCTTTGTAAACGACATTCAAGATATGTGGAGAGCCAGGTTAACAGATTACCACCTATACCATATGACTGAAGTTTATGAATTAATAAAGTGTGGTCGACCGAGTCAAAAGCTTTTGAAAAATCCAAGTAAATAGAGTCAACCTGCCCTCCTTTGTCCATCACTGAGCTGATATAATTAATATAAGATATCAGATTTGTCGTGGTCGAACGGCCGCTGACAAACCCATGTTGGCTTTCACATATGACAGATTTAACATGATTAAAAAGATTATTGTACACTAGTTTCTCAAAAATCTTACTGAATAAGGGCAAAAGTGAGATTGTTCTGTAATTTCCAACCTCAGTTCGGTCCCCAGCTTTAAAAATAGGGACAACGTTTGCCCGCTTGAAAATAGCTGGAAAACATCCTGTTGCAAAGGCCTATTAAATATAATTTTAAGAGGAAGAGACAGCTCTTTAGCGCAAGTCTTCAAAATAATTCCTGAAATGCCATCAGGACCACACGCTTTCGTCGGCTCGATCTCTTTCAATGCAGCTAGTAATTGATCAGCTGATATGTCGAAAGTGTTAAGAACATTGCAAGAGTACTGATTACATTCTGGTAAATCTGTCACATTATCTTTAGTAAAAATGGATTGAAAATAATGGTTAAAAAGTTCAGAAATATCTTTTGAATTTTCGGCCACACTCCCCTTATAATTAACAGTAGAGGGTGATGACCTAGTATTATGCTTACTATTAACGAAAGACCACATTGCAATGAGTTCAGAGATTTATTTGAAACTAGCCAAAAATTTATGAACTAAATGATGACCTCAAAGTAACAGCAAGTGCTGGACGGCACTTTTAACGCTCGTCAGAAATCATGAGTGCCGGACAAGAGCCGTCACGGCGTGGGCCATGCTAAAAGTAGTTCCGACAGTGCTAATGTTTTGTTAACACTAAAAGATAATCTGTTCGCATATGTTGACATAGAGATTAATCCTCTGATAACCAACTCGGGTTACTCGGGTACGACCAAGTTAATGGAGCGTTCCCCTCATGTGTCGTGAACTGGTCAAAATCTCGTGCCATACCGTCGCTGGATGTGCTTTATTGCTTAAGTAACCGGCTTAGCATTTGCTTATGCCAAGAATTGTATAAATTACAGGAAAATCTCAATTGCTAGGCCATATTGTTTCGCCTGCGCGCGCAAAAATAGAAATACGTTCTTTTACAATATTAAAAAACTGCATATTGTTTTCACTGAAATAAAAACAACGTCGGACAGCAATGATCATCATATCACTTAATCCCATACGGAAATACAACTAGACCTAAAGAGAGTCACAAGGGAGAAACTGTTCATGGCACAGTATGGTGTTAAAGTTGGTACTATTCCACTACTCACATCTTCTCTTGGTGAAATGCAAAGAGATGCATGTAAACCAACCAATAAAGGATGACCGGTGGGTGAAAATATAAAAACAGTTTCCATGCAATATGCACAGAGACGGCTACAGTGCCCCTAGCTGTCCCCGAGATTCAGACCGAAGATGACAGGCGTAAGGATAGCGTACAATATTGTCCAAATATTTTACTATTCAAGGTTTTTTTTGCATGAGATTTTATCGGTCGATGCCGTGCGGACAGAGACGAGGGGAACCGATCAAAATTCTGCTTACCCTCTCTCGGCAAATCAGATAATGAGGTTTGTTTGATAAGGATCACGACCTGACAAACCGCTAAGATAGCACCATTTACACGATAGGGATATGACCTTTTGTGGTCAATTATTATTATGTTATCTCCACAATTTCATGATAATTAAAGCGTACAAAATTTCGCTACGCTATAGCCCAGCTGGCCCTGTGAGCTTCGCTTGCAAGAATGACGGTTGAGGGCGCATCATCATATTGTGTAAGATAGAGCTGCATACAAAACTTTTCCCACAAACACAAGTTGCACTTCTTGTTGGTATTGGAGTATGGCTTAGCTTGTTTTAGCTTTCTCCATTTGATTTCATACTCAATGTTCTGGTCTTTTACGTTCCAAATATATTTACTTAACTCAGTTGCATTTTTATAGCGTTGGTTTTTGAACGAGCAAATATGGTTTCTATATCTAAATTTAAATGTTGTATCACATAGTCCGATGTAAGTTTTTTATCATATGTAGACAACCATGGCAACGCTCAACAAAAGAAATGAGCTAATTTCGTGCTGCAGGCACTCTAAAAGATTTCTGCTATCCCACATAAATTAAACACGTATACGCGCGCGTAAATACGCGCATCACGGTATGATCCATTCAGAATGCCTTTGTTCTATTTTCCCATTACTCTAGAATGTATTGGTTTGTATTTGGCAGTTGCCTGATGACTGCATCGCAAGATGCACGAAACTCTGAGTAGCGAATAAATGTTTTAATCTAATAATCCAGCTCCGGACTTTCATCTCTCTCTCTCTCTCTCTCTCTCTCTCTCTCTCTCTCTCTCTCTCTCTCTCTCTCTCTCTCTCTCTCTCTCCCTCTCTCTCTCTCTCTCTCTCTCTTATATATATATACAAACATCTTGAGTAGCGTACACAGGCAGACTCTCAATCGTTTGTCGTTTTGAGGTAATCTCATAGTACCAAATCTGCAACTAGAGTAGGGCATAGATTGACATGCGACAGGTGTAAACGCAAGGACAATATCCCATATCCAACAAGTAATCTAACTAAGTGCTCTTGTGCTCGTTTGTGGAATGGTTTATAGTTTGATGTTGAACAAACTTCAGTAAAATAATCGCAACCATACAAATCCATAATCCAGTAACACTAGGTCAGAATTCGTAAGACAATAGTTGTAAACATAGACACAAAACAGCACAGAACAGATAGTAAATAGAAGGTACACAAATAAAGTCATATTCCTGACAGAAAGATATATGGACCTCTGGCAAAAAGACCAAGTTGTGTCAGGTGTTTCGAAATTAGTAAGGGCATCCTGTCCCACATGTGGCACCCGCCATATATCAATCTGTCAGTCAGATAGGTAGTGCTCACTAACTAAGGCCCAATGCCACTGATGCCATCAGCGATCATTTGTCTACCAGCTTGCGATACCTGCCAAAAGAGCGTTTGAATGTAGAGACAAGTCTTGCTGGTGTAACCTTGATTTAACAGTTTGTAAGAGAGATGGCCATGTTTCTGTACAAAATCACCACATGAACTGCATGCTCTTGCATATCATATAAGCTGGGAAATGTATACCCCATAAGCTGGTTAGAGTGGAATATTACTGATGAGTGTAGAAAAATGATTATACTAAAGTTGAAATCATCTCTCTTGTCATACAGCCTAGTAACTAGCAGAGTAACTTATATTAAAGATGTCAGGATTTCTTCACGGATAAAGTTTTGTCCTTTTCCCCTCTTCACCATGTTTGACAATGAGTAATTGGACGTTGTTTCACTCTTTCCCTTTTTCAGCGATTTGATCCTGCGTATATTTTCTTTTTGGCTAGTCAGCCAACAAATTGGGGTTAACATCTCGATTTATTTCAGTATTGCACAAAATTATGTGTCACACAGTTAATTTACTTGAATCGGTAGCTTTTAGTAAAACAAACTACATATGTTTTGATTCGTCAGTCGTGGAGTTAGAAGGAGTCTTCCATATCTACGTCTCACTACAAGGTAGAATTCGAAAGAGACAGCGGGTATGTCAAGTGCGGCTATGCGTTATTGTATTTACTTAGCGCAAGCTAACGTGTAGGCCATTTCACTAGCTCTTGCAATCGCCCTGTCGCGGGTGACGAACCTAGTACATGTATTTGGTATGTATATACTTAACTCAACATCTATGACAGCGCTAAGCGCATGTGACATTGCCTACAGTGAGCAAGAATCAAGAACCTAGTACGGCATAAATGAAAAGAGAATATAAACAAAATGCACTATCCACTTAGGTTTGAGAAGGGTCAATCGTATCCGAAAATGCATGATGATCGAAAAAAATCGTGCTCCAACAATCGACAATAACATTAAGCCCGTTGTTTCAAAGCCAATAAAATCTCCATGCTACAGATGGTAAAGTTAAATTAAAATTCGGCCAACAATAGTTGATATTTGGCGACAAATAATTTACTAAGGTTAAAACCAGATTTTAGGAGCCGTACCTAACAAGGACAATCATCAAGGTTGCAATATCCGATGTACTTATCCATTGAGTCGCCACCTCGACCATTATTGAAATATGGGCATAATGCTTACGTAGCAAATTTACCGATTGTTAAAGGTAAAGGATAAAATTTAGACGAAAAGATCGGAACTCGTCGCAATCGACAAGCTTATCTTTACACAATTTATTATTCATGAGGTTGGCAACCTAGTTCCATTGATTAAACCATCCTACTATGCTGTATTGAGACATAACCAGGAGTGTTACTCTCGTCACAGCTCCTCAGTCAAGTTCAGTTGAATTCCCTCTGATCTCATACTGGTGTGCGCCCTCAAAGACTTGATTGGTCTCTGCTGATCAGCGCTTTAAACGCTTGCTAAGATTATTTTTTGTGTTTAGATTGAATTTGACAGGTGGCATAGATAGTATTGTGTTTTATGTAATGTAAATGGAGCTCAAACCTGGTTTTGTTAATATGACCTGTGTCTTTTATTTCTTGGAGCTACTGAACATAATACTATTGCAGTAGCTATACTAAATGGGAAAAGCTCAGGGTTTTGCTAAATTTTGTTATAATAATTTAAACAAAGAAAGTAGCTTCAGGCTTTAGTTAAGAGACAGAAAATATTTGACGAAAAAGACTTAAAAAACTTAACATTGTATCTCTCTGTACTCACATCAATATGCTTCTATTATCTCGTGGCAGACAGAGATCAGTATTTACAATGACAAAAGGTCAACAATACAATATTATTTATGGTCTGGTAGCACGCAGTAATTTACCAAATGTATCATGAGTATAGCCTTATTGACATTTTTCACTCTGTTTCTGCTTCAATTCTTAATTCCATTCTTGCATCTGATGAAAGTGACTGCACGTCTTTAAAAGCTTGTGCTCCAGTGATATTTAGTTGATACGGCTAGTTTTCAATCGGGTTCGAACCCACAACATACGGCATCAGTCGCCTAGCGGTGAGGCCACCGAGAGAACCGCTCGACTAAATCCCCACTCTCAAAAAGAGTGGTTCAATAGCCGGCTTAGCCTGCTACCAATCCCCAAGTTGTATTCACAATAAGTAATTTCATATGTTCTCGAAATTATGGTGTTCTTGCATGCCAGACCTCTAAGTTACCTGCGTTTGCACTTTGTGTGCTCCTTGTCAGAAGTGCGCCATAAGCGACACACGTACGAGAAAGGTTTGGATACGATGTCATGCTGAAACCAACATATTACACAGTGTGTGTATGTGTACCGTCCGGAGTCCAATGTGATACTACTTCGATACTCGTTCTGCAGAAGCGTAGAAATATTAGTTATTGAGGTACGTTGGTGGAGCAAACATCGATGGCCTTTTTATACACAGCAAAATGACTGTGGCATCCAACTAAGGATGTTTCATGAGTTCATTCATCAGATTGCCTATCTGATTGGATCCCACAAGTCACAGCACAAATTCATCTAACGGAAATAGCAGTAGTCAAAAGCAATGGGCGAATTCCCAACCTAAAAGTGAGTTAAACGAACTTACTTGTAGCAATTCATTCTCACCGCGACAATTCAAAACACTGTAAAGTTCGTGAGGCATTTGCACTACATACAGAGTCGTGCATTACACGCAAACTAATTAAAGGACAGCAATCTAAGTACGCAATGTATATATCGCTGAACAGGGTTACAGGTTGTTGGCTTCAGCTTTAAATTCCACAGACATGGCCATGGATCCATCGGCGGAATTCGAACCTTATGCAAGTGTAAAAACAGCCCGCCTTACGTTCGACCAATGGATCGATGGGTACAATTGTAATTTCCTTTCTTGATTAACGGACTCGGAGCAATGCCTTCTCCTTCGCACTGGAGATTACTCGTTTTGCTTGCTCAGAGGTACTTAGAATATTTAGAGCATTAACTGCACGAGACATCCAGAGTTCTTTGGTACTACATAGTATCTATTTCAAAGAAGACAAGCTTACAGTAGCAGTCACCCACGTTTTTGCCATTTCTTGGCACAGAGCGACGACTGACATTCTTTTCGTCTCGCTCCTTATAGGAGTCATTCGTCTATCCATCGTATTGTTAGGACATGTTTAATGACTGAAAGGCGTGGCTTCATTACTACAATACCTAAGAATTTACGAAAATAGATTCCTCCAGTCACTTAATGTATGGCGTTTATCTGCACGATGCAAAGTCGTGACGTCATTCTATTTTAACTGTCAATTACACAAAACTCAAGTATCTCGTAATGTGTCCCTAGTTATGAAATGTATCAATGACAAGCACCATAGAAATTGTTTGATCTGTCATCCACAATTGTAACCAGTTCATTGACCTCAGAGCAGAATAACGAAGAAACATATAATATTCACGGTAGAGGTCTCTGTATCACTACCTACACTGCACTTTGAGCAACTGTATGAATTCATTAAACGCGAAGTTACAGGATCGTGGGCGCACAATATGGGTATTACCGATGACGCAGCAGTTTGCATAAACTGGGCGGGGAATTTTGAATTTTCACAGCATCACTTTTACCGTATGATATATTTAAATAATCATGATAGGCTCTTTCGTTACATATGCAAAGAGGGGTCAAATGATCGTACAGGGAACACATTTTGAAACATATGTGCTCTCCTACAAAAACGGAACAGTTTTTGTCAGTTTATATTCTACTCAAGTTTAGTCACTATATATTCACCGACATCATATGCAAGATTAAATGATAATGATGGCCTGAAACATGACAAAATTATGGGATTCTGGGACCAAATACGGCACGTCCGATAAGTAGCGTGGCTTGGTTTTACATTTAATTTTGCATATATTTACGATAATCCGGCTTTTATAGGGGAAGTTACTGTTTTACCCTTTTCATCCCAAGGACCCGGGTGTCTATATCAACTGTATACTTTGTCCCATTATGGATGTTATCAAAATATATCGTAATTAGGGAATATCCATAAACCATGTCATTATGTAACATGTCGACCGCCCCACAATATATTTCCCGTTTTCACGTTTCTTGACTATTTATTTACGATTACGAAAATTCCAAAAGTGCAGTGATGGAATGTTTTGAAACACAAGTTAGAAAAATAAAGACGTATTTTATCACAATATGATTAGGAATATGTGAACACACGGATTCAATACTGGTGTTCTTGTACTCTTCGCATACAAGAATAGGAACTGATGTTTTCTTCACGGTTAATGTGCAGGTTGCACCTGATCACCAGAATGCTTTGAAAATGACACAGTCTTCGGACCCTGTGCGATCAAATATTGTTATACAAGAATTTATCAGTGCGCGGGGTCCGAAGTTTTTTTTTTTATCTGAACTAGTTATAAAACGTTCATGGTCTCTTAGGGCAATACAGACGCCAGTAAGACATGACGTCAGTAGCCGTAGATCGCCATCCGCTGCCGTGTATCTCGTTCATTTCATCGTGTGCGACTTGATATTCTGTAAAATCGTGTCATACGTAGAGGTCGACCAAACGATACTTCTAATGTGTCGAACGTGGCAATAGCGCGATCGCAAATGACGTCACTTTTTCTATCATTAATATTCATCAATAAATATTTGTCAGCATTTTCCGCATAAAAGATAAAACCTGCTAGTGTTACCATGCCTACAATTTATCCGCATCATTCAGGCAGAGTTGTCTGAAGTCTCGCGTGGCAGCTTTATTTTTTTAGTATAAAGGCCAAAACAATAATAGGGTTGTTTTTGGTCATTGACATGTGCGGAAATGATGCGGCGACGGGATATGTTTTCATTTTTTTATTTTTGTGGAATTTGATGCATAATCCCTTTGTTCCATAGGGGCAAAAGAAACAAAACAGAGCAAAGAAAAAACAAACAAAAGAAAAACAGACAATAAAGACTTGACGCGCATACTTTGAAGTGATGCGGGCGGTGACCAGAAACAAATCATTTTGTTGCCTAACAAACCTAAAACGCGATCTACGCTATCAGAGGTTATATTGTACAGCTCCAATCTGGAGATCTTTGATGACCGAATGATTCATAGAATTTTGCATGAAAACTTATCGGGATATGGAAAAAAGCAACAAAAAACGGCAAACAAAAACAACAACTGTTTATTTTCCCATCTATTACTACGAGGGCGATTATTTTTTTCAGGTATGGTCATCCCGTGGTCACGATCACCTCAGCACTGCTGTCAGATAAACCTACATATCAATAATTTTGATATTGAATCGCTGATTAAACTACAGCATTAAATATCCTATGGAAAACGCATGTAAGGATATCACTTGCTGAGAATATGATACAACTAATCCTTTATTATCTTATTCTCAGCAAGTGATATCCTTATCTTACTCTAAGAGTATCTCAACTTAGTTATATACTGAGCCATTGATTGAAAGTTAGCATGGACATACACGACCAACACAATAACTGTCAGCGACACCAGACAAACACTACATAGACAATGCAATGGTTTTCGTCTTTATCATTTACATCAAACTTGTGAACAGAATTATTCTATAAAGGGTGCGTAAATTATGTCTTCTGGCGCCCTCTATTCCTGAAACTGAATTAGTGACACATAATGGCGTTGCAGTAAATAGTAAATATAGGTGCAGGCTCTATGGGAGTGATAATGTTGCCAATATCCCTGTCAATGTAACTCAAGTATTAGCCAGTGCAAAGCTGACATCCAGTACTACTTCATTGTCCTAACATGTCGAATTTTTACATGTAGAAGCAAACGTTGACTTCTACCTTTTTATTTGTATTGCACGTAATTAATTGAAAAAGGAATGACAACCTTTGATACAAGATATAAATATTGCAATCACTTTTTATCGTCATGTGCATTATTTTCCGGTAGTACTGGATCTTCTGAAACATGCGTTTTACAAAATAGTTCATTTGACATATTTGCATATAAATACAAGACAGCTTTGTATCTTTCTAAATGACTCATATACGCTTCGGTTCAAATATTCGGACTCTGAAATGTCACATTCTTTTGCTCGTTTCTGCTTATGTTTTGAAACTTTTGCGTGAATTGAACTTTTGCAAAAGTAAGATTGTTTGATAGATTGGAGTTGTGCACGGGTCTTATAAACTTTAAAAGATCGATAATTTGAGTGATTTGTTGCTCTTTTGCTCAAATATATCCAATTCAAAACAATGCTGACAGGCAATGGGAGATGCGAAGAATTGCCAGACAGTAATATTGACCTGCATTTGGCATGTATCAGTCAAATGCAGTCACCAGAGTAAAACTTGGATTTTTGAAGGTATTTTCGACCGTTTGATGTTACATTTTTTAGGACAAATGTTTTATTTTGTTGATTTTAAAGGGGGTTTGGACTTCCCGCCAATTTGTTTTGTCATAACTTCTATTCTTAACACCACCATGGTGGTTCGGCCTTCGGCCTCATACTTCGATCCAGGGTCTTCGATCGATATTATTATTCTAAACGAATATATTATCTCTCTTTCGAACCGAACTGAACTGAACTTGCTATTCAAGCAACACTGCATACACCTGTGAATGAAGGCACCGGTACACTCATCATAGCTCACTGTATTGGTGAGGTGGATTCCTCACACTACGAATGCAGCCTGGCATACACACTGAGTAAATAAGTCTATTAATCCAGCAGGGAGTTTCCTTAAACCATTCCTAATGTAATATTGTAATTATTCAAGTAATTTCGGTCTGACAACTACTTTAGGAACTTTAAGAAAGCTGTTTACGTACCGCACCCAAGAGTTAATCGAGTGATAAAACATTGACAGATCACGTTTATTACAGTGTTAATGTGATACAAATATAGACTAAGAAGACTAGACAATTTGAAGCACTTTGATTTCCATTGTGATCAACTTTACCTCAACACTTGTAATGTCAACAAAGTCACGAGACAGATGTGACTTTCCTTAAGTGATAAATTCTTATTAGTAAATTTGGATTAATGAAAATTCTTACTAGTCAATTTCGATTAATCATAGACTACTCACTTTTAAGTACCTACAATGAGACACAGACAGCCACTATTGTTGATGATAGCAAAATTAATGATTTCCAAACTGTTGGTAGGATTTAGTCATACTTACGATAGCACACATTATGCCTGTCTTCATGAGAAATTATTTTGCTTCTAGCTAAATTGTGCTGACATTAAGATGATGAAAAGATTTTTATTTCTAAATTCAAAATTCACCAACTGCTTTATCTTGCGGATCGTCTGCTTAGAATACGGCAATACGTGGCAAATGACAGGGAGGGACTGACACTTTAACAGTGTCCCGGTCCATAAAAAAGATGTTATGTAATCTTGAATTGATTCATACCGGGTCTATACATTGACCACAGTGATAGATCATATTATCGAAGTAGTTTCATTTTATAATAAATGCGGTCAGGTGGTAACTATGAAGACTTTTTGAAACAAGGCATTCGAAATGTTATTCGGAAATGGCTAACAGAGTACACGTTCTAACAAACTGTACAAGGTGTCTGTAGTTGTTTATAATAGACAAGTTGACTTTTGGTTTTTTTCTAAATGCATCGAAAAGGAGGTACACATTTACAAGACTATAGGATAATATGCATTTTATTGCTTTGATCTTAAGATCGCTCCTTCGAGCAACGTCAGACCATATTGTCAGGCGCCATTGAGTAAGATATTGTATCTTGACTATTTGTACTGATGCGCCATTTCTGCCTGGCGAAGATAGGTTTGAATATAGAATGTACTTATCTCATATTCAGTTTCAATGGATCATTGGCAAAAATAATGCTTTAGCAACTCCACAACATGAAGAACACTTTGCAGTGGTGGTCACTTTTCTTAAGACTCAAAGTTACCAATATACATACAGTACACCGCGTTTTAGTTCGCTTCGACGTGCAATAAGACGACACCACTCAAGATTTCTGTTTGTTGCAAATATCACGAAAAAATGAATAGATAGAAAGAGTAAGCACTTAAAATAAAGTAGTGTAACCGTCATAATACTACAGGTTGATGAAATATTTTTTCGGAAACTTGCAATCGTGCTGTATAGAAGATATAGTTTCCCGAAATTCGGAAGTGTTACATCTAAAGACTATGCTACTGACTGCAAGCACACTGACTGATAGTTGTCATGAAGTGCTTAACCAAGGAAACGACCACAGCACAAACTGTTTACAAAATGTATGCTTAACAATATTTTCTGGAAATCGTAACGTTGCACCATTGTCAAGAGAGAATAGTGAAAATGTGTATATTGTATGTAGCATGTGATAATCCAATGACATCATCATTCATGAAACCTTATTATAACAATAAAAACTTGATATACAGTATATGAATATCATTCAGCCAAATTTCAGGCCACTTAACATGTCGTTTCAGGCTTCATTTTATGTTTTCCTCGTAACGAATGTATAAATAATAGAAACCCATGGCGAGGCAATACAAGCACTTTGTACCGAAGCATTTGCGCGAGCGTTATATTAATTCTGCAGCCGTCCGGCACTTGCTAAACACTCGTGCGAGGACGGCCGCATAGTTACGCAATAATTTATTCCATTTGAAATAGTAACAGGCCATGTTGCGTCTGCTGTAAACGTTCTGTTAACGGATAAGATTTGCAAAATTCAATATTCCTAAGGAACACCAATTGCAATGTGATGCTTTTGATATAAAATAGCGTTGATTGTAATGATTATAGAATAATAATGTATTTCCCCTTTCGCCTGTGTTTACGATTTTTAGCCTATTCTTTATTTTACGGCGTCATGTATATTATTTGCAAAGAAATTTCAAGAATATGCTGTCGAGAAAATGAATCAAGGTTGAATTATTATCGGCATATCATTGGGACACTGAACGCTACAAAATTGTCTGTTGCTTAAAGTACATATATCTAGATTTGGGTTTTGTCATGTTGTAATGTATTCCATGTTGTAATTTACTCCACGGTACGGTCTGGTTGTAAATGTCCTCGTCATGAAGAAAATTTGCGAAATGCAAGTCTCTGATGAGCACCAATGTGATGCTTTTGATAGAAAATAGAGTTGACTGTGTTTTTAATAGAATTTTGTTCTTTCCCATTTCGTGCGTGTTTACGATTGTGTTTTTAACCTTTTTGTACTTTACGGCATCTTGTAAAGAAATGTCAAAAATATATCAGATTTCAAAAATATGTCAAATTAAACATGGTATATTTTGCAATGTAATTGGGTAAAATCACTTGTTACGTTGCTCCATTTCATATTCTATGGTGGGAAACCACGCAATGGACTAAACACGTCACCAATACCATAACTGAGAAAAATAAAAAAACCTAGGAAAAGACTTCAACATAACATTCCTGTTTTCGGCTAAGTCTTCCTAAAATTGTTCATGTTCTTAATACGGTAAAATAAGCATCAAGTTGTGATGCTACATTCAACGTAATCTTTCATCGATTAATTTTTGAACGTTTAAAGTTACCTGACAACGAAAGTTACCTCACTATGAAAGGAAAACCATGCATTCTATTATCAGGAAAAAACATTTACTCCAATAATTAAGAACCAAGCGCATCAACATAATGAAACCCAAGGACGATGTTAATGTATAAGTACATGACAATACACATATTACTTTTTCCCCTTTTCAAATGCATGCATCGTAATGCTTATCACACGTTTTACATTTCCGAACAGGATGGAAGGACACCATTATATCTTGCGGTGTATAATGACTATGAAGTCACTTCAAGATTACTATTGCAATCTAAAGCAGATGTTTATGCACAGACCACTGTAAGTAATCTCCACTGCAGTGTCGCATGGTAGCTAGCAAGTCACTCATAATTATACATATATAGTAACAAAGATTATACTTATGACATGGTGATGTGACATCGATTAGTTAAAGGTTTGTGGATAAATCAATCCCTTTCATTAAGCTTATGACGGCAAGCAGCAATTATAAAAAAATGTTTGCGTCATCTAGTGAAAACAAATATTAATGCACATACAAATTGAATGTAAAACATTTAACAGTCTGCATATGAATTGTTGTCAAGCTAAAATGGAGGTAAATAGAAACATTATGGAGGAATCATGCCAGTAACACACTGGAATGCTTTCGAGAAAATGAATTGAAAGTTGTATTACAGTCACGATAGCATGGTGCACACTGAATGCTACACAATTGTTTACATATGTTATTGTATGATATCTTGTCACAACGATATAGCACGACTGAATATAATTTTTTACATTTATTGTATTCCTATCAATAAACTTAAATAGTGCTCTTTCATGGAGATATTTAGAAACTGCTGCTTTCATATTGATTTTACTTCTGTAAAAGATCACATCCGCTTCACTCTATCGTTCATCTAATAATACAAGGATAACTGAACAAGAGTCATAGTTTTGTCTGAGGATGTGTAAGCCAACTTTACAATAATCGGAATATTTGACTTAAGTAGCGGTCATGTAATGTGCATACACAGTGTAGACATCGCAATAATTGCATTAATCCTTCCAAGCTATATGTTGCAACATCGCATCGTTGATAAAGAGTGGAAAACGATATATGAGAAATTAATATATGGGTCGTGTTGTTGTAGTTTCCGTTGGTCGTTTGCCACGCAAAACGCATTGGCAGAAAAGACGAAAGTTTAATGATCGAAAAACGGGCATCTTATTCAATCAAATTTGTCAATCGACCCCAACCTATCGACACTGTACGTGTTTAGTGTACGAGTCAATATTAATTCCAGGTTTGCGCATTAGTTGATGCTCCACCCTGTCAACATAGTATTGATATCATTGACCGCTAAATTAGTACATTTACAAACATGAACTATTCACCTCGAATGTCGATGGGCGCGTTGTAGTGCATGAGGTGTTTTCACCGTACGTGGTGAAAACCGATTTCACCGATTGCAGCAGTGTGTTGCTTGGCGCCGGGTGCAACCCCGATCGACGCGGACAGTGTCTGCGACCAACAAAAGTACCACTACAAGTCAACATACTGGTTTGCAAAAGCACAATCTGTTGTGCTCGATTAGAACTTATATGCTTTTATTAAATTTGCTGAAGATTGAACTGTGATCCCGACGTACTCAACCTTCAAATGTTAAACTTATGTGGCCAAGATGGTGGTCGAAAGTCCATGAGGGGATTGGCTGGCACAAACCAAGTGTCTAGGCTAATCCCCTGAACGCGAAAAAATTTCCGTGTTACCAAATTAACACTTTCACCGCGGGAGGGCGCATTCTGCGCCAACGGCCAGACTGCGGGAGGCGCGTAAACGCGCCAAGAACGTACGCGTTTATATGCGTTCGATATACGTTGGCTTTGTCTGATCTACATCATGTTTGTTGACTATTTCCTCAAGCCTAGTGTAGCGTACGAGGTAGAGGTCAAACCTAAATGAGCATGCGCGCCAAATTTGTAAACAAATGCCGCTATACTCGGTCATTTCTCCGCCGTAATTTGTAAGGATCGTGTGATCAGTTGTTATTTTTCTGTCACGGGGTATTTAAAAATGGCGACGCGGGCACATTTTAACACTGACTAAGCCCTTGAGCATGTTTTTCTAGACAGTGATAGTGGAATTGTCACAGATCGTGAAACTGAACTCGACGGAGATAGCGGAAGTCAAATTTCAAATAATAACTCTAATACCGAACTTGAATATGTTCCCGAACCAGTTGAGCAAAGACGGAGATTGCAAGCAAGACAGAAAGGTAGGCCAGCTGAGCATGCTGAGAGAAAAGTGCTACAAAGAGTCGGTGACCGACGTCACAAATGTCGATGGGGTATCCTGTGGATGTTGTACGACATCAATCTATCAGTGACAATTACACATCGGACTAGCTACAAGTATATAAGCATATACCCTATATAATATATATCTCTTTTGAATGTCAGATGATACCTGTTGTTCGAAGATGAACTTGTAATAAATATGCATATTTACCTCCTTTATGTTGAATATGTTTTAGAGTATGTGTTCCCCCTGCTTAATTTGAGTTAATATAATGTAAGTAGTAATTTTTTAAGTGTTACGCTGAAAAAAAATACATTTATATATTGAAATATTAAAAAATGCAACATTTTTTGAATTTTTTCTGTCTAATCAGATATGGCCGCCATTATCACGTGACCTTCCAGATGAGTCACGTGACATTTTGTTCATTTTATGATGCTCTGTCATATTGCAATACTCACTGAAAAGATTGTCCCGAATACTCGTATAGTTACAAAGATACAACTCATGCATGTAAATCAATATTTATAAGGCCATATATCCATAGAAAACTACGCACAGGAATGCACGTATAAAAATTAATTACGCAGTGAAAGTGTAATGACTTATGACTCCCCAGAGAGCAAACAGACTACAGAACAGGTAGAACAAAATACCACAATTAGTATTTCGATCATGACCACCAGCCCGAGGGCAGGCAAAAATCGTGATGTTGCCCTAGCTCTCATGTGTTATTATTTTTATAACAGCGAACAAGCAAACATGCAAAGAAAACAAAAACACAGAGACTTCTTGGAGTACAGTTCGCCTTCTGAGTCGGGACCTCAGCGTAAAATGTTGTCAGTGCCGAGTCTAGGGTTGCCGCTAAAGTTTGCCGATCTCCTCGGTGGCGTATCCAAATTTGTTGCTTGCATAGTCGCTGAACACAGAAAATGCATTCCTTGTTGCCATTTCTTTCATTTGCTGTTTACTTGCATCAAAATATCGTCTAACTGTGCCGGTGACAGCTCTGCATGACGTTTCGCAGCCATAAGTTGCCGATTGCAAAGTACAACAAGCGAACGACAATTTGTTTTGCGCAGAAAGGATGCGCAGTAAGTAAAATGACGTCATCCATGTAATATCAAATGCAGAGGGCATCATCAAGTTCGCAGAGGGCATCATCACATTCGCAGAGGGCATCATCACGTTCTTTTACATGTCACGTGAGTCGTGTTTAACCAATGGCAGTGCACGCTGAATGAGTGAGGTGTAATAATAAACACCTATTACCTGGTCATTAGGGCTATAGCGCCCGTCTATTACCCCGAGGGGCCGTGTGGTACCTGAAACACATCGCTGTTCCCCGAGGCCGTAGGCCGATGGGTATAGCGATGTGTTTCTGGTAGCACACGGCCACACACCACACGCTCATGTTGTATTATGTTATAGTTTTTAATATATTTGATATTTTGCACCGCAACGATCAATTGTAACAAGTTTACTTGGCGATATTTCCATAGCGCTTACAGTTGTACGTGGTACCACTTTCTTTCAAAGAATATCCTAAGCACACCTAGCAACAATCCTTGGTTGCACTTGAATCGCTTTCGTTGATGAGCTGTTCAAGTCCTATGCTGTTGGAATGTTGAAAAATATTGGAAAATCTGTTTTGGAGAGACCTCATCGCTCATCCCAGACTCACATTACGTGCTAGTAACCTGCCATTGTTGCAAAGTTGTAGACTACACAATGGTCCCATGGTCGTGCACTTTTCCAAATTTGGTCATAACTATTTCGCTATGGACATAGCTTTTCAAAAAACATCCCCTGGCGTCACTTTTGTCAATTTAATGGGGACTAGACGTATCTATTTCTCGTCATGTCACGTATTCTGGTGAATTGCGACACGGAATGAGCATGTGGTGTGTTATAAATGCCCCTATTTCACTAGCCACTTGGCGTTTTAGGTCTCAATAAAAACTATTAAATGAATAATTCGTTGTACATCTCCTGTATTGTATCACTTTTTTACTATATACTCCGCTGTGAATGTTTGCTTCGGCTGCATGTGCATTTGTTCTCACCAAATAACTGGAAGTCAGAAGGTTCTCAAGTCTACTGGCTTTTGTACGGGATCACACCAAGCTACGAGGTCGCACGACTCGAACTGTATTGCGAAAATGCATTTCTTCAGATGACCAATGTTCCATCCCTACGGCGGAATTACCGCTGCCGCTGAATCAGAGTTTACGCCTTGAGGTAGCTGCATGCACCAATCATGTTCTGCCGGATGTGACTGCCAATCTGACGAATAGTCCCGGCCCGACTTGCCAGGCGTTCGTCATGCTTGGTGAACATATTCAAGCTCGTTCAACAAATGCGAGAAACATTGATTCAATATTTACGAAAGGAAAAGAAATATAATAAGATTTTATTTTACCACAGCTAGTACTAAATACGTTTATAAGGAGACGTAGCAGATTTAAGCCGTACTGGAATCCGAAATCTTTAACATAAGTGTACATTATAAATATTCAATCGAACGAGGCTGTTATGGGTCACCCACGCTGACTGGTACGCCACTACGGGCATGCACGTGTCAGGCTATACTGTGGACGAACATGTGAAATGTTTCTTTTGTCGATTTCTTTTCCCAAAAAGGCTAGTCACGCCTGTGGTTTTCATATTTTTTAGAAGAGAATTTTTTATTGCAGTGTTTTCGAGTTGACATGCTAGTATCCTGTTTTGTGTACGGAGCTGTGAAACGTCATGTTACGGATATATGGGCGTACGCGGCGGGTTTTAGCACTGGGACTAGCTGTTTGGTAGTAGTAGATTATTTCTTCTACCATGGTGTCACTTGACGAAGGATATTTTAATATATATATATATATATATATATATATATATATATATATATATATATATATATATATATATATATATATATATATATATATATATATATATATATATATATATATATATATAATATCGGTTTGTTGACCAGTTTGTTGACCGGAAGTATGAACTGAATCAAAATCTAAAATTAGTCAAACTTTTTTTGATAAAAAACCTTCTGTGCCCAATTTTCTGCCATTGAAATCGTACGACTTCGTCACGTTGTCTTTTCAGGGGTCGCTTTACCATTTCACACAAGAAGTCAAAGGACTCAAACTTTTTCCCCCATTTGCAAATACGTATGGAAGCCACAATTAACTAAAGAGCAAATAGTGATATTTCTAGAGCAATCGTCGATTGACAGTCAGTTCACACCTCAAGTAAGGTATCTTTTCATATGGATATGATTTCGAACCTACAGCGCTTGTGTCGGGCAGTCTTGGCATGTCAGTAAACAAGCCCGGGTTATCGTGTATTACATTATTTGCCAATTGGTGTTGCGAACCTTATTTAGGATTGGAAGCAAAAAGTACAAAAATCAGATGCATTTCCAAACTTGGGCAGGAAATCTCGTAAATTTCTCATACGTAGTGAAGTTTGACCGATATGCAGATCGGAACTGCATCGCGTCGGTTATCGTCATAATCGATAGTACATGCACACATGGATACGTCGTACGCTCATTTTTAGTGACGATAGAACAAATTTAGAGGACGTCAAAAACGGTTTATTAGGAGACTCATTGAGGTACAAACGACACTCCATTGGAAGCTATATATGGATACCGTACCGCTTCATACCTCTGTGCCGGGGTATTGAACATGTCTTTATTTGTCATTCTGAGTTTAGCATCAAAAGTTTGGCAGTGGCAACGCGGCACCATTTTACAAGTGGTCTAGCCAAAAACCATTGACGTCAAAGATGTGCGTACGTATGGAAATGAGGTCAAAGAATACCTTATAAAAGGGGCGATAAATTATTTTGGGGCAAAGAGTCCGGAATGGGGGCTTGAAAACTCAGGGGGAAATAATTGAAAAGATGGGTCCCAATTTTTTACTATCGTCACTCCTTTCCCTCTTTATGTAGTAACCTATTACTCTATCCACGTCTTCTTCAACCACATTGATACCTATATGGAAGCAACGGTTGATTAATGACAGGGAGAGAAGTGTTAGTTTTTAGTTCCACATTTCTACACAACAACTAATACCACTAGCAGGGCTAGAACTCAGCGCCTACAGCATGTGAAGCACTACCTATAACCTGTACTCCACAAGAACATGTTGCGAGAAAGGGATGCAATGTTCCATATAAATGTTAGGATGATAATGCTAAGCAGGAGCTGATTAATTTATAATGTTCACTTGCAATGATTTGAAAAGTCTTTACGCATTTCCTTTTTATTGAATATGTACCTCTTTATTGATTGCTTTATTGCCCGTCTTTATTTTTTTCTTTGCATTGCTGTGTTTGTTGTGCAGATTTGTTATTGTTTGAATATTTTTTCATATTTTTTGTTGTATTTGCACAGTTAACGCATAAAAATGTCGCTTGTTTAGGATGTTTTATATGTTGAAAACTTTGCGTTTGATATTTATTGCTGAAATTTGTTATTTGCTGTCTTTTTTTTACTATACGAAAGGTGTGTGTTCCGTTTTTGACAGTATACACTTTGTATAAATGTGTTTTATCACTCAACATGCATGAACTGCAATATTTCATTGCTATTGTAGATGAAACGTGAAAACAATTCGTAGGGTATGCCACGAAGGTGACATTATAAAATTCCACCGATCGACGAAGTGTATAAAGTACAGAAGCAAACGAAATTCGCTGCAATATAATGATCTAGTGTCCCCATATATGTACTGTCACATGCACGAACTCGTTTCTTCTTCCATTTTGTGTATTCTCAGTGTCACACATCAGTGGCAGTGACCTCCTGAGCTAAACTTAGGCGTGACATTAGTTTTTAGCCCGTCCCAAAACATTTGGCACAATATGCTGTTATGTGCAGTGTTGAATCGATGAAGGGGGCTGTTAACTCACAGGATAAAGAATTGAAATATGTTGAACAAGTGACATCGCCGAAACGCCTCCTACCCATGAACCCATAAAGATAAGTTTGAAAATAAGTCTGAAGATTTGAAGCCCACCCAAGTTTGCTTTGCATGCATATCCACTTGCCTTCCAAAATGTTGCTATGGGCGAAGGTTTGAGGATCCACAAAATGAAGACAATGATTAGCGGTGAAATGAGAGAACTGAAGAGACTGGGACAACGATGAATAAGCCTCCCAACCCCACCCACGTTATTCATCATACCCGAGGAAGAAATCGATAAAGCATTGGCATTACGCCGCTCAACAGAAGTCAAAAAGCAAGGACAAATATGGCGACCAAAGACTCCAAACACAAAATGTATGTCACTGTGTCGATCCAATGAATTGGACTTCCTGAATTTGAATTCATTATAGGTGTTTTTTGTACATCCATGGATTCATATTTTTCATAATACAGCAGGGTCAAAATCTATTGGGAGGCATGGTCGCAAAGATAAATGAAAAAAACAAATCCGGACAAAATTTAAACTAATCAATAGCAGAGTTTGAACTAACGTACAGGGTGATTTTTGGTCTACAGAAGAAGTAATGCAAATGAAAACAGACAAAGTTTTTTGAATCCGTAACAAAACGCGGCCAATCTGTTACCACAACGAAATTTTAATAAAGAAATTTGACAATAGATTTTTTGTTGATTTTTCTTGTACGCTAAAATCTATTGAACATTGAAATATACTCATATTTCTATTTCCTATTTCTTATGTAAGCGTATGATTTCGAAATAAGCATAATGGTAAGTCCGGGTAGCAGATTGCGGCCAACGCGAAGCCTTGTTCACTCACCAGCCCGACGTAAATTGAAAATAGGAAATACAGGCTATATCCTATTTCCAATTTGGCGCAGACATGCGCAGTGGCATGCTGCGTCGCTAACGCATAGAGGCGCGTAGACGTCGCGTCGCACGGTAATTGTTACACTGTAACACAGCCCCTGGGAGTGACTGACTGTATATTACATTTATCGAATCATCAGCCCGGAAGTGGATTCGTATTTGGTGCCAGATTTGCTCTTCACAAAGGGGTTATAAACCTGATTATGGTACTCTAATGGAAATTTGGATACCCAAGCGTGTTCTCAAAATCATGGAAAAGCGGGAGTTTTTTGTTCATCATCTAGGCCCGTGAAAACACGTACTTTTTTGCAAAGGTTTATCCATGAAAGGATTAGAATAACACTTTGAAATCTGGTAAACAATGTACTTACACGTACAACCATTTCAGCGCTGAGGTGAAAATGTGACTATTTTAATAAAGGCATCATCATGAACACTCTTTTCCCAAAAGTTGTCATATGTTGCCCCAGACTGTAATAGTGGTCGCCAGCTGTCCAACAATCACAAAGATTACACTGTTGTGTCAAGTCAATGTCATCGGTCATTGGCATGGTTGTAACTGTATCTGCAATTATTTCACTGTCTCTTGATTAATTAGGTACCTTTTTCTGGTTTATATTTCTTCTATATTTCGCACTTTATAAGGGTTTCTTTTGTTCTTTAAAACCCCAGATCAAAGTAAGGAGTGTTTTGAAATTTTGCGTAACAAGCATAGGTGTCAAGCTTTTCCTGTGAGTGCTAAGCCGCGTTCCGGGTTTATACAAGAGCATCGCGTATGCCAAAATGGTCCGCTATGTACGAGTCAATAAATCTATCAAACAAAACAAATGCCTGGGAGAGATGTTTTCTTCTTGGTACAATTTGTCAAAGCGCCCACCTGTTGTCAGGGCCTGGTTGGGACTGGGCAAACAAAACTGAGACTATCGACATGCAGTCCCTTGTTCATTTTCTTTTCTGTTATTGTCTCTTGCACATACGGGGTTGGGGTGGGCCCGGGACTGGGGCCGCAAGCGTAGCGCCCAAGGCGCGAGTCAGGAATGCCCCCGTGGTGTCACTGTCGGGGGAAATGGGTATCCATGCGTACTTTACCAAAAACCTGGCTTAAGGTTTGAAATATCCCAGGAAATGCCTATCAGACACTCAAACTTCAACAAAAGTTTCATTGTGCGTTTCCTATGCTTTGATCTGGTTTAAAACTGTAATTCAAAATCTAATGAATTTTATGAGTTTGACATTCCTGTTTCAAAGTTGACAGTTTCTTTCAGACTCTGATGTGTTAATATATGTGAAACAATAATTCAGATTGACCTTACTCTAATATTACGTCTCCCTCTCCTGGATTTTGTAAGTAAGGGGGTATTTTGGTCCTATTCTCTCCCATATTCCTCAAAATAGGGGGTCGTTTTTATTGAAAAATCCCAGATCAGGGATATCTTGAACTTGTGTGGAATGAACATGGATGCCCATGCTCTTTGAGAGTGTAGCCGACGGGGGAATGTCAGCAAATGCCGAAGACTTGCGCCCAGGCATCGACCCTTTCTCTCAGCCGAATCCAGCGCAACTGCAGCGACGAAATGGCGCAAACGACTGTCGACAGTCTCACCAACGTGTATTTGTTTCAGTTCAATGTTCTGTCCATTCAGTCACTTCAATTTCTTGTCTTTCAGTTCAGTGT
This sequence comes from Ptychodera flava, assembly GCF_041260155.1. Taxonomy (NCBI): domain Eukaryota; kingdom Metazoa; phylum Hemichordata; class Enteropneusta; family Ptychoderidae; genus Ptychodera; species Ptychodera flava. The sequence goes on along the minus strand of NW_027248358.1, from coordinate 148,246 downwards.
TCTGTGCTCTCTGTCCTTTCAGTCTGAGTCGCTGCAATCTCACAAGTGATGATGGCGATGCTGTTGGTAGGATGATCGCCTCAGAGCCGACGCAAATAAAAAGTTTTTTTTTCATGTCGGAGCTGAAATTTACGGTCGGTCGGGAGATGAGAAAACACAAAATAGAAAATGTCGCCCTTAACGAAACGTTGTTTCGTTTCAAGAATGTCCGATTTGGGGTCCATTTTTATTGTATAGCCTTGTTTGGCGGGCCATTTAGGGGTAAACATTACGTGCCCTAGTCATTCAAGTTAGAATAGGGGGGTGTGACTTTTAGATCTGCCTTCTCCATCCAGCACGTACCACAAAGCTCAGTGCAGTGTATCTTGACGTCAAAATCTTTTCAATTCGCGGGATACTTGTGATACATTTTTTGTTGCAATGTAATCATTGTTTAATTACGTTGGACTCCCTTTGCTGTCTGGGTTGGTGGCACTACAGGTCATTGCGCATGCCTGCACCTAATTGAAAATAAGAAATAGCCTGCATTTCCTATTTTCAATTTACGCCAGCCTGATAATAAACTGGACAGGGCGATTGGCCGCTTTCTGCCACGCAGTAGCACCATAATGCTTATTTCGAAATGATAAATTGATATTGAAAATAATAAAAAAAAATAGGGTGTATTTCAATATGCGACATATTTTAGCCAAGCATGAAAATCAACAAAAAATCTGTTTTCGAATTCCTTTATAAAAAATTCGTTGTGATAAACAGATTGGCCGCGTTTTGTCACAGATTTTTTTGGCCGTCACATTGGTTATTATTTGCATTTCAATGAATTCTGAATTGTGTCATCGAAGTGTGTCGTCTTTGGCAACTGCTGTATTTCAAAGGGGTCAATATGGCCATTTCCGTCGGGTCAGTTGGTATATGACAACAAATTTGATGAATAAAATGTGAGATAGGTGATATTGTAACCGGAATAAGATGGAATTATTGCCGCGACCACCGAACTAACTAACCCTATAACCCTAAAACGTTTATGTCGGTCTTCCTTTGCTTGATTTTGTGTCGGGTGAAGCACAGTGGGAGCCCGGAATTGGGGTTAACTGACAACATTTTCGAATTCCGCTCTCTTCGCTCGCTCCGTTCCGACAATTTGGTCAGCTAACCCAAATTCCTGGCCCCCACTGTGCTTCATCCGACACCAAATCTAAGTAGTCGAAAATTGTAACAGGGGTTTGAAGAAAGTGCAAATTTAAATTATTTTAACCGTATTTGTTAGTCAGTGCCGCAATTACGGGCGTCTGTGTTTTGTTACGGCAATTTTGACGTCACCAGTTTTGTGGCTATAGCACTTGTAATATGGTGCCGGCAAGGCGTCTGTACGACTCCGATTCTCTCGGAATTATTGGGACATCTTGGACCAGACGCACGTTTGGCATGATTGGCGATATTTGGTCCGAAAACATCATCTGATGCAGGCCAATGACGCAGTCGTAACAACAAGAAAAATGTTAGCCATTTTGCTGAATTTTCTCGTCCGATCGTTATATCTAAATTTGCCGTACCGTTCACGTTAGCCATCGTTTGGTGTAGGGTAGAAGCCACAAACCAAACCAACGGCCCAGTCTGATCACCTTTTCCTCCCCGGAAATGTGGCGGGTAGGTACAAAAGTTTGAGAACTGTGAAAAAACTATTGCGCGCGTCTTTCGACAGTGGAAATCTTGGCACATATTTTACTTATTTTTAGCTAAGGCGAATACTAAATAGGTACACATCCAGCTGATTCTTGCCTTACTTTGCACAAGGTTTGATGGGCAGTGATATTCAAATCCCCATCGTTGTCCTCTGGGTCGATCGCATAATTACTCACTAAAATTGCAGCAAAAACTTATCGGTTTGAAAAATATAGAGTCATTATTCATTGATAAGGTATTTACCCTGCTGTAGAGCATTCCGATTTTTAAATTTTCCATTCAAAACACGCAAAACACCCCAATTGCTGGAGCTCTCAGTTCAAACTATTCATAGGGCGTCTCTTTGCATCATCAGCGTCCTTTCATGTAATCCGGTATTTATAACCAATGGGCGTCTTTAAATTGGCCAATGCTTTGTGTTAACGTATCTAATCGTCTGTTTACAAAGGAACGTTTATAATACGTTTAATGGTTAATTAATCCTAACGTATACAGCACGAAATCGAATTAGGGAGTTATCTTCTTCTCTGTGTGACCTTTTTAACATGTCATTGAATGCGGGAAAGCTACCATCACAGTGGAAACATGCTTATGTTATTCCTGTGTATAAGAAAGGTCTGAGGGAGGACGTTTGTAATTATAGACCTGTTTCTTTGTTGAGCTCAGCCAGCAAAGTGATGGAAAGGTGTTTATTCAATAGAGTTTATCCAATCTTATCTGAAAAGATATATAGTTTACAACATGGTTTCTGCATGGGGAAGTCATGTAGTACCCAACTTGTACAAATTGTTCATGACATCGGAGAAGTCTTAGATAAAAGAGGACAGGTGGATATGTTTTATCTGGACTTCTCAAAGGCATTTGACAAAGTACCTCATGACAAATTATTAAATAAGTTGCATTCTTTTGGTTTTAATGGTATGCTGCATAATTGGTTCTCTAATTATTTGTCACATCGAAGACAGAGAGTGGTAGTTGAAGGTGAATGCTCAGATTGGTTGCCTGTTCCTTCAGGAGTTCCCAGGGATCCATTTTGGGTCCTTTTTTATTTTTATTATATGTCAATGATATGCCCGTCTGTGTATCTCCTAAGACTACCTTAGCTCTCTTTGCTGATGACTCCAAGTGTTTTCGTGTGATAAAAAATTCACAAGATTGTGAAGCTTTACAGAGAGATATTCATTCTCTTTATAGCTGGAGTGTCAATTGGGGTATGACTTTTAATACAGCTTCAGGAAAGTGCAATGTCCTCCACTTTACACGATGTAAAAATTTGCTGAATTTTGATGATATCATGAATGGTAATGACTTAGCATCAGTTAAAAAATACTGTGATTTAGGTGTTGATCTCACTTTCGACTTGAATTGGAATACTCACATTGATCGTATTTGCATGAAATCTCATAGATTGCTTGGCATGATCAAGCGCACTTGTGGCTACAAATGTGACTCTAAAACACTTAAAGCTCTTTACTGTTCACTAATGCGTAGTCATCTGGAGTACGGAAGTGTCGTTTGGGCAGCCCAGTCTAAGCGCAACTTAGTAACAATTGAAAAAATCCAAAGAGCAGCAACAAGGTATATTCTTAATTATCCCACTGACATTGATTATAAACAAAGATTAGTTGCTGTAAACCTTTTACCGTAGGCATTTCGCAGGGAGATTCTTGATCTGATTTTCTTTTATAAATGCACTACTGGGAAATACTCTTTAAATGTTCATAAGTATGTCAAAACTCACTCATCTAAAATTAATACACGTTCTAGTGCTGATACAAATGCATTTGATAGAAACCATTGTAAAACTGTCACTTTCCAACACCTTCTCTTTAATAGAATTGTCATTCTCTGGAACAATTTACCGGCGACAATTAGAACCACTGCTTCACTTTGTACATTTAGAGTAACATTGACGAAATGGTATTGGGATAAATTTTATAATTGTTTTGATCCAGACAACACTTGTACGTGGATTTCTCGTTGTCTGTGTGGCAGGTGTAGACCTATGTAGATTTTATTGATTTGTTTGTAGACTTTCTTCATTTTTTATCTCGTGTATGTTATTGTTGTTTGCTTTTTTCATTTGTACATATTTCATTTCATTAGGGTGACTGGCTTTGTATAGGTGGTTCGCACCTGTTTCAGTCATCCTATCCTATGTCGGTACACGTATCGTGTCCGCTGTGGATGAATATTATAAATAAAATAAAATAAAAAATAAAAAAAAATAATTTACACGCAATAGTAACATTATAATTTCATTTTGTATTTTGTTAACGAGTATAGGTGTTGTGAGGGCATCTGAAATTTGAACTTGGGCCTCAATTTAATTCTCTTGTGTTATACACCTCCCTTAAAATTATGCTTCATTTTCACATTTTATTTTGCTCATATGCTGATTTTTTCCCCGTTCAGTACAGGTTTGGCTTCCAGAAAGTCTATAGGTGGCAGGTAATAACATTAAGATTAGTCACTTAAACAGAATCACAAAAAATTCATGGCCTGAGTGTCGAGTTAGATTTGCAGGGCAAATGATTACAAAAACACTGCTTGGGTCAAATACAACGATATCCCGACACATTGACAACTGCAAAGAGACTTGCCAAAAGTCATGGCAGATACTGATCGTTTCATGCTGCACTTGATTTAGTATGGTAGTTTATCGTTTTTGTTGCGTTCATAATGAACGCAGAGCCTTCATGATTTCCTCTCTCACTTCATAGCAGCTGTTAGACACATGCTGACAGACTTCTGAGAATGAAATGTGCATCACGCTCCTTCAGCCCCCGCAGATTTCAACCCATTCCTTTTTCAAGGCGAATTGTCAGTGTATACAAGAACGATATGATAAATTTACTGCTGTTTCCTGGCCCAACGGTTAGGTCTAACGGTTATCACTGTTAACACTGGCTGAAATGCAAAGAGGTGCATTTAAACTGGCCATTAAAGGATTACCGGTTGGTGAACATGCAAAACAATTCCATGCAATAGCAGGGAGATGGCTACAGCGCCTCTAGCTGTCCCCGAACTCCAGACAGGAGATGACAGGCGGAAGGGTAGCGTACAGCATTATGTTATCCAAATGTTGTACTATTCATGGCTTTTTGCATGAGATTTCTGTTCTGATCAATAATTTAAACTAACTTCAAACAATATTTAACTTATTAATTTCAATGTGGCCGTATCGGTCGATCCCGTAAACTCGTGGCGTATGGAGACGATCTATCAAAAGTTCGCTTACCCTCTCTTGGCGAATTCAATAATGAGGTGTTGTTTTATAAGGATCACGACATGACAAACCGCTAAGATAACACAATTAACACGATACAGATAAGACTTTTTGTGGTCAATAATTATGTTATCTCAACAAGTTCGTCTATCAATAAGCTACACCTACAGCACGAAAAGTGAATAAAACAAACAAAACAAATCATTGAAAACGGACAAAATGTTCCATTACTGCTTCTGGCATTATTAGTTCTTGTCGACATTATTTACATTTTATTAGTTATTTGTCAATTGAAATGTTTATTGAGTTAATTTATGTGCTTTTGATTAGGGTGATAAACCTGCCCTTCTAACATTTGCGTCTGTTGTTGTTGTTTGCATCAACGCGAGGCGAATTACATGAACTGAGGTGTTTCACAATCAAGTTTGTTTTAATTTTACGTTCATGAACCCATGACTTCGAGAGGCCGATATGTTGATGGTGATGTTTTTGCCTTTACACCATGATCTTGTCAATAACTCAAATCATTAGTCTGAAGTTGTATTGTCACAGCTGAAATAAACTCAAAGCTTCATGCCAAAGAAAGTATTTTATTACACCTCACTCATTCAGCGTGCACTGCCATTGGTTAAACACGACTCACGTGACATGTAGAAGAACGTGATGATGCCCTCTGCGAATGTGATGATGCCCTCTGCGAACTTGATGATGCCCTCTGCATTGATATTACATGGATGACGTCATTTTACTTACTGCGCATCCTTTCTGCGCAAAACAAATTGTCGTTCGCTTGTTGTACTTTGCAGTTGGCAACTTATGGCTGCAAAACGTCATGCAGAGTTGTCACCGGCACAGTTAGACGGTATTTTGATGCAAGTAAACAGCAAACGAACGAAAATGGCAACAAGGAATGCAATTTTTGTGTTCAGCGACTATGCAAGCAACAAATTTGGATACGCCACCGAGGAGATCGGCAAACTTTAGCGGCAACCCTAGACTCGGCACTGACAACATTTTACGCTGAGGTCCGGACTCGGAAGGCGAACTGTACTCGAAGAAGTCATTGTGTTCTTGTTTCTTTGCATGTTTGCTTGTTCGGTGTAATAAAATAATAACACATGAGAGCTTGGGCAAGATCACGATTTTTTGCCTACCTCGGGCTGGTGGTCATGATCGAAATATTGATGATGCCCTCGCCTACGGCTCGGGCATCATCAATATTTCGATAATGACCACCATCCCTTGGGCAGGCAATAAATCGTGATCTTGCCCTCGCTCTCAAGTGTCACTATTTAAATATTCCATGGGTCATCACTCTATCGAAAATATGATAAGCTACAATGATATATTATCACTTTTTTCAAATGCATGCGCAACGGGACACTGTTTGACCGTGTACCTTCATTGTCATCGCTTTTTGTGCCTAAGTATTCTCTCCATGTGGGTTTTCCTTGCACGATATTTAAAGCGTATAAAAATTCGCTACGCTATTGTCCGGCTGGCTCTGTGGGCCTCGCTTGCTAGAAAGACCATTGAGGGCGCATAATCATACGGTTGAGAATAGAGCTGCAAAGCGAACGAGGGGCTGTGCAGAGAGTGTGGGGATGGACGACCATGCAGATTATGATAATCCCTCTCCTCATGCACAATGCTGAGTCAAAAAATGTCTGCAGTTATAACTTTCATGTTTATTATACACATGTTTTGACAAGCGTGTACAGATAGACTCTCAGTCGTTTGTCTTGTTGAGGTCATCTCACATTAACAAAGCTGCAACTGGAGTAGGGCATAGTTTGACATGCGACAGTTGTAATCGCAACGGAAATGGCTGAGACCCAAGTACTCTAACTAAATGCCCTAGAGCTCGTTTTGGAAAGCTTTATACTTTAATGTTGAGCAAACTTTAGTAACTTATTTTGTTGATCAAACGGGCTACTTGCCCATATTTAAAATACTAGTTATCTAAGATAAAAAATAATATTGTCGTAAAAATACTGATGTACCGACTTTGATCATGTAGTGAGCAAAGACAAAGTGACATCGATCAGTATTGTATCGTCAAACATCATAGGGAAACTGTTTTCAAAGGTTCCTGTTAATATGAATATAAATATCAAATTAAACCTAATTTTACAGAAGTGCCCCTTATGTTTTATAGTTTGAAAATTTCATACAAGATATTCCTACAATTAACTACGAAAAGGAGTTCAGCCAGGATTTCAATGCTGTATCAGTTCAACAATTCCCGTGGCGCACATTTCTTTTCGATCCGTCGTGTCGGTAAAGGTCGTAAAACATAATCGTCTTTAAATCTACCAAAAGTAAAAAAGTAGATTCAACTCATGGGGTTGTCAAATCTCACCTTCACACGGGGCGTATCGTGGTCGTGGCGCAGCAATCAGTTTTACCCGCACTACCCTGAGGAGTGCAGGGCACTAGGGCCTAGGGGAAACTGATTGCATCAAAACTTGTCACGTCGGCGATGGTTTAAAAGTATAAAATGCAATAACTTCTAACGTCAAGTTGCTTTGTTTCTGATAACTATATTGCTGAAAATGTGACCTTCCATTCCGATCTCAAGTGCCGTACTTGCCAATAACTTCGCAAACACTTGTTCACTTTAACCCTGTGGAGAATTTATCGCTAGGAGTATATGGATGGCCAGTGACACAACTGTTAGCAGATTACAGGTAGCACTGTTTACCAACCGATGTTTCCTCATGTGATAAAGTTCATATAGATATCTTACAATATACAGCTGATTAATATCAAAATTATGACAGGAGCCTACGCAGTAAAACCTAGTTTAATACCATGTTGTTTAATCCGGTTATCCAAACTTTAACTAATCCGTGTCCCAAGAAAGTTTAAATGTCCGACTTCAGGTCACTGTGCAGGGTGGCGCCAATGGTTGTAATTGCGTTTGAAGTTCGTTAACATGTACAAAGCCTCGCTGCTGATTGGACATGCCGTGTTTGGTCCAACTGAATCCCATAATTTTGACATGTTTCAGGCAGTCATTGTCATTGAATCTTGTATATGATGTCTATGAATATATAGCGACTGAGTTGAAAATAAATTTTAAAAAAATTCTTCGTTTTTTGTCGAAGAACGCATATGTTTCAAAATGTGTTCCCTGTGAGCTCTCGGCCTTTTGACCCCTCTTTGTCAGGAAAGCATAATTATTCAAATTTATTATACCGTAAAAGCGATGCTCCCACCCAGTGTATGGAACGGGCTGCGTCATCAGTAATCCCCCTATTGTGCGTCCACGGTCCTGCAACTTCCCGTTTAATGCATCCTTTAAATAAATGGAGTGACAAAATTCTACTGTTTGCAAGCATCTTGATAAACGGGACATGACCGTGTTGCACTAGCATTGCATGAGTTTTGTTCAAAGTGTATGGGCCGTCTTTAAATTTGAAAATTGGAACTCGAACTCCCACCAGGGTTACATATGGCTTAAAGGCTTATGATCTACGATTTTTTACAGTATTTTCACGAGTTTACTTTCAAACTAAACTTAGTTGATGTACATTTACTTACTGAAGGATGTGTAGAGAAGTATTATTACTCACTGATTTGGACTATGTGTACAAGTTTGAACTAGACAAATAATATACGGTTGTCGCTCTCATAAAACGGCCACCACATGAACGAGTTGAAAAATATTGTCTTATGTGCATCTACATGTCATAATCTGCCGAGAGACAAACATGATGTCATACGCCCGAAGTCCTTGATTTTGCAGTTTAAACTTGAAGTTTTTTAAAATGCCGAGAGATCAAAGACGATATAAAAACTGTTCAATTAACTTGCTCATTCCGAGTCGACACAAATAACTGTGTACTGCAGTTTTCAAAAGGGTACACATCATGTAGTGAGTAGAATTCAAAGAATATCCAAGGTAAATGGAAACACGCTTATGGCTTTTAGGGCTTTAATTGTCGGATAATTAAAATATACCGAAAAGTTCCCTGCAAACCACCTGTAAAGAGATATAAAAATTCCTTTCACAAAGAGATCAACTTCAGGTAATACTTTTGAGGATATGAGAGCAAGTGCTTTGCTTCACTCCTCATCTTAGCCAAGGTTTAGAAATAAATTGTGCTCCCATAACATGGTTTACAAAAATAGGGTAGGGAGCTACAGGTGGGCAGGAATTTTTTCCCAAAATATTTGTATTTTTAAATATGCATTTCTCAGGGGTTCAGGGCGGTCAAACACCGGCCACAACATTTGCAGAAACATGTATCACACGTATAAAAGAGGAAAAATATAAAGACATCTTTCGTTAAAGCAAAAATCAAATACCAAGTAACGAACGCGTGATTTTAAGGGTTTTCTTTCTCTTTTTTTACTTGTGTGTTTATTTAGCTCTAAAATGTTGTGGGTCAGCAGGTAAAATATAAGGTAGGGTTATATTGGGTTATCGGAAAAGCTCTATATTTTTGTGCGGCCCAATCGTGTCGACAAGTAACAGGCCGGCGCGCACAAGAGTTATAATAATTGTAAGCTGACTTAACTTTGCACTTATTAATTGTTCATTTTTTGACCTCAATATGAGAAAGAAAATTCATCGAAAGTTTATTTCAGCGACAATTTTTTCTAGAATCCATGAGTATAACTGTATATAACTGTGTGTCGCGTTTGATTCCGAACTGCATTCGATAGTACGTTACTCAATAACCAGTATTCCAGAATTCGTTCATTTTTTTTTAATATGTTACGAACACACTGAATAGGTTATTAGGGTATTATGGGTTAATAAATAGTGGTCTCTCCCACATGTAATGAAAATACGATCAAACGGAGTAGAAGTGTGGGTATGATGGCTGGAGGCCCATATAGATATAACCGGTTCACACAGCCATGCCACGCAGTTAAATATACATGTAATGCAAATATATTTGGACACTCAGCCATATCCTACGATCTGGCCGGGAGCTATATCGCGGTAGTTTCGTAAATGTCGCTGTTAAAAAATCTAAATAAAAACATTCATGTATCGAGCGCGCAGAATACGGGCGAAGATTGATATTGCAGAACGGGAGTGCAGTTCGACATTGCAGATTAAAATGCATTAACGCAGATTGGGGACGCAGACTATCGATTTCTGACCTTTCACATACCTGGTTTTAGAGTCAAAGGCCTTGTCTTGCGTTGTGCCACTATCAAAACGGGGTAAGCCTAATTCACGTGCCGCGTGCTGCGAGCCACGAGCCACGATCCGCGTGCAGCGAGCCAAAGTTCACGATGCACGGATTAGCATGTTAAGCTAGAAATAGGTGCATTTTCACTCCAATTCACTTTATCGATTCATCTTCACTGTTAAATCACGTTTAATAGACGTCTTGTATGAACATTAAGTGGTGACCTGCGATATGTGTGTTCAGGCAATTCAACATGAGCTGGCCGGTAAGGGACTTGAAAAACGTATAGGCAGGGAGGTCGAATTTTTCAAAATGATGCTGAGAAAAGTGACTCTCCCCAATTGTACGTGCTATAATCAACATCAATAATATTTTATTTGACAAATATTAACTAATTCATAATGAGACGCCTCATCCCACCAATTATGAAGGCTGTTGCACTAATATACTGGCAAATAAGTTAAATTCAGGTCAAAGGTCATCCTGGTTACTTAATATTTTTGCTGTGTACTTTCGTCCCATGATGGCTGTCCACTAAAAATCAGACCTATAGCAATATTGGCTACGTCAAATGTCATCCTGGTCGCTTGATATTTTAGCAGAAATCTTAGTAAACAATCATCTCCGTCCAGTAAACTTCAGACCTCCACCTCTGTTAGCTATCATATAATTTATAGATGTGCATAATTAGTGAGGTACAGGATGATTTGAGGGTCGAAGGTCGGTGTCCCATACCAGTCACAGTTCGATACACGCCAGCCGTCTTTGACTTTTACGTAGGATAATCCATAGCTTAGTTGCAGGGGGGAGTAGGGCAGGTCAAAGGTCATAGATTCCAAAAAATAATATTGTAAAAATCTTTTTAATATTCGTGGCTTAAAACCTAGATATGTGAAATATAGCAAGCTTTCCTTACAAAACTATTGTTACAAGTTACAATTTTACGGGCAGTGTGATTTTGAAAATTACTGGCCCTCCCTCCCTATAATTTCTCTCGAGTCCCATTCTGCATATGCCCCTTGATGTAGAATTCGTAAACACACATTCGCTGGTCACCAGTTCATGCATTTAGAAGGCGGCGTTGAAGCCCGAATGTTGATTTATCCATGGAAATGAATCAATGAATTACACTAGAGTGAAGATGCGCCTATTCTAGCTTAACATGCTAATCGTGCATCATCGTGAACTTTGGCTCGCGGCACGCGGATCGTGGCTTGTGAATTAGGCTTACCCATCAAAACGACAGTAAATCTGGCGCCCCGTAACCTTCGCCCCTACTCTATAACAGAAGAAGAAGTGTTTGATATCTGTTCTCCAACAAATTACTTTTGGAACCATTCACATCTTAGCATCTATTTTATTGATATTATAGCTGTTAATAAGATCGCCTACCCTGGCTTACGGACGCGCGTGATCGAGATTGGCATTTGTTTCGAAGTCACCCAACCACCGAACCACCACACGAACCACCGGAATGGTCTATAGTCTTAATAAAACGGATAAACACTACTCAGACAAACATTACATTTGTAACAATCACGAAACGATCGACAAATCTTATCGCCAAGCAAATTAGTACTTGGTCTGAAAATAGCGCAATGCGTAAAAAAACGAAGCAAAGAGACACAATGGAAAATATTTGCAGTGGAGAGAAAGTGTTCATAATTTTAATGACAGAATACGAGAAGTCTATGATTTACTTGCTGACACATTGCTAGCCTTATTATCAATTATGATTTTGCAGTCCTAAATCCTCCAAAAAATCGGGCTGAGACGATAAATTTACAATGGAAATCCTGCGCCGGGCAACGCTTTGAGTACCAAGGGTGCATAGAGGTTTTATCTTATTGCTTGACTGTGAATTATCTATTCGCTATTCACTCGCAGGGAAAATAGAAGCGTATTTATTATTCGGCCAGCTACAAGGCGAATATTCTTTAAGGTTTATTTAATCACAGTGTTCATCCATTTTACTATGCCAGCATATAGCCTCATTCGTTGTCGTCACATCTCTTGCAAACGTAGGTTTCCTTGTGAATAAGACTCATCAGAGTAACGCCAAAGAGATGTCCTATTTACTGATATTAGTCAGTTGTAATTGGAGAGATCGATTTTGTTCTCCGAGAATCGAGTGTGTCCCCGCGAACAGGGCATTCCACTACGCGAAATGATAAAAATGCTGCAGTGATTGTACTTTTGGTTCGTTTGGAGATCCATTCGTCAAGGAACTTAGACTGAAATGTAAACACGTGTGTCAATCTCTTCAGGATAGAGTATTGGGGAGTCTTGCGATTCGACGTCATATTATTGGTATAGAGGATGATAAATTTGATTGTCTTGTAGTTAATCCCAATTTTGCATTACATGTGTGTGTTTAGTCGTAACATTCAAAGAGGAAAGAAGAATATTTTGTAAAGAAAGATATATATATATATATATATTATATATATATATATATATATATATATATATATAGATAGATAGATAGATAGATAGATAGATAGATAGATAGATAGATAGATAGATAGATAGATAGAGAGAGATGTTATATATAGAGATAGATAGATAGACAGATAGAGAGAGAGAGAGAGAGAGAGAGAGAGAGAGAGAGAGAGAGAGAGAGAGAGAGAGAGAGAGAGAGAGAGAGAGAGAGAGAGAGGAGAGAGAGAGAGAGAGAGAGAGAGAGATGTATCCCAGCCTGAACAGACATTTATATTTCACCCGTGAATAGGCGTTTCCATCTTGGCGGCCTTCACTTCGGACGTACTGAGTACGTTATTTGTGTGTATGTGTTGTGCTTGTGTAAGCATTCTAAGAAATAGTGCTACACTCAGTGTGATAGTTATAGGACAGGATGGTGAATATCGCCCAAAGCCGTTTCATAAATGATAATCACAACAAAATCTTATTATCATACCTTTCGAAACTTTATTGTGTTTATCCTCAAACTGTTAACACGACGGAAGTGATATTTAGAGGGTAAAAGCATGGATTTTTTACATCCATGGTAAAAGTTGTCAAATTTTTTACCCGATGTTGAGATGCGTAGTAATCGGACGTCGTATTTGGATTATTATTGTAGGGGATAAATATTGATATTTTGAAACTTCAAAGCCCAATTTTCAATTTTGATGTGTTTAGAAAACTTTCGTGATAAATTAGTTACGTTAATCCATGGACGACGTAACTATATTTCGACGTGAATGGCGCTTACATATCGGACATGGACTGTCTCTGTTTGTGTTTTCGACGCCTTTTATTGTATGGTGTAGCTAACTTCGCCAAGTTTGTAGCCCAAAATAGCTTGTACCGAAAACAAAAAAACTATCCAAAATGGGTTAGCAGCATCACTTGATTTAATATGCAGTACCATGACTTGTAAAACGCGATCAATACAGAGCAAAGTGAGTAAAACGAACAGCATGTCATTAAATGTCTGAAAACTGTAACACAGAGTGTAGGGTGTCTTATTTATGTACACGTGATGGGAAACCCGTGAACAACAGCGGAAAACAGCTACACTTGCGTTGTCCGTTTTCCGTACTCGGCAGCGTGGACGCCCGCGCCACAATTCAATGCGCACACCGGTCTAACACGTTGTCAATTAATCATGCCGCAAATACATGCAATGTATTGTACGGCCCTAAAATTTGGACCACTAACTATCAATACTATAAGGAACATTTTCTGAAAGTTTCAGTTTGGCTCAAGCTCTATAAAATCATTAAAATTAGGTTTTTCGGCAAAAGTTGGATTCCAATACGTCGTTCGATCGTCCGCCTTGCACGGTAATTGAGCCATCGTAAAACAATTTTGCACTCTCTGGTCAAATACTTTGAAAAATCTGAATAAATGGTTTATTGTCAATCAAAATCTGTATAGTTAGAAGAAGGATAAGTTTCTGTTTGAGTTCACAGCTTTGTTTTTGAGATCGTACGCCTGTCTCTCTCCCACACACACTCCCTCACTCAGCGAAGTAGCGAAAACGAGGCTCTCGAGCACGATAAAATATGCAGATTTGGTACCCTCCGTTCAGGCTGATCCCTCCCGACAGCACACTTTGAAGGTGTATGATAATTGATATCTTCTCTCAACACATTACATCTTTAAAGAACAAAACTGCCAAATTCATTTGCACAAAAAATAAAATGTCCAACGGAAATTCCATCTTTGTACTACACAATTTGAAAAATAAATACCCTCCAAGAATGTTTTATTTTTCTGGTTGTCCTTTAACTATCCCCACCCCCGCGAAAACAAAATTATATTTCATAATTTTCAAATTTTCAATATAGACTTAAGGCAATTTTATTTATTTATAGCAATATTGAAATGTATTTACTACTTTAAAAATAAATTTCTCTTGTCCATTAAAACTTTTCCACACACAGAAACTTGCCATTTTGGGTTTATAATACATCGACTAATTATACTGTTATCAATGTTTTCCAAATATGTTAGATAAGCCAAATGTTTGACACCTTCCGAAAAACATGAACCTGGTTGTTAAGTTGCTGTTGTAACAATTGTATGACCCAAGGCCTATGTTCTGCATATCAGATGTCAACTATGATGTATACATCTTCTTTCCAATTAATAATTTCTAAATTACAAACAATCCAATCAAAGTACTAAAAGTTTCGTGTGAGACACCTTGGCAAGCTGACTGCTTTTACCACCTATGAGTTGAGCCAAATTTACAAAACAATGCACTGGTCTCCTGTCGTTGACTCCGTTTGTGCAGTTGAGGCATCACCATGCTGGTTCGGTCGACTAGACTATTGTCTATGAAATCCTCAGTGGCGACGGAAACCAATGGCCGAGACTTCTCAATCAGTCCTTCAGCCTCGCAATACCAGACATTAAAATCGGTCTGGACCAATTGATAATTTCAGAGATACCCGTTTCGTTCAATCCTCCCACAGATTCAATAACTAAATTTGATAGCTTAAAACCCCAAAGTAGCTTTTCCCTTCTAGAGACGGCTGCCACACATAAATAGAGCACTAATTTCGGAGTCCACTGCAAAATTGCTAGAATTTGACAAGAATTCGTTACCTTTGGTCATCGCAACTGTGAAAGAGAAATTGAAATATTTTCATTCAATATATTGAGTAACTCATTCGTGGTTCTGCAACTATAGCAGTAACCTGAGATATCCGAGGTCAGTTCGTCTCATCAATAAAAATCATGATGCATTTTAAATTACCACTTCAGTTCCTAAAGCACGTATGCCAAAGTATTAACAATCACAGCAGTAAGCGCTTAAAATGATCTTTAAAAACTAACTTTTTTGCCTTAACATATCTAGAAACGATGATATCAGAAAATCCCGATTTAGATCATAAGGTGTTACAAGTGTTCGCCATAAGCTTCAGAACAATGAGAAAACTATAATACGGTACAAAAGAGACTGAAAAACTGGTTTACTGATGTAAAGTTATTGCAGTGAGAACTGACAAGCTGTGCTATTTCACTATTCCAAAACTTTCAATGTGCGAAACAGTTTTTCTTTGTAAGAAATATATTTAAATATTCTTAAATGACAGTCAATTGTGAGTTAAGTGTACGGAATCCGAATACAGGAGTGTGCCTGCACTCTTATTCTCAATGTGAGTTTCTTGGGCGTTGCAAGGTCTATGTTGACGCTTTGCAAATACAGAGCATTAGCCCAAGGGAACTGTGTGCGTCCTTACGCTTTGTTTTGAAAGTGACACCGACCTAAACGCCCTCTACAGTAATGTTAGGCATCAAGGCAACAACATAAATGGCTTATGGATTAACTGCCGGGTGATCCACCAAGATTTCACAAATTCATCAGAGTAAGGTATGGTCTTCCTTTCTCGGTCGCTTCTGTTATTGTGGTCGTATATACCTTCGAATGTTGACTTCCTCGTTTTAATCTCAGGGACAGGCTTCTCTTAAATCTTTTGACTGCCTGGGGGTGTACTCTTTCTCTTGTCATATGGGGTGTGCCACCCAATGGAAACATCTACCACGAATATCCCAAAAATACTACTCATTGTTACGGTTTTTCCTGGACAGTGTCTGGAAATTCTCATCTTTATTTTGTTGCATGTGAAGGTTTTTCTAATGAAGGGGACCTTTTCTTTATTATCTGTTTAAGGTTTTAACGATGAAAAATCAATGCATGTTTAGGGATTTTTAGTGAAAAAGTGGACCATTCGGGGGCATGCCCGTACTCCTTTTCTATGGGAGTACCCCCAGAGGCTTGCCTGCTGTATGTTTTGTCTGCTACTGTTCAATAAACTGCATCTTCTCTGGAAGCGACGTTCATCAATTTCTGGATGCTCTCTTCTCGCCTTACAGCAAGCAAAAGCGCTACTTCTTCTTTGGACCAATTATTACCACGTTCGGCTGCGTACTAGTAGGACACATTTGTCATGGTTAAACTCAACGACATCAGAACAAAGGCAATAGGTAACATCGAAAATATGCCCAAAACTCGCCACATTGGGGCGTTTTTGCGACGTCGGTATTTTTCGATGCGTTCACACGCACTGCGAACGTTAAGTCCCAGCTCGGACTTAGGTCCACCCCGACTCCTTCCTAAATTAATGCAGGCCATGGGGCGTAGGGAACTGTTCTCACGTTATTCAAAGTCAGACTTGAATCAGGAGCGGTGATTGCCATTGGCCACCGAAAACGTTGAAGAGGAAAGCCAAATCAGGGGTTACACGTGTATTTTATTAAACCTGAGCGGATGCGATTAGTTGCTCTGTAAATATTACTTATTAGCCATCAAAGCGATGTCACATTTACACGTCAATCAACAAGGTATAAATTTAGTTCGGAGCAAGCGCCCTCAACGGTAATCACTTGGCGAGAGAACAATCGCTAGCTTGCAATGACGGACACAAACATCTGACAGCTGTTGTCTACGCTCTATTTGTTTTCAATTAACCGTGATCAATCGAAACGCCTTCGGCGAAGACATTTACAACCAGAAGAGAATTTTGAAGGCCTCACCCCGCCTGATGTTGAAATCCATTTCATTTAGTAAATCAAGTAAGGAATAAGGCTATTGTTGAAATACTGATATGTCGATATTTACCTATTCCAACGAAATCTTTTGACCGCGAATTGTCACTAATCCTATTGATTTTTTTAATTTAACAGAATATTTGCTTTTCACGTGTGCATGTCACATCACAATAAGAAAGCACTATGAGTCCTTACTATTAAACATGTCAGACAAATCACCAGGATAATTGAAGCCTTTGTATTGTTATTGTATAATAGTTTTGAATTTTATGACGTCATACATCCTGATTATTACTGATTATGTATCCGATTATCCAGCATTGAGCCCCCACAGTAAGCATAACAATACAAAGTTTTTGTTTGTAAACGAATAAAGAAGTAAGTGTTTTAAAGGGAGAGATGTTATGCAGTAAACCATGTAAAACGCACACCGAAATATTGATACCGGTGCAAAATATCGATTAAAATGCATTTTTTTTAAGATTTATCAAAATTGTTGAGTCCTCCCGGATGCACCTGTCGTCTCCTCTGTCTTGCTGTCGCTCAGCAGTCCCGCCCGATGCGCTACAGTGTGAACGGTGCATTATAACGTAAGTGAAGCAGAACTCAGTACGCTTGCAAACTCCTAGATGATGCTGGGTTTGACACACGGCATATTATGTATGTTACAAAAGTGACCATGTAAACTAGGCAATCGATAAAAGCTACTCAAACCAGCCATCCAAGGACCAACAACGGCAGTTGATGTCATTAACATTGTCAGATAGCATCTGCAGAAAGGATTCTGGAGCTAAGAAAAATATCGGTCCAAAGGCAACTACAACCAACAATCATAACGACCATGCGATCTCCTTTAATCTAATGTCTTGCCGGGCTACAAATTTTTCTGATGCATCGGTAAATGGACGACAACTTTCATGATCGGTTTCGACTAGTTGCCGACAAAACCTCGCCAGTATGTTTGTCAAATGTACCTGCCAAACACCTGTTTACATCGTTTCCCCGGTCTCCAAAATACAATAGTTATTGTCAAGAAGCCATGCGAAATAAAATTTATAGACGCAATTATGAATGAAATGTAAACATTTCAATGAAAGTGTGGAACTCTGTTGATATTGTTTGTAACTGGATGTAGTACCGTGACTACTAGCGACGCATGCTGATCAGCTGATACCCGACAGCTCGCTGCACAAGGCATTGGTGTCGATGCATGGACACCCGTTTTCTTGATGACTGGCATATCACGTGTTTTATCTTTTTGAATGACATGATATTGAAAGATGACGATTCAAGTTCGATATGGATTGCAGAGATATAAATAGTTTTCGTTTCCTTCCAAAATACATAGTTTTTGTATTTCCCAATCAAACCATGAGTGTACTGCTCATATTTTCGTGCTAGACGTGCGTGTACAGTGTAGTTTAGAGTGTGTATAAATGTATAATGTATACACATTCAGGGCCGATCACGCCGGATGATGTTCAAGGGCTTCAATATCAATTAATGTTTTGTTTTAAATTCGTTTTCTACATCTACAAATTCACTGGCATTGCCAAAACTATAAAAAAATATCAATGATGTATCCCCTCCCGGCCCATGGACCATAGCAAACTTTGCACTTCATAGTGTACTCGCCTTCGCCTCGAACATTATATTGTGCAATATTCGCTTTCGTCCATGAAGGCCCGGGAGGGGGTACATCATTGCTTAAGTATATCCTGCTGTATAATTTAGGCAACATTGCGAAAAGCAAGTACTTGAGTAATGTTGCATAATTATCTACACTGACAGCGTGGGAGACACCGCCCTCTACGGGCCATGTTTATTTGTGCCATACTTACATTTGAGGCCAGAAGTCGTGGGCAGCTGTCTCAGTTTCTTTCCCACCCTGCCCTACCTTAGTTAAGAATGCGGGTGCATTGTGTGTGTGTTTTTTTTAATTATTAATTCAAAAACCAAGTTAGACTATGCATCTATTGGTTTTAAGCATAACAAGCTCATGTCTTTCGCATGTCTTATAAAATTCATAGTTCTGTACGTGCAAGACTTCTCTATTTTGTACGTTAGCTTTTCTACAGTGTTTATTATTCTCTTTTAAGGCCTGCAAGACTTTCCAGTTACCTTCATTAAAACATTACAGGCTCTTGCCTACTGACTGCCAAACTCATGTCCTTGTCAGTTATTTCACTTCATAATTAAACTTTATATTATTCACTTTTCTGCAGAATGGCGATACACCATTGCACTATGCAGCAGAGTATGGCGGAGAGAAGACGACTAAATTACTGTTGCAATACAAAGCATCAGTAGACATACAGAACAAGGTAAGTGAATACGGTATCTATTCCCATGCAATAGTACAATGTGACATTACTAAGCTTCAACTGAAACTTTAATCATTAAAATTATTAAATTTAGCAACAAGAAACCCGCTCTGAAACCAAGACATCCCGTCTCCATCGCAACCTACCGGGAGTCCTGAACGTCTTCGCCCATTCCCGTGATTTCGTAGGCGTACTCGCATAGATGAAACCAATAATGGGTTTGCAAAAACCGACTAATGATTACACAACGAAACTCATAGATATTGATAAGTATGATTTTAGCCATGTATTTTTTCAAGTTGGTAAACACGAAGGGGAGGCCAGGGTCTTGATACCCGGGATCAAGTTAATCCCGTTCACCTTTGACATTAAAGGGCGGGATCGAATGTTATGTCTGTGTAAATTACGGTTACGATAAGTGTGCACAGGAGATTGAAAATGTGTTGACATGCAAACAACAGATTATACGTACTAACTGAATATAACTGCTGGACCAGTAAAACGTTTCATACACAATGTTTCGTGAAGCCCGTGATGCTTGTAACAATATGTACTTCAAAAGCAATGAAAAAGGCACAGTCAATCCACGACATCGCTGCAACTGACGTTATTACGTTCCGAATTAGGCTTACCCGGGGCCGGGCGCGGGCTGCAACTGTACAATTATTGCAGCTAAACTATAGAAACTATATAGAAGTTCTGCCATCGCCAAGATATTCTGCTATGTCCAATCGTTTCGTCTACAGAACTACAAAAAAACCTCTCAATCCGACGAGAAAAAGTAATTACGTTTTGAAATCGTTGAATATAATCAAAAATTAACACCATGATGCATAATATATATTTATAAAAATACTAAAATGTGACATCACTGATCATAAGTAACGTGGTATTGAAGAACATTCTTTTGAACAGCAAACTACGGCGACCATTGTCTGTAAGTATAATCTAACTTTAGCAAACTTGCGAGTCAAACATTTGAAGAGTAACTCCAACACTTTTGGTTTTGTTCTACTTTTGTTCGAAAATAACTTAAATGTCAGGAAATTATCTGTACATTTTCGATATCGGTGCAGCGCAAATGTGTAAATCAACACTGCATCCATCCATCCTAAAGACCATGATCAGTTCGCGACTGCATAAACCACCCCCTCTCCCTCCCTCCTCTCTCTCTCTCTCTCTCTCTCTCTCTCTCTCTCTCTCTCTCTCTCTCTCTCTCTCTCTCTCTCTCTCTCAAAGTATAGCTATGTTTTATATGTTGTATTATGCCGACATACATTTAACGGTTCACTATCACCGCTCAATGTTGATGTCGATTTCGATTTACGAAGTTTATCAGGTTACTTTCGTAACTGGAGACGTGTCACGGCCTGGAGCTAGTTATCACCATCGAAAGTCTGTAAACGTTTTTTTTCTTCCGAATGGACGTATTTAAATGCAAAGGTGACTTTGTGCGTAAAATATTGAATTGCAATATGAATTTCTAAGTTAAGAAAGTATATGACTTTCAAACTAGTCGTACAAACAACAATAAACATGGCAGAGCCACGATACCGACGTACTTTTCTTGCGACCGCTGGAGAGAGCAAGTCGCAGAAATTTTCAAACCTGGAAAGAATTTTGCTTTGCCCCGTGTGCTGGGTTATGTAATGGTAAACTAATAACAAAAGTTTAGTATTGTCTTTAAATCGATAATCCTTTCAAACACAAAAGATTAGAATATCTGAACCATAACATTAGCTACGCAGCTCGAACATTATCCTCGAAACAGGACAGGAATATTGGTCAACGCTGGATTTCGCATGGTACCTATGGAAACACGCGGTTCATTCTCAGAAAGCATGCAATGCACTGTGTAATACTGATACTCCCTTGGTTTGTGGACTGTTGGTGTTGCCGTCCGTCTCGCCCCTAATAATCACAGGATTCAGTCACGTGTGTCTTCAAATTTTGATACATTAGTTCTACCAATCATCAATCACGGAACACATCAAAAAACAATAGTCACAGCTAAGGGTTCAAGGTCGTGCACGAGGAGACACCATCATTGTCGCAGAATTGTTTTCACTAGTTTCAAAGAGAATATGGGCGATCTGCATACGGTCGCACGCCGAACCGACAAATGTACGCTTAGATAAAAAAATGGTGTCCGAAAAGTTTTTTTTATTTGACTAACCGAGTCATCGCCTTTGTTATGGCCTAAACATCCCCGTTTTTTTTCGCAGAGACAACAACATGAATGAGCCTATCTCCCCAATACGTGAAGTACAATCGTTCATCTAATATATCTATTCACAGTTTCGCAAAACATCTCGTCAAATAAGATTATGTGCTTTTGCGAACGGGCCAAGTTTTTGTACAGAGGTTGGTCAGAAACTAATGACAGTATAGGTTAGTATATTACATGTCAAATTGGGACAGAGTATTGAAGATGAAAATACTTTCATCCGATCGACAAAGAAGAGAAAGAATCAGCAAATATCATAGACAGGAGAATCGAGACAGCCCATTGTCTATAGCTTAATTAATTTGTTAACAATTTTTTTAAAGCACTTCGATTAAATGACTAATACAAGCAGAAAGAAAATTTATTCAACTTTGAAAAAGTCGCTGCCTTTCCTTAACATCAGATTCTCTAGCAATTGAGCAACACACGACGTTGGGTTAGGTCCTCAATTTGTTTTCTAAAACGTCAAGACGATAATTATAATATTTTTAACGACAGCAAGCACCTGAAAAACTTGAATATGAACTTTGAATGACATTTCTTTGGAAGAAACGATCGGAAAAAGCGGCGTTTCTGGTACGACGTCTACGCAGAATGCGCTATGGTTCGAGTGTCATGCTACAGGCGGGCACACGCGCTCGAGCTGGGTAGATATGCCCGCCATCGCAACCTAAATGAGTATTTAGGTTGCAGTGGGGGCATATCGACCACGATATCGATAGATCAAGCCGAAAATAGATCTATTTAGCAGACTACCTAGCTAAACTGAGACCGCCTGTTCTTGCTGGTCTACCCTTCTAACATCACTTCTTTGACGTACGAGCGCCCCAGTCACAAGTCTTGCAAACTTTAGAGTTCACCCTGTACTATGCGATGGTCTGTCAACCGTATTTTCCTGAATGTTGCGATCGCCTTCTGATGAACACACTTCGCTATTAAAATTTATTTCTTCATCTGTTTTAATATTTGATAAAGTCAGCCCACAAATTTTGGGTACCTCCAGTATACTTAATTAAAATCATCAAAGATACGTCAGGATCACAGGTTTAAAGTTTACTAAGTCTGCATTGTTTTACTGTCAGCGTGATTGATGGACATAGTAATGATGTCAAAAGTCGTCATCCTGTAGACGTCACACACCCTACATGTTTTGTCAATTTATTGTGCATTTGGCTATTGGTGTGTCAGATATAGTAATCATCGGATCCCTCGCCTCACGCTCGCTTCAGCTCAATTAATTTAACTTCAAAAGTTAGTCGTCAAAGGAGAATTCGGTGAACTAAATTGAAATTACATTGTCCCTGTCTATCCTATTTTTAACAACCGCTTTCCTTTTAATCTTGATATTGTATTTTCTAAAGTAGTGAGACAGATTTGTACACTGAGCAGCTCATCCGGCCAAAGAGATACCCCTGCAGCCATAAAAGCCATATGCACTCACAGAATGGGCAAAATTCTTAAATGCCTTCGTAATCATTTACGTCAAATCGCTTAGCAGAAGAAGCTAATCTGTTTGTTTGTTTGTTTGTTTTCCATATCGTGCATTATTTTACTGAATGTACAATTGGGCTTTATTCTCTAAGCTTGATCAGAGCCACATGAACAATTCATCTAGTTTAGCGTTACGGAGACAAAATAACGTCAGGATTACTCCGCCTAAAACAGTAGATCGTTACCTTAATGCTGATATCCGGAGCCACATGAACATGTCCCAACGTGACCAAGTCTGACCTTCTATAGTCAACATGTTAAACTAATATGTTATATTGCTAAATGAATAAAACCATGACCTAGACTCCATTTTATCACCATTTCATTGACTTTTTATCTTATTTCGTGAAAGACTTTATTTATTTATCTGCACTTTCATCGATCTATAAGACTCCTATAATTTGTGAAATCGAATTTAATCTTTGCTTTACTGATTTTATCTTATCTTGAAGACCTTGAACTCAATGTTTTTTTGGGTTTTTTTTCTGAAATTGTTTTCGCAAAAAAAAAAATCATATAGTTAAAAAGCCTTCAAATTTAGCGAACATAAACAGGGGAGAGTCACATAATTTCTTCCTCAATTTGCTTAATGGCACTGCATTTTCTGAGATAATTTTCATACTGACACATTGCAAAATTATTATTACTAGATTTTGTTAGAACATTTAGCAATAATTGCGTAATATGCCGAAGGGGGACTCTAGTTTCGTAAATATGAGGGATCTGCTTTGTTAAATTGGCGTAAACATGTTACTATTACTATGTTGTTCCAGAGTGTGTAAACACGGCGAAGAAATTCGCTCTTGGAACTGTGGAGAACCTGGCTATAAATCCAAGCGATGTTTTCGTTCACAGAAACTCGGCCAAGAAGGTAGTGCTGTTTGCAACAATCGACAAGACACAGTCGACATCAGTTCACCCACGTGTACTGGTGCATTTCCATTCCAAGAACTAATTAATGTCAAGGGTCTGCGCATCGGTTTCTGGAATGTTCAGAATATTACTAACAAGATTGACGAACTCAGTTTATTGTATTCTCACGTGAACAAGTCTTTTGACATTTTGATTTGAGGTGAAACTTTTCTCACTGAATCTCACCAAGACCTTGACTTTATTGTGTCGGGTATGATTTGAAAAGACAGAATTTCTGGAGCGGGCGGGGTCTTCTTGCATATATTAACTCAGACTTTTTCTTATCCGAAGAACGAATTTAGAACTTAGTACTCTTGAAATTATCATTAAGGAAATTATTGTGAAAAATGCACGCCCTCTTATTGTTATCGGTGTATATCGACCGCCCAGCTCAACACTGTCTGTTGATAAAGATATTGAATCTGTGATAGAATCGGCGTACTTTGAAAATAAATAAATTATTGTCGTAGGGGATTTTAACATAAACTTTCTTACTCCCATGGGTAAGAACCTACAATATTCATAAAGCAATGGAATCTCTGAATTTGAGCAACTTGTAACTGTTCCCACTAGTCCATTCTCCGGTACTCTTCTTTTGACCATATTTATGTAACCTGCAGCTGTCAAATAAATATTGCTCATATGTGCGTTCCCAAAGTCGGTACTTCCGATGAGTATCCCGTGTGTGTTGAGAGGCGTTTCCATGCCAGCAACATTACTACAGGTTCTCATATTTCTATAAAATGCAGACAGTTTTGTAATTTTTCAACTCTTAATTTTATTTTTGATTTGTATGCCGCGCCCATTGGCCACATCTCTCTGAGATACATAATGTGAATAAGCTCATTAATCAGTGGATCAATTGTTTCTACCAGGTATGTGATACGCATGCTCCTTTTATTGAGAAATGTGTGAAAAGAGAAATGAGTGAAAAGATTCAGACAGCCGCCAAGGTTCACTCCGGACGTCTAATCTTATTCATGTCAGGGATTATCATCTTGTTAAGGCTACTCGATCCAAGTCTCCCAATGATTGGCTACTTTATAGATCCTTAAGAAACAGAGTTGTACACACTATTTCCTATGCAAAAAGACAGCACTATCGTGACATTTTCAGGAACAGTTCTAGAAATCCGTCTATTATTTGGCGTTGTATAAATGATATTCTCTCTCATGATAATTCTTGTTCACAAAGTCCTTGCATTCAGTGGGAGGGTGGAAAGCCAACATTAGACGAACTGAACAAACTCATGTTCATAAACATTAAAGGACCAGGCATAGAGTTATTTGACTTTGACAAAGCATTATGTGGCTGATCTACTTATAATGACCGTAGAATCTTCAATAAGAGTATAATGATCTGAAAATCATATATAGTTAAACAAGATTGTGTACATTGATAAATAATAATGGGGTACGTTTCTTGTTTTTTTCCTGGCGCATATCAGATGACCCTAAAAAAAACTTAACTGGCCCCATATTTTTAAGGGTCCAAGACAAGAAATTGACCTCTGTAATCTTACAATTTTCTGGTGGTTAATAAACTAAGACCCCGTAAATTGTACATTTTCTAACGGCCTAGATATAGAGAAGCATGTTGGTAACCACAGTGTCACCATTGTTTACATAACTATCACGTGCCAGGTAATTTGCATAACCTTTCAAAAATATGAGTTTTTATGTTTTGTCTCAATACTTCAAAATATCTGACTTAAACTTACTGGAATGCAAACTCTTACAACGCTCTTCAAAAGTGTGTCTCAGAGTATTTATATCTCGCTTAGTTTTTATTTGAGCACAATTTTAAAGAAATCAGAGAGGGCTAAATTCACTGGTCCGGACGTTTTTCTGGCATAAAAAAATGTTTTATTAAGGTTTTAAAAGATTCGGAAACACGCTTTAAAACTTCCCTAGAACAACTTGCACTTACACAAATTTCTGCCACATATTTCAATGAATTGAAACAAAACATAGGGAAATCTTATTTTTGAATGGTTATGCAAATTACCTGTCACAAGATAGTTATGTAAACCATGATGACACTATGGTAACCGATATGTTTCCCTATATCTAGGCTTGCCAAAAATGTATAATTTACCTTATTTCCGAGCTTATTGAACACTAGAGATTGTTACGCTTTAAGATTCTGGTGTTACCTGATACCCACTGCGGAAGGGAAAATTTGTCTGATTTCGGTCTACGCTTGGTGGTCCGCATAATTTCCTTATGTACACTTCAGCTGCGAGCTCCGTCTCGTCGCTAGAGTCAAGCGAACTAATTTTGGTGGTTATGTAAGTCCGGAATCATCCTTCTCTGGGCAGTGGTGCACTGGTCCGATATATTGTCCTTTATCGCGTCGTTTCTAAAAGCTTCGAGGAGTTGGTTCAGCTCTGCATCTTTGGCAAGATACTTTTAGTCACCCTGAAATTTCTTTTCCGTGTGCAGGTTAGCACGTCGAGTGTAACCTCCGTTGAGCCTGCTGTCTTACACCATTCGCGAAAACTTTGTACTTTGTCTGTCTTTGTTGCAATTGGTTGATGGGGACAGTAGCTTGGTAACGAAGACTATCCACATGCGAACCCTCTAAGGTCCAAGCCAATCGTGATGCTTAACTGTTCAGCCACGTTGACCTTTTCAGGGTCCCTCCCACTCACAGCCTCGAACCTGGCCCATTTAAACTACAATAAAGCAAGTATTATTTTTACATTTGTAATTATAATTAAAACGTTCAAAACAAGCTAGTAATCCACAAGATACCGATAACCCCCCGCTAAAATCATTGTTTAGGTATAACTCTCAATACCTGAACCTTGCGCTTCATACTTTTTTCACTTTCACCAAAACTGTCAGAAAAGAGATAGACACTCAGATGTTCATCGTCACCAAAACTTATCGCTTTCGATTTCAAAACTACACGCCCTGATTTTATCGTACGAATTTGTTTCTGGGCTTAATTAAGACGATTTGGACAAAGTCGCTTCCCAGTGTCAGCATCATTTGGATAGAATTTACACAATTTCTTAAGTGTCTTATACGTGTTTATGTAGATGTGTACTCGGGACTCTATATCATAATGCTAGCATAAAACGGCGGCAATCGTGTTTTATTTCTGTCTCGTATCGATATCTGTCAGACAGCGTATGGCTGCACTAGTGCAATTCCTTTCCATCTAATTGCATTGTCTATTCTCCAATTTTTTTCCCTAAAAGTCACTACAGCTCATTGAGCATAAAATATTCATGGCGGCCTGAATATCAATGGATTGTAGTTACTAAATCAGCAACATTAAAGAGACACACGTTAACATATCGGAAGCGCGCAAGTAAACTGCACAAGCATGCAATAAACTTAAATTAC
This sequence comes from Ptychodera flava, assembly GCF_041260155.1. Classification (NCBI taxonomy): domain Eukaryota; kingdom Metazoa; phylum Hemichordata; class Enteropneusta; family Ptychoderidae; genus Ptychodera; species Ptychodera flava. The sequence goes on along the minus strand of NW_027248358.1, from coordinate 120,866 downwards.
CTATTAAATATGAAATCCCTTCAAGGCTTTTTATACCATGTTTGAGAAATTGTTGATGAGCAGCATACATGCTCTGCCTCACATCATGTTTGTAAAGAATTTGTTCAAAGATTGGAAATTAGTCTTTAAATAAAATACAATTTACAGATTATCATCTAAAAAGGTCTTCCCGATATAAAGTAGATCAACACAGTGTTTGCATTCTCATTGTAATTTTTAAAAACTGGTGCAAATGGCAATTTATGCGTTTGCAATATCAGTGTCTGACTATTGTTGTTATGTGATATAATCTATATTTCTTTACAGAACTGGCAAACTCTAATTCCTTTGATTACAATCAAGTTATAAGCTCGTTGTATGGGATATTATGGTATGCAGTTCAGAAAAAACAAAACAGAAAAAAAAACCTAATGTGTTGATTGAACTGCATATCCTGTTGTTAGTTTCTAAAGCATACAATTATTCATAACAAGTTTTCAATATCCATATCTGATTAACCCCGCTAGTTTCGTAACCTTGTCACAATTGCGCGTCTAACCAGATTTCTTGGTTGATAAAATTGTTGTTGGAGTTGCGACAAGCGCTTTGTTGTACATCTGCTTGAACTAGCTATGAAACGACGTTTAGAGCGATTCTTGAGGCTTTTACAAATGCGATATAGTCGAGGTCAAATCTTGTCGTCCTTAATTAGCTTGATGCAAAATTCATTTAATACTGATTAATGATTCTTGAATATTTCCTCTCCTGGTAGGGTTTAGAGAAAGTAGGAGGAAACAACTTCGTGTCTGACTTGGTATTAATGCGATATCATAGAGTCATTGCATCATCAATGATGTGTATCTATATTTCTCCATAGAGTGGGAAAACTCCTCTTCACGTAGCAGCGGCTAGCGCTCATGAAGTCTCTGCAAGATTGCTGTTGGAATCTAACGCATCCGTCGACGTACAAGATAAAGTAAGTTTTTTTGGTCATTCATGTTTTTAGCCATACATCTATAGACATCTATAAGACATCGTCATAGCAACAGTTTCCAATAAATTAAAATAAAATTGATTCGTTCTTATTCGTAATAGTCAACATCACTAACCTGCCTACAACACAACAAGTCCTCTCTCTACGGACAAATGATGATAAAGCACGTTTACAATGATTCCTACGACACAACAAGTCCTCTCTCTACGGACTAATGATGATAAAGCACGTTTACAATGATTAGTAGGCAATGATTAGCCGTCAACTGTATTAAACAGAAAAGAAAACACCTCTGCCCGAGTTTATATCAATCAAATGCGTTTCGTTCAATAGCAACTAGTATTGTCTAAAATTGTGGAGAGTTGAGAGACAAGATCGGTCTACTTTGGTCCATTTGCAATGGTTCTGTATTTTTTAACGACTCAAACCGGTACAACAGAGCAAAACGATGTATGGGAGGCGTTATTAAATTATAGTCAAAATTTTGTTCCCTTCCTTTACCTTTTTTTTGCGTTGAGCTTAATTTGATGTACTTCTCAAGCAATTTTAATAAAAACAAACATTTGAACACATTAATTTATTTTTACATATTGCGATCGACAACTTTCATTGCTCATGGTGTTCTCATGTCGTCTGCATTGCTCCCGAGTAAGGTTCTGGTTGACAGTCAGTTACGACAGAAAAGCTCCCCGTCAAGTTTTCTGTAAAAGAATATCCTACTTATCTAGTGAATTATATTGACTTATAGCCATAAATAAGTCACAAAAAGCCGACTGCATCATCGGAAGTACACTGCAGAAAATGTGTTGACAGATCATGTTTCCGATACAGTGACTCAGACAGTTTATAATCATGATTAATTTATGTTGAGGATGTAAAAGGTATGAGACGCTTTAAAGAACGTTAAACTTCCGTGAAGGTTAAGTTTTGTTCTATTTTCCAACCATCAACGAAAAGATATCTTTATACGTACTGCAACAAAGTGTTCATAGGAAATAACTAGTTACAACGCTGTTCTCACTTCAAGTTTTCCCAAATCAGCTCACAAATTTCTTCGTATATGGTAAATTTGGCATATAGGATATCTGAGAACATGTATAAGTTTTGGAGAAGAATGAATTTATTATGTTCAAAGATTCCGAAGAGCTGTTTAGTCTCTGCAATGTGCAGCCACTCGATCAAACGCTATCTTGAAAGCTGGCGCGAGGTCGATTTTTGCTCAAATTTTGGCGTGCCAAATTAATTTTGTGTAGGACTGAGCCTATTTTTCTAACACAAAAATATCTCACCTATTTTGCACACCCTAGACTATGTTTTTCTTCTACCGTGGTAATGAACTTAAACGTAAATGTCTTTGAAATTGTAAAAAACCTGAATTGATATCTTAAAGTTTAAACCTTTATCACAACCCCTTCCATAACGTTAATTTGCCAGAGAGCGGAATTATATTAACAAGTAATTATGGTTACCATCGTGAATAAGAATTTAATTTTATATGAGTACGGTGAGGAGCAAGCAAAGTCGCTTTTCTGTCAATTTCGTCCCTAATGTTCGAACATCGCTATGATAACAATCATAACCAAAGCAGCATGTATAATATAAACGTGTTAATACACGGAATGTGGTTAATATTGTGTCGCATCTACATTTTACTCCTTGTTATGCAACTCGTCAAAATACGGACAAACCACCCAAATATGACGCGATATCCATCAAACATCGTGCAACAACGCCAAAAACTTAACCCATGGCATGTTGATGCCATTTTTTCTCAATAAGTCAAAGTAAACAGAATTCAGTTTCATGATAAAAGTGAGTGTATTTCAAAAGACGTGAATCATGTTCTGAAAGCTATTTTTATGAAATTCGCGTGAGTCTGTTCTATATTACCTAAGTGACCATTATATACAGACATGTTCATGTTACAAGCAAAATATTCGGTACATTTTGTTGTATAAGAGTGATACTTTCAGTGTAAGATAGATATACATATGTTATATCTATATATTTCAGCATGGTGATACTGCTCTTCATCTTGCAGCAGAGGAAGGCCATTCTTGGCATGGAAAGACAGTCCGACTGTTGTTGCAATATGGTAGTGATATACATAGTAAAAATAAGGTAAAAAAAAAAACCAAAAAAATATTAAATTTTTTTTATTTGATATTCGAGTATTGATACCTGATATTCGTTCAAATAATAAACAACAGTCAAATGACTTAATATCCAAAAATGATAAATGTAAACTTTTGAACCCTATATACCAATTTGCATGTTCAAAAAAGTAAAATCATATTTTATGTTGATATAATTTACATATGTAGTATTGTGTAGTTGTTGCAATACAAAATCGACTACCATTTCAACACCACTTTCAATATAATATATATATATATATATATATATATATATATATATATATATATATATATATATATATATATATATATATATATATATATATATATATATATATATATATATAAATATATATGTGTGTGTGTGTGTGTGTGTGTGTGTGTGTGTGTGTGTGTGTGTGTGTGTGTGTGTGTGTGTGTGGGTATGTGTACGGTATAGAGTGACGACTTACACTCGTTGCAATAATACAAAGTGACGACCTGCCGGTAAAGTGACTACCATTCACTTTGTTTTTTTAATCGGAATCGATTCCTGGATGGTTATTTTACCATCCTGTGAAGTTTTAGGTCATGTTTCACTTTGACCGGTAAACCCACCGTGTGCGTGTGTGTACTTTGGCCCGTGTGTGTACTATGTTGTCTATCGCCACCTTCTGCTAAATATGAGAAATATACACAGGTGTTACACACACGGCACATGGGGTTATCTTGCCACCAATAGTCCATTGATAAGTTTGCAACATTGTGTCAAGCCGCTGTAAAACGCGCGCGCCATTTTCAGTGCATTTACGTGAAACATCAGTGTAAGGCGTCACTTTGGTGGATGGAAACCAGTCAACAACTGATACATTGTATTTTAAAATTGGGTAAACTATACGACGCGCACGTCCACTGTACTGGTATGATACGTGGCACAATTTTCACCACAGTGGAATATATTCGTAAAATTTCTACCTTTTCTAAACGTAAACTCTCCCAAAATGTGGATATTTGTTGAGTAACTCCTTGAGAATATGGTGGGGTATCTGCACCAGTAATATTTTGAGAAGCCCATTAAAATATGGCTCTTAAATTGTCCTCACACCCTGCTCTGCAAAGTCAGAGATTCTGACTAAAGGAGGCTATAGCGCTTAGGTTTGGCGCATGGTTCTTCAAGAACATCCTGTTTTAAAGATAATATTTTATCGTTGAACTGAAGTGTCCTAACATTGAAGATTTAGTCTAAACATGTTACCCTTTTGTCGGAAACAAAAGTGCATTCAGCAATGTAACCTACAAAGCTATGGGTAAGCATAGACCCTCGAGAAACTCGAGGGTCTATGGGCTAAGTGAGGAAGAAAGCAAAGTTAGCTTTATGAATGCAAAAATGGGTTGACAAACATTTTGGAAAGAAAAATTACAAAACAAAGGTACCATGCAGACAATATCCTTTTTACCTTACAGCTCAGTCCCGATATCACTGTACTCACAGTTGTCGAATCTACCCAACATATGTATTAAAACACGAAGTGATTACACGAACAGTACAAAGCGGGCTAATTGCATGTTTTCTTCTTTCACAATTCATATTTATTGCAAAGCATATATTGCAATGTCAACCTGTAAATGCTACAAAGCGATGGCATTGCTTTTTATTTTGTCATATACGGGCTCTTTTCACCGGAGCATGCCAACTGGTCGAAAGACGCATCGCTCTGACTGATTTCATGAACTTAGAACCCACATCCATTTGGAAAACAGAATGAAAATTCTATTATTCAGAGTGTGTAGGTTCTTGTGATGCGATCGGAGGTACGACGGGATGCTTCCGTCCTTCTGAATAGGAACCATTGTGTGTTAAGATAGATAACGTGAACGCCACCATAATTCAGAATTTTAATGTAGCCAAGTGTCGGTGCACTTAGTACAGTGGATTGAAGGCGTGAATTAGATGTTGTTTTCAATTGAATTAATCAGTTGATTCGACATTAACATAATTTAATGTACGAATTAGACGACAACTAACTGTTAGATGAATCTGTTCGCTCAAAACTTAGATGCACTGTTATAGATTTATTGTATTAATCAGATAACGATTTACTAGTGTTGGTTTTAAATTAAAATCAGTTAAAAGAACGTATAACCTGTGATAGTCATACTTTGCTGATGAATGTTTGCAATCAAGGAAGTGTGCCTCTCTAGAGTGAAAGAGTTGAGTTTTCTCGCAATCATTCACCGAAACTTCCACATGTGCACGTATTCATCAATTATGTGCAGTAAATTTTAGATTTTCTTGATGATTTCCGCTAAATAAGATAAGAAAACTTGTAAGGTATCATTGCAAATTGCGGCTTTATTTCTACTAGGAAAAAAATCAATGATTGAGTACTAATATCTGTCCCTCGGGCGCATTCTACCTCAACACTGTTAGGCAGTTTTTCGTAAAACGACCAAAAGGAGGAGAGGCACGATCGTTCGGTACTTTCCTCAAATTGTTCGGCAGACAACGCCAAATATTCTCCTGGTAAAGCTCCGACTGGCCATTGGCCCAGACAGCGAACTCTGACAAGTAGTTGATAGAAGACAGTATATTCAAATTGATTTCCGACCAAGATACAGTAAATATTGTTAATGAACTTAGGTAAATTTCTTTCTATTTTTGTTTCCAGAGGGAAAACATTATTTGGCAATTTGATCTGAGGTGCTTTTAATAATAACGGAATGATAATTTTCTTTTTCATCTATGATGAAGACTTTAGTACGATTGACTTAAGTGCTATACAGAAAGAATCGCAAACCGTTATCAGAATTTCAGGGAATTTCGATGCCATCTGAGATTTATACAGCAATATAGAGTTCGGAAACAAGTTTTACGTGAACACGTCACGTCACGAATTTCTGCGATGATGATATGTACGCGGAGCCGGCGTCACTTATATACGTGGAGACAGCTGTAGTCCTTACGTAATTCGTAAACGTTTATATTTATTCTCACCTTTAGGTATCAAAACATTATATAAACTATCGATCATTCATGCACGTTGTTAGTTGGATAAACGAAATAGTGACATCTTCAAAGATATTCATGTATTTTCGTTATTTTTAATGTGCAATTTCTTCCTCGATTTGCGGCATACCAGATAACTATTGAGCTAGCCCTGTGATGCGGAAACAGACTCCGGAGACCCAAGCCAAGCCGAATCATTTCTTGCGCGTGCCATATGAACGGGTGACGTAACGTGTTGCCAAACGGAGTTTCTCACGTGAGCGTGTACGCCAACGCAAACGTGGATTCTACGAGTTCACGTTCACGTAAAACGTATAGCCAAATCTGTCTAATACTTCTGCTTTACCCGAGATAGTAATGGTACCCATCAAAGTCAGTAAATTGAAGTAAAGTGAAAGTACCGTGACAAATTGCCAACTTTGACAACTCAAAAACGGAAGTTTTATTAGCTTTTATCCCACAAGGTGAATTTTAAAGGTACCTGCATGCATAAGAAGTATGCATGGTATGTAACTTATTGACAAAAGTGAGATGATTCGCGTCGGAAAGAGAAATCAGGAATCAATAATACAGGACGAGCTGTTTTTGACTTTTTAGTTCACATATATATCATATGGATGTATCAGTGTGAAGACACGAAAATGATTACAAGCACAGTATAAAGTGAAAGACATGTAGGTTGTCTACCTTTACAAATTAGTGGTCTTGCAAAAAAATCCTTACAATGTTAATTTGTGTAGTACAAAGCAATGGCATTGACAATGTATTGAAATATGCTGAAGTTTGGTGAAGCCGCTGTTTTTAGCTTAGATACGCAAAAAGGGTATAGTTAAATACAATTGATAGATAATCATGTTAAGATCTTAACAACTATCGCATTTTCATTGTTTTTCCATGTCCTATGACGATGAGAGCATCAAAGCTTACAGATTGAATACTGAGAACATTGACCCTGTATCTCATTTACCAAAGTTACAATCGTATAGAGTTGTTCAGCGATAAAGATTGTGAATTATTTACCAACACAAAACAAAATCAAACTGACAAACAAAACAGCAACTTAGTGCGTTTTCTGCCACTGACGTGAATTTATTCAGTCTGTTTATTCAGTTAAGTGAAGGCAAGTGACGAATTGCCAACTTTCACAACTCAAAAACGGACTTTTTCAAAGCTTTTACGTCACATGGTGGATCTTACAAGGTATCTGCCCGCATATTAGAAAGTAAAGAAGTATGCATTGTAAGTACAAAGAAGAAACAATAAGAAGACGCGCATCGAAAAGCAAATCAATAATAAGGACGAGCTGTTTTTGACTTTTTTAGGTCACTGATATATCCAACGTACGTATCAAAGTGAAGAAACGAAAGTGATTATTACAGTACAAAGTGAAAGATATGTAGCTTGTCTACATACTTTACAAATTAGTGGTTATTGCGAAAACACAATCCTTACAATGTAAACTTGCATATAGTACAAAGTGATGGCATTGACATTATGTTGCCATGTGTTGAAGTTTTATGGCGCCATTTTTCAGAATAAAATAAGCAACAACGGTGTAGTTAGAATAAAATTGATAGATTATCATGTTAAGCTCTTAACAGCCATCGCATTTTCCAGTGTGTTTCCGTGTCCTATGACGCGGAGAGTCTTTAAGTGTACAGTTGGAATAATCAAAACATTACCCTCTATCTCATTTACCTAAGTTACAATTGTATAGAGTTGTTCAGCGGACCCTCTATCTCATTTACCGAAGTTACAATCGTTATAGAGTTGTTCAGCGGTAAGATTGTGAATTTTTCATCAAAACAACAGAAAACTAAATCAAATAGACAAAAAAAACCACTGCAACTTAGTGCGTTTTCTGCCGCTGACAGTAGTGAATCAGTTTATTTAGTTGAGTGAAGGCACCGTGATGAATTGCCAACTTTCACAACTCAAAAACGGATGTTTTAATAGCTTATAATTATACGTCACATGGTGGATCTTACAGGGTATCTGCCCAGATATTAGAAAGTATAGAAGTATGCATGGTAAGTAACAAACAAGTAAAATAGGATGGCATGCATCGGAAAGACAAATCAAACATCAATAATCAGGAAGAGCTGTTTTTGACTTTTTTAGTTCACTGATATATCCAACGTATGTATCAAAGTAAAGGCAAGAAAGTGATTACGTGCACAGTACATAGTGAAAGACATGTAGGTTAATATTACTTGCGAAAACACAATCCTTGCAATGTAAACTTGCATATAGTACAAAGTGATGGCATTGACATTACATTGCCATTGTGCTGAAGTTTGATGCAGCGATTTTTCCAGCATAAAAAACTCAACACAGTTGATTGATTATCATGTTAAACTCTTAACAACCCTCGCATTTTTCAGTGTGTTTCCGTGTTTAATGACGATGAGAGTATTCAAGTGTACACATGGATTTATAAGAACATTGACCCTTTATCATTTACCTAAATTACAATCGTATAGAGTTGTTCAACGATAAAGATTGTGTGGTATCTACCTTGAAAACAAGAGACAACTAAATAAAGTCGACAAACAAAACCACTAATCCGTGCGTTTTTTGCCGCTGACATGAGTTGTGTGAGTCTGTATATTGAGTAGAGTGAAGGTACTGGGACATATGCCAACTTTGACAACTCGAAAACGGAAGTTTTATGAGCTTTTACTCGACAGGGTAAATCTTACAAGGTATCTGTATGCACATTTGAAAGTAGAGAAATATTCATGGTACGAAAGTAAATAAAAATAATGAGACATGACACGTGTTGGAAAGAGAAATCAGAAATCAATAATACAGGACGAGATGTTTTTGACTTTTTAGTTCACTGATATATCATATGTATGTATCAAAGTGAAGGCACGAAAGTGATTAGACGCACAGTACAAAGTGAAAGACATGTAGGTTGTCTACCTCTACCAATTAGTGGTTCTTGCAAAACACAATCCTTAAAATAGTGCAAAGCAATGGCATTGACATTGTATTGCCATGAGCTGAAGTTTTGTGCAGCGGTTTGTAGCATAAAATATGCAACAAGGGTATAGTTAAAATTCAATTTAAATGTTAAACTCTCAACAACTTTCGCATTTTCAGCGTTTTCCGTGTCCTATGACGATGAGAGTATTCAAGCAAACAGATGGTATGATCAGAACATTGACCCTCTAACTCATTTACCTAAGTTACAATCGTATAGAGTTATTCAGCAATAAAGATTGTGTATTATTTACCAAAACAAAAGAAAGCAAAATCAAATCGACAAACAAAAAAGCAACTTAGTGCGTTTTTGCCGCTGACATGAGTTTAGGTAGTTCAGTAGGTTAAAGTAAAGTGAAGGCACCGTGACATATTGCTAAAGTTGACAATTTAAGAAAGGAAGATTTTGAAACTTTTTATTCTAAATATTGAATCTTACAAAGTACATACAGGCATATAGCAAAATAAATAAATATGCATGGTAAGTAATAAACAAGGACAAAAATGAGACGACACATGTCAACAATCAAAAGTCAATGATACAGGACGAGCTGTCTTTGACTTTTTCGTTCATTGATATATTCAACATATGTATCAGAGTGAAGGCATGAAAGTGATTACACGCACGGTACAAAGTGAAAGACATTTAAGTTTTCTAGCTTTACAAACTAGGGGTTCTTGCAAAAACACAATCCTTACAATGTAAACTTGTATATAGTACAAAGTGATGGCATTGACATTTTGGTTTCACTGCTCACGGTTCAGTGATTGCGATATTACTGACACAAGAAGTATTATTTCGAAATGTAAAAGCCATGGCCCAGTTTTTGCGACAGAATATTTCCAATTAAAGGATTTTATAAAAAAAAGTTTGTGTTTTTTCTGCTCGAACACCTTAGAATCCCACACGCTCCAACGCCAATTAAATAATTTACTAAATGTCTACCTTAGTGCTTGGTGATTCTTGCAAAACACATCTCACAATGTCAACCTGTACATACTACAAAGCGATGATGTTGATATTTGTATTGTCATGTACTGAGACCTAGAAAAAATGTGTTTCCGCTTAACCCAACCTACACCTTACTGACACCCCAAACAAGAAATGTTCTTCGCCCTCGAAAGCAATTAATGTGATTTTACGGATTAAACTTATAGCATTTGAAAATTATTACATAATACTTAAGTTAGCCAAATAACCTTTACAGAGGAATGAGTTTTTTCCCGTAAAAGCCAATGCAAGTCAGCATATTTCATGGGTTAGGTGTATTGCTTCCACTAATGTTATGACCATGTAGCAAAGTAACTGATAGCATTTCACGTTGAAAATTATTACATATATATTTAAGTTAGCCAAATAACCTTTACAGAGGAATGATGCAAGTCAGCATATTTCATGTGTTAGGTGTGTTGCTTTCACTAATGTGGTGACCATGTAGCAAATGGAACAAAAGTAGATTATGCTGTTCAAAAAGTGGGCTTTATTTGTCATAGCTTTATGACTGTCAGATTATTTTCTCAAGAAGGGAGTTTTCGTTGCAAACGCACAAGACAAATGCCATCAGGCACATCGGGACTTTTTAGAAGCCACTGGGATATCATAAGTACCACAGGCGACCCACACACTATTAATATGATTATTATTGAGTTTTTCTGGCTGTTTTCTCTATCAGTTCCTCTCCTTTTCTACGTACAGTCCCTCTATGGGTATAGGGACTGTGTCTTCATGCTCTGACTGATCGGAGTAATTAAAATAAATGGTTATATAACCTAACCAAGCCTCTTGACTCTTTATTCATTCAACAACACATTACAAGGACGATTATCTCTCATATACACATCTTGTAATTAATTAGTCAACACAACTAATTATGCTAATCCGTGGACTTATCAAGGGTTTGTCAACGTTGGAAAAATAGAGATTTACTGAAAAAGGAGAAGGTATGAAGATCTTGGGAAATGTGTCCCAAGGACGTCCGTAAATCTAGTGGACGCTTATATATTCATGATATGCGCAAACAAACACTGCTCATTATTCAAAAATAAACGGGAAGTTGGATCGAAAGGAACGCTGAAAACGCAGATGCTTTTCGTTGCCAAGCGCCAAATTCAAACATAACCAAGCAGACATGGCCCTGCTCCATGTAACAAATGCCACCAAGAAAGTATCGACCGACCAAGCAGAAAAAGATCGCCTCACTTTGCCAGGTAAACACATCATGACACATCATGGTTGTGACTTGATGTCACTTTGTATCATCAGTCAGAGTGTGTATGGTCCCTCACTTTGCCAGGTAAACACATCATATTGTGTGACTTGATGTCACTTTGTATCATCAGTCAGAGTGTGTATGGTCCCTCACTTTGCCAGGTAAACACATCATGGTGTGTGACCTGATGTCACTTTGTATCATCAATCAGAGTGTGTATGGTCCCTCACTTTGCCAGGTAAACACATCATGGTGTGTGATTTGATGTCACTTTGTATCATCAATCAGAGTGTGTATGGTCCCTCACTTTGCTCTGCTTTACGGACGTCCTCATGCCATGAACTGCACGCAAGGCACTGGCAGAGTTTGCACTGGTTGCGACCATTTAAATGTTTGGAATTAGAGTAGCTGGATCTCCTCGGCCATCGAAATACATTGGGTGCAGTAAATTTTGGATAAATGGTCATGACTGGCTGCAATCTGGTAATTTTGGACACATTTCAGGAGAACTTCCTACCTTCCCGTTTTAGTAACCTTTCCTATTTCGCGATGTTGACCAACCATTAAAATCCCTGATAAATCCACGGATTAGCATAATTAGTTGTGTTGACTAATTAATTACAAGATGTGTGTATATGAGATTAACGTCCTTGTAATGGGGTGTAAAATAAATAAAGAGTCAAGAGGCTAAGTTAGGCTATATTGTCATTTATTTTATTGACTTCGATCAGTCAGAGCATAAAGAAAAGGAGAGGAACTGATAGAGAAAACTGAGAAAAACTCAATAATAAGCTTATTAGTAGTGCGTGGGCCGCCTGTGTATGTACTAAATTAGTTTTAAAAAATTCTTTGCATTGTTCAGTACACAAACAAAGCAAGGATCAAACATGCTTCATTTTACAGGGTCGATTTCTTTTATGTAACTAGGCAACACAAGCTAACTTTCTATAATAATGAAAAGAGTATTCACCCAAAAATTGAATAACTCGACAGTCTCTGAATACAGTGTCAGGAAGTATTTCAATGATATTTACAGTCATGTAGGCCAAACTTTTGTTTAACTCATGAGCTCTCTGATTTGCTTCCATATGGGAACTTGGTAGTTGACAGTATGCATAAATGGTATAACCCTACTTTCAAGATGACAGAAGTGCAGTGCATTAAAGGTAATGCTTGTAGAATCCAAGCATGCATCAGCTAGATGAAAAAACACATGCAAACATCAATTTTACATTGTATTTGTGTGGGAATAAGGCTTGTCTAACTAGAGAGGCTTGGTGCAATTACTACTATGCATGTTGATAGAATGTTTTGCTTCAAGAGACTTGGTATTCAACACCTGGGAATTGATTTTGTACCTGTCCCTCCCTTTGCTTGATATATGCTGTGTGATGACCTGATGTTAATTATAAGCACCAATCTGAATGTGTGCTCTAATTTTGCCAGATATACATGTTATTATGTAACTGGGTTTCACTATGTGATGACAACAGGATTGTGAGTAAGCTCCCTAACTTTGCCAGGTAAACACATCCTGGTATATGACCTGATTTCACTTTGTATCATCAATCAGAGTGTGTATGGTCCCTCACTTTGACAGGTAAACACATCATGGTTGTGACTTGATGTCACTTTGTATCGTCAATCAGAATGTGTATGGTCCCTCACTTTGCCAAGTAAACACATCATTGTGTGTGACTTGATGTCACTTTGTATCATCAGTCAGAGTGTGTATGGTCCCTCACTTTGCTAGGTAAACACATCATGGTTATGACTTGATGTCACTTTGTATCGTCAATTAGAATGTGTATGGTCCCTCACTTTGCCAAGTAAACACATCATTGTGTGTGACTTGATGTCACTTTGTATCATCAGTCAGAGTGTGTATGGTCCCTCACTTTGCTAGGTAAACACATCACGCTGTATGACCTGATTTCACTTTGTATCATCAATCAGAGTGTAATAGAATCCCACACCCCAATGGGTTTAAATGTAATGTCTCACACGAGTTGGGGAATTCTGTCTCACACGAGCCGAAGGTGTGTGTGAGACAGAATTCCCCAACGAGTGTGATACATTCCATCCCAACCCATTGGGGTGTGGGATTATTTTTCTCACGTCCCTCCAGTATCTTTAGAAAATTGCATTTTATTGTGGTAGGTTTATGCTATCAAAAACCAGCACTCGATTGCTCTTGTTTCATTTCTATCATTCCGCACAGAAAATGAAGTTCCGTTCATTGATGCGCATATCAAACACGTTCACATGTATATTACTGATATGACAATTTTGTTTTGTTGGTCAGCCACAAAATTCTCCATGTCATCTGAGGAAAATATTGTGAAACAGCTCTGGTGGCAATCTGTTGATGACATTGCATGGACGCTGTCGTCTGCTACAGCCTCGCTCAATGAAGTCTTTCATTATCTGTATCGCTGTCAAGTCAGTTCTTCTCCAGAAACTCAGACGACGAGCGAAAACAGCGATAGGTTTGTAATGACCTGAATTCTCCTGTTACAACATAAAAGCGGTCATCCTCCGTGCATTTGTTGCTGACGCTGACCGTACTCAAATCTAGAACAACCTGTTCACTCTGCAGTTCAGTCGTCTGTCTGCTATAGTGCCAGTTGTACATTACGCGATGTTCTATTTGTCAAATAATTAGTACAGAGAACTAAGCGCTGAGCAGAATTGACCAATCAACATACGTGTCACATACGAGGTGTTCGTTCGCGCAACAGTACAGAGTGTGAAAACAAATTGATCTCACACTGGTGTTCTCACACTCCCAGCACACTGGGGACGTGAGAATGTATGGTCCCTCACTTTGCCAGGTAAACACATCATATTGTGTGACTTGAAGTCACTTTGTACCATCAGTCAGAGTGTGTATGGTCCCTCACTTTGCTAGGTAAAACACATCATGGTGTGTGATTGATGTCACTTTGTATCATCAATCAGAGTGTGTATGGTCCGTCACTTTGCTAGGTAAACACATCATATTGTGTGACTTGAAGTCACTTTGTATCATCAGTCAGAGTGTGTATGGTCCCTCACTTTGCTAGGTAAACACATCATGGTGTGTGATTTGATGTCACTTTGTATCATCAATCAGAGTGTGTATGGTCTCTCACTTTGCCAGTTAAACACATCATGGTGTGTGACTTTATGTCACTTTGTATCATCAATCAGAGTGTGTATGGTCCCTCACTTTGCTAGGTAAACACATCATGGTGTACGGCCTGATTTCACTTTGTATCATCAATCAGGGTGTGTATCGTCCCTCACTTTGCCAGGTAAACACATCATGGTGTGTGATTTGATGTCACTTTGTATCATCAATCAGAATGTGCATTGTCCGTCACTCTGCCAGGAGAAACAACTTTGTGTGTGACTTTATGTCACTTTGTATCATCAATCAGAGTGTGTATGGTCCCTCACTTTGCTAGGTAAACACATCATGGTGTACGGCCTGATTTCACTTTGTATCATCAATCAGGGTGTGTATTGTCCCTCACTTTGCCAGTTTAACACATCATGGTGTGTGACTTGATGTCACTTTGTATCATCAATATACAATAGAATAGACAGTTTCAAAAACAATTCTGCGAAAATTGAAACCGACAGAAATGTACTAAAAGTCTATACAATACAGAATGTTAAACTACATGACAGATGTCAGCCTATAACTTATGTTACTACAAAGGTCGATATCAGGAAAGTAACAAACAAAATCATTTTATGTATCCATGCATCAATCGATCAGAGAATAACATTTTGATCCACTTACTACAAGGAGTTCTGAAAGGGGCATAAGTAAGTAGAATTTAGATATCAAGGGGCAATGTCTGCATAACTTCGTTGCATCAACGTCGTAAGGTTTAAAACACTCAGAGGGTATCATACTGAGAGGTATTGTTAGAGCTGTAAGTTTTAAAATGTTGAAGTAAATAAGTAAATACAGATTTATTTGTGATATCTGTGACAAAGTCCAATGGATAATATGACATTAAACTGGTCCATAATCATTTCCATTCAAGGTTATACATTACCAGACATTTGTGATTTACAAATATAAGTAGGACCATCCTAAACAAGCGTATTCAAGGCACTTTTGTATTTCATAGAATTGTAACGTTTTGATGAGTAGAATCTTGTGTTTCATTTGATGGTGGAAGTATGCATGGCTAGAAATTTAAAACAGGTTGGGACTAAGAACGATGCCCACATCCTTTACATCCTATATTGGAGTAAGGTTAATTCAGACAACATATCTCAAGGTTTAAATCTTTGTAGATATTTTTTCATCAAGCTATTTTCCCTTCATAACGATTTCAATTCATGGTGTGAATGGCACCAATAAAATTTAGGCACTCACCCTGGCTCTTTATTTGCATATTACTTAAACTTTCATGATAAGTGATATTTGTCCAAATTTGCAGTGCTAAATTAGAAGAACCTATTGCAGATACTGATCTAACAATGATCTGATTATAGCATGACACTATTAACATTATCGGTTGAAATGCTTGCTAAGTTATATACTAACAAAGTGGTGTTATCATTGGCGTTGTAAATCCATTGACTGCATCACATAAACTGCCTAGATATACTAATTTTGCCAATGCAACTGTCTTTATAGACATTTTAGAATGTCTTGTCGAAATAAATCAATCTAAGTACAGTGAATATTTATATTTAGCAATACTGATGCACAATTACACGTAACATTGCAATCACAGTGGCGTATTCAGTTCGCATCGTGGGTGGTCCTTCCTCACTTTGACACATAAACCTGTGCGTGTGTAAAATGATGTCACTATGTACTGTATGCGTGAATGTGTGCAAGATGTTTTACTTTGATACGTAAACCTGCCTCTACATCACTTTGTACGTACAAAGTGGGAACCTTAAAAAAGCCGTTTTCAAGGAAAAGAAGTAGCCCACGTTGTTCAGCAACCTCTTTTATGTCAGATTCTGCAATTTTTATTTAGAAATAACCATTCCTTACCCATTGTTTCACTTTGTACTTTTGGATTTTCACTTTGTACCATATGAACAAGCGTGTCACACTTTGACACATAGACTTGCTGTGGTGTGTGTGTGTGTGTGTGTGTGTGTGTGTGACGTAGAACAGGATGGTTAAGGAATCCAAATTACCCCTGTTGTACGATAATTTTGATCCATCGACGTCAAAATAAAAATAAGAAGACTTTTCATGTGATACATTTATTATCCAATGGTGTTCTTCTCTGTTTAACGTCATCGTATACTCGTGTTTTTTCGAGGAGCCGCACAACTTCGAGTCTTGGACTTAAAGTTGTACGGCTCCGCGAAAATACTCTTATACGATGATGCCAAACAGAGAAAAATACCATGGGATTACATATAAATATATATGCCTTCACAAGTAAGATACAATTTACGTAATGCTGTATTTTGTATTATTGTTTCAATACAACATCGTTTCATAACCATTTTCATTGTCTATAGGCCTTCACAAGAATGATTGTGAGAATAATGCCAGACAGAATTATTGTGATTTTTCTGGGTACAGAAAGAATGACATTTTTATAGGTATTATGAAAATTTAGCACTCAATTTCGAAAAGGTTAGAACACAATGATAAAAAAGAATTGAGCGGTACTTTTTTCGGTAACTGAATGGTTTTGTATAAATATTTGAAATACGTCCTTTATAGTGTGCAATCAATGTTTGATATACGATATTGTGCTTTCTGCACTTCAATCTAAAGTACCATACAAATCAACACACTCTAATTCCTTGGTAGACTCTGCATACGACTCCCTATTCAATATATCGATTGTAATACATCATCAATCCACTCAGAGTCAATTAGGTATTGCCTACCTAAGGTGTCGGCTTTATTTTAAAGAGTGAAATGTAAGCAATCAACAGCAGGAACAGCCATTGATCACAATGTGTCGCCTCCTTACTGTAAATTCAGTTACACGAGAAATGAGAGAGATATAAAGTGTTCCTGTAATACTCCAACATTTAATACATACAGAAGAGCATTTTATGATTCAATATCAATACATCACCGAGTTGCCAAAAGGGATCTATGTGTTTAATATTTTTATTTCTACTGTGCTGTAGTTAATATTTTTTTGCATTTTTTAATAGCAGGAAAGTAATGCAAAAAACTATTAACTACAGCACAGTAGAAATAAAAATATTAAACACGTAGATCCCTTTTGGCAACTCGGTGATGTATTGATATTGAATCATAAAATGCAATTTTGTATGTATTAAATGTTGGAGTATTACAAGAACACTTTATATCTCTCTCCTTTCTCGTGTAAATGAATTTGCAGTTAGCAAACTCGAAATCATCAATCATAATTTTTGATTGCGAAACTGCGTCATGTTTTCACAACGCAAGCTTCATCACTAAATACAAAATCGGTTAACAGTGATATCCAACGCTCCTTTAGAATAACGTTGTCAATCTGTAATGACATATGTCTGAGAAAAAATGGCAAATTGGATGCATAGTAACCTAAAGTAAAATCAGGCAGAGAAATCGTTGACTTCTATTCATTATGTGAGATTTTTGAAAGTCACATATTTGTCAATTTTGCTGTCTATAGAATTGCATGCAATCTCCTAATTAAGTTTATTCCCTCCTTGAAATCGATCATCAACCTTATTCTTCATATTATGTTATTACTGGATTATAATTATATTCCTACGGATTCAACTGGGGATAGAAAAGACCAGGATTTACAGACTTTGTAGAATACATGACTAATATAAAGCGTGGTAAACCATTACTACTATTTAACCCCTCAAGGATGGAAAAAGACCTGTCGATGTCGCTGTTGGAACTAACAAAGCACGTACTCTTGGATTATGAAAGGGTAAGAAACGTTGCTGATCTTCTCCTTTTCAGTTTGGTTGTTTGCATATCAAAGCATAAGGTTAAACGACACACTCAAAGAAACAGAAATCTTTACAGTCTGCTCCTTCTAAAATATTTTGCTGTTCGTATATTTTACACATATCTTTGTACAACGTAACAGGTAAACTTCACAAATTTGTTAATGCATTTTGACGATTGGTGTCACGTTTTGATGCAAATCTACTTATCGCGTATTCTACATCATTTTAAACAGAAACACAAGGAATACAATGACTTGATGAGAGAGTCTGGATTTGAACGAGAAATCATGAAAGTGTTTCTCTGTGGAGAAGGCGGAGTTGGCAAAACTACATTGAAAGAATCTCTTCAGAGGGTAAGTGACCATACCAAAATATTTTCAAAGGAATGACAAAGTAAACCTAGAGGGGCATGCAAACAAACAACGGCAACATTTAAAATAATTTTTGAAATATTAGAATTCTCTGTAATACTTGATATCACTATCTGGTATTATTTACTGAAACGTTGGATGTCAACATTGCACACAAAATATACGGCATATGATAAGTATTAAGAGACCAGCTACCCAGTGCATGCGAGAATTTAGCTAACTTTCAGTGCTAACGTTTACTACAGTTTGATGAGTTCAAATAAAAGTTAATTGTATACGGTCATATTGGACATTTCGATCATTTTTACAGGTTTGCAGATATACAGGTATAATTAATCCCCTTCAAAATCACTACGACTGACTCGTCGGTTTTAAGCACAAGTGAATGTAGAAGGTAACAATAGTGCGTGTCCGTATAACGACCTGTGGCTCATATATATTAATGTTCATTACTCCATATTTCATTTTGACACAGTTTCAGATTACTCCCTTCTAAGATTGGAGAATTTCGCTCACTTACAAAGTAAAGCATTAACGCTTTGACTATTACACAGTAAGTGAGGCTACCCACAATTATCCACGATCTGTACACACGGAGATCACTCACTAAACTGAAGCAAATTTCTTCTGTGCACAGAACAACACAGTCCATATTTCAAAATTCTGGCTACGTAGTTCAGATAATCATAATTTTCTGATTTCTAACCGGGAAAAATGAGAAGATCAACGCCTTTTCCGCTGAGGAGATTGCAATTTTGTAATTTTGTTGACGCAAATTTTTGACAGCCATACACAACATTTTCAAGGAAATTAAGGGAATAATTTGCATCTGTGTTGGCAAAAGAAAGGCTATTGACTTAATTTAATGTTCGTAACAAAGGAAATTTGAATTATTGATAGGTGGTATGATGAGACCATCTTAGTTGCTGATAACTTTATCTTGACAAGTGTAAAATTTTTAGCATCTCCAAACATCGACTTGTTATTCATTTTACTCTTGAATTTTAAACATAATCAATCTTGGAACATATTTTAACAAATAATCCTTAACTTAAATTGTAAGTTAAAAATTGTTAAGAAACTGAAAAAAATTGAAGAAGCCTTTAGCAAAAAATGTCTGAGTGAAAAAATCAAGGGGAATTTGTGGGTAGCCTCACTAACTGTGTATTATCAAGTCTTCCAATGTGGTGATATGTTTCGTCGAGAGTATTTTCCAAGACGAATGAATATTTTAAAATTGAAGTTTCATTTCCAGATCATTTTCGTCGTAAGTAATGAACATATAACTGCCACAGCGACCTTAGGGACTGAATGGGCGAACACAGCCCTGACACAGTCAACTATACGTTATTGAAAGTACTTCCATTCCTCGCATGGAAAAGAAATAGAAAGGAAAAACTTAAAACGAAGGCTAAAACTATGTCGAGTGGATGTCCTGTCCAATATTTGACTATAATAACAACCACTGATTTGCATGCATTGTTTTAAGTCATTGCATCTCTTTTGATCATGCGTGTTATACCAGTTGCAATTTCTTTCTATTGATCAGCACGTTAGAAATCGACCCATGCGCAACGAAGTTAGTTATTGACTAGACCAGGGTTAACAAATGCTACAAAAGTATAAATCCAATGTTTCTGTCGGAAGAGGACAACTTGTTTTCTCTTTGTGATTATTTTTTTTATCTACACTTTCCTAGACAGAATTTTAATTTAGATTAATTACTTTAGATAAGATTAATGCGCTTATTGTTTCAGACTTTCGTAGAAGCCTACTTGACCAAGAGAGGAAAGGAAATAGCGCCGCCACCCGGACAACAAGAGTACACTCGTACACCTGGTATAGATGTTCAAAACGTCACCCTAAAAGATGTTGGAGAAGTAAGCATGTGGGATTTTGCCGGCCAACCAGAGTATTACGTCACTCACAATATGTTCTTGGGGCACACAATGCAGTCTTTTTGATTGTTTACAAAGTAACCGAATTTGCCGGTAAACCTGTATCATTCGAAGTAGCAGTAAAAAAGGTGAGTAATTTGCACATTTTTTTTCGTATTTCATTTTATAAATTTAAAGAACTGGCAAAATAATGCTGGTGAGGAAATTGTGTGGTGTCTTGAATTACAAGTCACTTTGATTTTGTAAACACAATTCTCTATGGACGGCTTTAAACGAAGCACTGTCAAGTCATGATTGCAATATAGCATCGCATACAAGTTATTTGTAGAGTGGGATAAAAGAAGAGGTCGCTTATTCGATGCTTGAAAAGCGTGTGGCAATTAGACTAACTTAATATTGGTGTGTAATTATGAGCATCGTTATATTCAAAGAGAAACGTTAGTCAATATGCGCATGTAAATGCTCAGCGGTGGTGCATGATGACTCCAGCACAAAAGTGAAAATGATGCAATGACCAATATACGTCCACATATTATCTTGACCACAGAGTATATCAAGATGTTCAATTCCAACAATCTTTGCAGAGCTGTCAATTTGACATTATCCAAGTCCCGATACTTCATTAGCTTTTTGTAGAAATAAAGAATACGAGTATTGTGAGTCAAATTACCCACACGCTATAAGATAAGGCTTTCGCCTTTTCTGTCTGTTTTCCTGTTGCGCATAAAGACTTCACATAAACCACAGGCTACCCAGACAGTATTAATAAGCATACATGAGATTTCTCACTGTTTTCTCTATCAGTTCCTCTCCTTTTCTTCATCACAGTCCCTCTATGGATAGAGGGACTGTGTCTTCATGCTCTGACTGATCGGAGTAAATAAAATAAACGGTTATATAATCGAACCTAGCCTCTTAACCCTTTATTCATTTTACACCCATTACAAGGACGTTTATCTCTCATATACACATCTTGTAATTAATTAGTCAACACAACTAATTATGCTAATCCGTGGACTTATCAAGGGTTGGTCAACATTGCAAAGATAGAGATGTAAATGAAAAATGAGAAGGTATGAAGATCTTGGGAAACGTGTCCCGAGGACGTCCGTAAACCTAGTGGACGCTTATATATTCATGATATGCGCAAACAAACACTGCTCATTATTCAAAAATAAACGGGAAGTTGGATCGAAAGGAACGCTGAAAACGCGCATGCTTTTCGTTGCTTGAGCCAAATTGAAACATAGCCAAGCAGACATGGTCCTGCTCCATGTAACAAATGCCACCGAGAAAGTATCGACCGTTCAAGCTGAAAAAGCTCGCCGGAGGGCCGTTTTATGAGCTTTTCAACAAAATTATATAGATGTATGTTTCAGGTCGTCAACCTCGTTTTCTGGGAGTGTATATACCAAGTATAATTTACAAACCGCGTCGTGATTCAAGGCACAATGGTGACACATTAGCAGCATCACGCACTGGAGAATTTTTGCCAGCACTGTGAATTTTAAACCAGTCACCGTCATTTCTCTGCACTCGCTATTAAATCCATGTCTGCCGGTAACATATCGTTATTTTCTGTCTCAAACTACGTACCAGCAACAGGCTTTTGACGTCAAAGTCGGTTGTTTTCTGATATACGGTAGCAACCAAGCTCATGACTAGAATGATTCTACGGCGTCAAAGAGTTAATCTCGCCGATTACTTTTTTAGCCTAATAAAAGAGAGTTGGTCGCTACATGGAGCTAGTTCCCAGCTCTATGGTCGCTACTAGTCTAAGAATTCATCGATTTTCAATGGCGCCTTATGCTGTTCGTGTACATTTCCCGAAAGAAGCGGCGGACGGGCTATAAACTTCTTTTGTACTGTTAAGCTAGCTGTCGATTTTCGGACGGGATTTCTGCCTTTTACGGCTTGTTTAGACTTTCACGTTTTTGCACAACAGCCATGGGAACGTACATGTTCTGCCCGACAGCACGCTTGTCGCAACTTTGTTCCTCGATATTTCGAAACGTTTCCACCCAAATTGCAATTGCCAACACTCATCAACAGCTTGGTTATTAGGGGCCGCTCAAAAATTACCAAACTATCGCCGTTTTTCCAGCTTTTTTCCGACATGACTACTTGCAGACCATTCTTTTTTCTGGCGTACAAGCGATGGGCAAGGCTCAGGGCAGCCGTCACTAAAGTCACGTCAGCGGTGACCTCGCAACTTCTGAACACAACTGACATCACCGATGATGTCGGCCACTACGTTCAGCACTTTGATTTTTTTAAACCACTCATCGTCATTTCTATTCACTCGCTATTACCTCCATGTCTGCCGGTAAATATATCATTATAGAGAAGTTTAGTTGCACGTAATTACGTTCCATCATCAGTACGGGAAGCGTCTTTGTCACGTGATAACCAGACTTCGTGTACGTGCAGAACAGACGTTCGTGAACGGCAAACAACACCTCTACACAAAAAATGTAGTCATAAGTACGTGTAGTATTTTTTAGATATTCTTGATGATTTTAGCGAATTTAGACAGGAAACCTTGTAAACTATCATTGCTAACACCTTTGATGTCATAATATTTCGTAGAGTTTGCATCAGTGCAAGAAGTACTTGCTATATGATTTCCTTACATTAACGAAATGTTGTCTCATTCCACTTGTTATCTGACGGCGCCCTAAAGATTTCTCCAAACCACATAAATAACTGTCATGTATCAAAGAAAATCGGCCGATTTACTTCGAGGATACGACAAGCTAGAACATTCCTGTCATAAAGAAATTAATGTTTCTTAAAACTTAAACGAATTTCCCATGTTTCGAGAAAAAATACAGCAAAATTATCGAGAACGCACAGCTGAACTAAATGACTGACAAAACCTTAGCAACACCACCCGATTGAGAGAACCACTCTCAACCACACGAACTTTGACCCCAGTCAAAATCAGACTTGTCCCTGGGAAATATGTTTACAAGTTTGCCCACATATAAACAACGTAAAGGTCAAAGGTTTCAACTTCCGACTTCCTGCTTTACGGACGTCCTCATGCCATGAACTGCACGCAAGGCACTGGTAGGGTTTGCACTGTTCGCGACCATATGCACGTTTGAAATTAGAGTAGCTGGCTCTCCTCGGCCATTGAAATACACTGGCTGCAGAAAAGTTTGGATTAATGGTCATGAATGGCCGCAATTTAGTAATTTCTGAAAACATTTCAGGAGAGCTTCTTACCTTCCAATTTTAGTAACCTTTCCTATCTTTCGAGATGTTGACCAACCCGTAAAATCCCTGATAAGTCCACGGATTAGCATAATTAGTTGTGTTGACTGATTAATTACAAGATGTGTATATGAGAGATAAACGTCCTTGTAATGGGTGTAAAATGAATAAAGGGTTAAGAGGCTAGGTTAGATTATATAACCGTTTATTTTATTTACTCCGATCAGTCAGAGCATGAAGACACAGTCCCTATATCCATAGAGGGACTGTGATGAAGAAAAGGAGAGGAACTGATAGAGAAAACAGTGAGAAAAACTCATATATGCTTATTAATACTGTCTGGGTAGCCTGTGCATAAACACAGACATGTTGCGTAGTGAAGTGAATTTCTTTCACCGGAAATATATAAAATATGTACGAGAAAGATGACAAAAGCAACCTCAGATTAGGTGAGGTCAACAGAAATATTCTTAGTAAACAAGTTTGATTCCTGTCCTAGACAAAATATTCAGACAGAAATTAATAGTTAGATTAATATGGATTGTATTTTCTGCGCTAGAGTAGATATCTTGAATGAAATCCCAGGCTCTTTACATATTTTATTCATAAGAAAATGGCATAAATGAAAGTCCTCGAGTTCTGTGCGTACAATTAACTGCTCTGTATGGGATGGACGAAAAGATAACCAAATCATGTTGATCAAAGCTTCATCTTGCTTTTCGGGATTATCCAACTTGATCGTTATACAAATACTGAAATTGATATTTTGTGATAAAAAATCGTCTTATCAGTGTCCTCAATTTTTGTGATTTGTTCATAATATTCTGTACATATCGTTCTCATTTTTCAGCCAACATATTTATTCTAGGTCCTCTTGTTTATTTCTATTTCTAGAACATGACCTGGCTGCGTTTCATAAAAGGATCGATCAACTTTGATCAATATTCATTTGATGAAGCAACGAAAGGAGTCAGAAAACCAAGGGTTATATTAATTGCCAGTCGAGCTGACGAATTGAATAAAGACTACAAAACCGAAGGTAAATATGATATTGTCTCCTGTTAAAAACTTTACGAACAAAGCCGCTTGAAATGTAAAATTATCATTCGTGACGGATGCTATTGCACTAAAATTTGCTTCCAAATGAAAATCATCTTGTATTTATGATCTGGTAAATTTTGAATTTATTGTGAACATTTATCCCGTTCATGAAACTTGTGAAAAAGCACACAATTACCCCAAATACTAACGCATTGATATCGCCACCTTGTGAGCTCGAACGAATCAAAATTTTCATTACAATGAGGCTATGGCCTCTTTTATGCTCTCAACCTTAGCTGTTGCACTAAATATGACGGACAGTTCACAACCGTCACCCCGCTGAAACTAGATTCTTTGTAGATTTCGATCACAATGGTAATATCTTTTGTTCGAAATATTAGTGCTATAATATTGACAGAATTGAGAGTTTGGCATATATTGAAAGTTTTAAATGTTTGTAGTTACAAAAACAGAGCTTAGGGAACGTTCAGTTTTTATGGCCTGGGGGGGGGGGACCAGCAAAATCTTGTCGCCGGTGTTCAAAAAAATATAGAACCCCCCCCCTGCATTTTTTGTGAAAAAAGATGACCCCCCCTTTGTCAGACGAAAAAAATTGATGAACCCCTCCCCCTGAAAAATAACCAAAACCCATATGTCAAATTACCCGCATGGTTTGGATTTGAACTCCGGTACACGGCGCACTTTATTCGTGTAGCAGAGATGCCAGTACACAAACTTCTCAGCCACATCCATTGAAACGTCTGTTAATTAGGACGACTGTAAGGCAATTTTTCACTTCATTTCCATAGACAACTTATGTCCATGGACAATGTATAAAGTACTCTTTATTGGAGTGGTTCGCCAAAGGTAGCCCTCCGGTTAAGAGGGTCATGGGCCATTACGTAAAGTCAACTTTATTCTAGTGGGCCACCAAAGTTGGCCCGCCGGTAAAGAGGGTCGATCATGGCTATTGCATAAAGTAGACTTTACTGGACAGGGCCGCTGAAGGCGCGCGGCCATTACCATTATTAAGTGCATGGTCCCAGGGGTCCCTCAAAAATGTTTGTAATACCGGTACAAGCCGCGGCTTCAATTGGGAATTTTACAGTAAGATTGCCGTGGGGTATTACATAAAGTGAATTTATTGCAGTGGGCCGCCGCAGGCTGCCTGTCGGTAAAGAGGGTCGGATCATGGCCATTGCATGAAGTAAACCTAACTGGAGTGGGCCGCCAAAGGCGTCTGCCCGTTAAGAGGGTCATGGGTAATACATAATGTATATTTATTGTAGTGGGCCACCGAAGGCGGCCCACCGGTAAAGAGGGTCGATCATGGCCATGGCATAAAGTGAACTTTATTGTTGGTATTATGTTTTTGAAAATGTGGTGACCCCCTCTTTCCTACCAGTGAAAAAGCGATGACCCCCCCCCCCTGGATTTCGCTGCCCCCCTGGATTTCGCGGCCCCCCCCCCCCCCCCCCCCCGGGGCCGTAAAAACTGAACGGTCCCTTAGATTAGGGTATGCTGAGAATGCAATATGCGAATGTAAATTCTTGATACGGTATCGCTCCTCAAGTCCTCACCAGATTCAAGTCATTTAACTTTTTTAGCTGCATTGTTGTTGCGATATAATCAACAAGAACTATGTTATGTACAATTCAATGGTGGTTTTAATCATATATTTTTGAAGTTGATTTTGGTTTCATACCCGGGACCATAATAGTACATGTCACAGTCGAAAGCGAAATAGCGCACGAAAAACCCGGTATCATTCCTGATGGTGAGCACAAAGACTGCAGCAGATCACATGTGAAAACTATAAACAAGTGCGACTTACTCGCATTCCTTGAACTTCTCAACTACAGACGTTTTTAGAGCATCGAGAGTTGGTCTTCTCATCTTCGAAAGCAAGCAAACAAGTGACGTCGTGTACTATAGGCACAAAAATCGGCGCTAAAATGAACTTAACAACCATTTCATAATTGGTACGTGCATAAATTACGGGCTATGAGACCGGAAGTCGAGCGCTTGCGAGCCAGCGAACGCGCGTCGTCGGCAGAACGCAGACCTGTAAACCATTCCGGTATTTTTTTAAAACCTTTCTAGTCTTGTAACCAGACTCTAACCGTTACCAAACAATGTACAGTTAATATAATAATAAGCTAGATACGTATTTGACAAACAGATTATGCCCTGAATGATCTTTCTAGTGTTTATCGTGTAAATAGTACCCACCGCTTACGCTGAAACGCCTCACGTTTCAACGCACAATTTTCATCATTTTTAGGCGAACTTGTGTTCAGGACGTGTCAGAAATTCTCCAATCTGATGCCCAATATTTATCCTAGACCCAGGTCGAATTAATTTTTTTAAATGGGCAAAAATCTTACTTTTTCGGCTAGTTTGTCTGAAAAAGGGACCTTTACACAAATCGTCGATTTTCTCATTTCCGATTGTTGCTATGTATGCGCACCTTCAAATGAGTGTAAGTCGGCGACGCGTGGGCAGATTCCCCAATTCTTCGCATGCTAACACTTCAGGATTAGACCTGAAAAACCTTGTTTTAGATTTTTGATAAACCCCCTGAAAGGACGATAATTTGACAAACGTGAACAAAAGCCGTTAGTGTATGCAAAAATTCGACAGTTCACACTTCGAAGGCTCACTGTGCAGAAACAAAAGCGAATTTCAAACATCCAAAACATGGTTTTTCAACCAGTACATCCAGCTGTCTAGTGCCGTTAACAGATCACTTAGGGGTGCTGCCAATTCTTACGTATACTTTTTTAAGTGAAAAAAAACTCAAAATCACACGTTTTTGAATTAAACAAACATACGAATGCATGTTTCGACAAGTAAACAAATTTTTTACCTTTTTCAAATATAGACCTAACAGAAAATGTACCACATGTTGGGTGTGAGACCCCGTTTTTTATGTGAAACTTTTGATTGAAAATATGTGCCAACGGACCTGAGTCACTACCTTAAGGGAAAATGAATTTCATTCGAATAGAGTAAGGAGTAAGTGGGTATATGCATGTGATAATTATGATATATATTGTGGTTATAAATTGTGCGTTCAGGTATTTGTTGTGTATATAAGACCCCTGGGGTTAAAATAAGCATATTTGGCGGGAAATAATCAACTCGCTTCTCTCGGTGATTATAATCACTTCGCTTCGTTTGGTGATTATTTCCCGCCAAATATGGTTATTTTCACGCAAGAAGTCTAATATCCGCAATCAAATACACTCGTTTACCGTTAATAACTTCCGAATATATAGTCTCATAGTACTTCTTGTGACGTCATCGAAGACTCGTGTTTCCCCAAACATAGGTCTATCCCTCCTCGCCTACCGGCTTGTAGAGATACTGCCGCTGTGTTCGGGGAAACCCTGGTTCACTACAGAAAACCTGTCAACCGTATTACTATTTTCAAGTCGATTAATTTCAGAAAAAAGTCTTATTTTTTCATATTTGTCTTTTTCAGGAATAAAAAAGCACAAAACCTCTGTTACTTGAGGACTTTTGATGAAGGGTAATTGTGAAATGTCCCTGATTTTTTCACCTACGTTAGCTTCTTAAATTGTAAATATAACCAGGGTATATTTGAAAATACTCTGGTAGACTTAATTGTAAATAATTCGAAAAACTCCATTTTGATTGCAGCAAAGTAAATTGAGATATGTGTTTTTATTTCAGCGGCCAAGACTATATAATGGTTCACATTTCACTGGACAAAATGCTTGATATGCACTTAGCATATTTATGTATATTGACGTATATGGAACACAATACTAATTGCATACGCAGTGTATATCTTTGTATATGGAACATTCCAATTCGTTGATGTGCGTAGCGTATTTCTATGCAGATCATGAGTATACGTAATGCAGATCTTTGCACACTTAGTGTATACTGTAGTTTTGCATTTTATTAGTATACGTACTCGTATCTTCAACGTATTTGACACATGTACAAAATCAGTATATGTGTTTATATTGTTATACATCAAGCATTTTGCCCAGTGTTTTTTTTTTCTTCAAACATTGATATTGTTCATATTTTTATTATATTGTATCATACACTTATTATGCAGTTATTCTCACAACTTACTGTAATATTTGTAAATCAATGGAAATGGTGATTAGTATAGTATATGCATCGTATTAATATTAATCAAACATAATTTAAACTCAAACATTAATTCAAATTGCGTTGACTGTCACCGGGAATGCCTATATCACCTTTATTTCTAATAGCGTTGATCGCGATTTAAGGTTCGTTACTAAAGATTCCTACACTCGCACAACATCGAACCACATGCCCACGCCCACATGCTTAACACTGCAACCGTATTTAGACAGTGAAGTTGACACATATTCGGGCTTTTAAATTTCATCAGCTCAGCTCGGACCAATTTTGTTCGTCAATGTTGGCAGTTGTTGCAGTTTGTTGTCTAAGCCATAAATTCATGTGAATTAGAGTGACATCCAGTATCCATTAAAACGCTGGAAGATTTATTATCATCGTTATAGCGAAAATGTAGAAAAATATTTATGTTTGCATATTAATAAAAGAAAAAAAGATGTCATTTGCAACCAGCGCTATTAAAACAGAGACGTAACGGACATGCCAGCATACAGACCGGCATTAAATCTATTAGCCGGATTGGCTGAATTCATGAAATGTACATTTCTAGTTTTTATTATAGATTGCGCTTGACTTATTTGTATGGATAGATAATGTGAAATAATGAAAAATTGATTGAACGTAAACAACTCTTATTCTTCTTAAACAACAGAAAAAGCGTTACAATCGAAGAAACATTTAAAATTGTATTTCACCGTCATACAAGTGTAGAATCTTTAAAAATCTCTGAACTGATCTTGAGCTTGTTCGTCGTTTACAGCATTATATTTTACACTCCGATAAAGAGCATTGACTTTACACCTTCGCTTCAATCGCCAACAAAATAATTTCCTTCTGTCTATTTTACATCCGTCTCCACGTCAGATCCCCTTTCAATGTCTTTCACTCTCTCAACTCGTATTAAAGGGTCTCGCTACAATGAAATTAGGTCGTTGTTACTCGAAATTTCTTAGCTTTGAAGTACGCGTCGCTTAGAACTGTCTTAGGTTATCGATACTGAAATTTGAAAGACAGATTGTACGATTGCTGAACTTAGTCGGCTAGGTCTTATAAAAAACCTAGGTGAAAACTTATATACATTCACTATATCATCGTATGTTAACATCACAGCTGGTCATTTGACGAAGCAAATTGTTGAAGAGGTACAGAAGATGTTCAGACAATATTTGGATATATCTGATGAAACTTTTCTGTTGAACTGTCATAAATCAAGATGTAGTGAAATGAGAAGACTCAGGCTCCACTTACAACAAGTCAAGGTTAGAAAATCATAAATATCGTAATGCATTTATCATGGTATTAATATGGTTACAAAAATAACATAATTCTATATACGATTGACAATAATTTCCATATTCTACTTTTGTTCACAAAACGCTTTCTTAACTTTCATTTATCTGCTAAATGCTTATGTAAGACAATTATACATACCACTGATTATTTTCTTTCATTCTATCATTCCCATTGCTATTATAAGGTGACAGGAAAGGTTCCAAACCTATGCGCCAAGATAATCAAAGAAAAACACACATGGTGTGACACTCTGTATCCCGTACTGTATTGGAAGTCTTATGTCACACAGTGTAGAAAGATCGACCCAATCGTTGGCTTGGATTTTCTGAAAAAGGCAACCAACTTCCTGAATGATATGGGTGAGGTAAGGTTTCCCATCACTCAGGTATGTCAATGCATGGGCATAGGCTTACTTACATGTAAAATCAGTTTGAACATACTTTTTAATCAGACCTGGTCAGAATATTGTAAAATTGCAAAAAATATGTTTCGCATTTGATTAAGTTGAAATTTATCAAAATATATTACCAAAGTCGGGTCACGTGACCAAAATCTGTTCTATCGCCAAAAATTGTATATTGCAAATAACTGAACATTCCAACCGTTAAACATCAAAATATTTAAAATATTATTACCAATTAATGTAAAATGGGGAAAAAAACGTGTTAAAACTACTGGCAGATGCAAAATTATTGAATTTTGAATAACATTTCTTCACAAAAAACAAAAAAAAACAAATACAATATTTTTGACGTTTTACATGAATGTTTTGAATGTCAGAAAGAAGTATAGATAAAGTTTAATGAGTGCCATGTATTTTTGAAAGAATATGATCGATGTTTTTTCAAAAAGTGCAGAGAAATCAAACAAATTTAACGGGTTACGGTTGGAATATTAAATATTAATAAAGACGTAAATTTTGGTGCGAAAATATCAGATTTGGTCACGTGATTCAACTCGTCAAGATGTAGGCAGACATTTTTTTTAAAGAATTTTATAATTTCAATAATTAGGCCAAATATCAATTAAATCTGGTGGTTTGTAAAGATAATTGATCGTCGGTTTCTTACTTTGGGCCTTGATGGGTACAAACACCCATGCATTAACTTACTTGAGCATGCACTTCAAACGTAAGTGGTCCAAAAGACCCTAATTGGATGTAGTATTACGATTGTACATAATTGTCATTAAATAACGAAAATTGTTCACCATTTTTATAACTTATTGTGTGCTCTCGTGAGACTCTATTGACAAACAGTAATATCGTATCTCTTGTCAACAAACATTTACCATTTGTAATGTAATGGATATTACTACAATGCAATATAAAAAACCCAATGCTGTACTGTCAGTCCCAGAGTTACGTTATAATTTACTACCAGACAATAAAATGGTGATGTATCAAAACATGATTTCACTCTTCACATGCCATTCTTAGTAAAATCACTTTTACATGTCTAAAAAAATGTACACCAAGTTAAATGATCGTGTTTTAAAACGACAATTTTAAACATTCGAATATTATAAAACAGAATTTACTTTCGCTGTCACTTACATATCTATTTATAGGTGCTCTATGTTAAGCAAACACGCACGCAAAATGCAGATGTCATTGTATTGGAACCTAGATGGCTTTGCGACAGGATATTCGGACCGATGCTGGCCACCAACGTGTTTTCCCAATACGTAGACAAGTTTGAGAAGAAGACGTTCTATCCATTCAGTGATATTGAAAAGGTACTCGGAAAGCATGCTAATACAGAGCTACTGATAGATTTACTTGAGCATTGCGAGCTTCTCTGCAAAGCTAGTCTGAAACCCAATGATTCCGGCGAGGAGTTAAGTTTCTTATTGTCTGGACTTCTCACAGAGAAAATGCCAGGTGACCAATGGGGTGTTGCAACACAGTGGATGATTTATTTTGGCCGACGGTTTGAATGCCATGACGAGACAGATAGCTTTACAGCAGGGTTTTTCCCAAGATTGCAAGTCCGCCTGTACAAGAAGTTCCTTCAGCTTGATCACACTCCAAAGGGGTTATGGAAAATGGAATTAAGATTTGCCATGGTGTCGAATGCCTTGTATTCATGACAGATCGCAGAAGGGCTGTCAATATTTGCGTTCGGGCAGAAAAGAAGCAGTTAATTGGAAAGTGTCATGAGATCCTGGAAATGGTGACGGAAGATATTCGTGACATTTTCAAACAAATGTGCCCTGGCAATAACCTAGACCAGCGTATCATGAGTGCACAGTCTCTTGCAACGGTCACTGATGTTGAAAAGTTAAAATACTACGCACAGCAGGATCTGATAGCTGCTGAAGAAAAGGGTCAACGTGCTCATTCTTCAATATTCGATATAGTAGAAGATACCACTGATCTTCTTTGCCAAGGTTATGATACTACCATGCTGAAACAGAGCGGGAAACACTGCGATGTAAAATGGATGCTACAAGAAACACGACGTGATTTTACAAGGAGAATGGATGTTGAAAGGGCATCATACTATCCCGACATGGCAGAACTCATGGGAATTGTATACCAAGATGTCAAAGCATATGAAGCAGATCGCACAGAGAGACCGATCACCGACTACTTATTGGAGGAGTGGTCCCGTAGGTGTGCAATGACTAAAAGTCACAAACATGGTGACCATGATTTTACGCTGGAGGAAACACACAAGAGCGAAGTCTGTCACACAGGTACACCACCAGCTTCTCCGTCACAATATGGCGGGAAAACCGCTCGAAGAGCTGGAGAGAAACAAAAAGCAACAGAGGGAGATTTCCATGAAAGTAACTTCCATAACCTATTGGCGATATTGCACAAGATGCAAAGAAGCGACATGGTGGATCTCATAGAGGAAATGTTCCAGAAAATAAAATATCATAAATAAGGCAAATGATTATACCAACGGCTCTGATGCGATTAAACTCCAACTGTTTTAAGTAACGGTCAGAGGCTTACTTGATCCATGAAGTGCCTTCAGTGAAGAGGGAAGAATAAAAGATGACATTTGAAATAATGATTATGGGTTTAAATTGTAATCATCATCGCCAAACGCAAGATATACACCTAGTGTTACAGATCATCATTAAATCAAGCAAAGAAGAAACGAAAACAGTTAATCGTTTAAGGCGAACACAGAAATTAAATTTCATAATGAAATCTTTAACGACTAGAGTCATGATTTTAACAAGTTTATTCGTCAAATCATCTCGTTAACAATTACTCGCGTACAATTAGAGTGCTCTTTCGCATCACTTCTACACTATTTCAAAAGTCCAAGCCTGCTCAGAATTACTTCCCAGACATAACCGCTCATGAAATTGCTGATCATTTCTGTCGGTACTTTTTAAAGAAACATCATCGATATCCGAACAAGCCTGAATTTTATCGATGCTGATACAAGCTACTGGTATCACTACAATGTGGTTACAGAAGATTTGGTAAAACTCAGACAGCACTACATATATGTAGCTCGTAATAATATCTGCCTATCTCTGAAGACTACGCTATACTTCATCATCTTGATTTATCAGATGTTTTTGACACAATTGACCACAACCTGCTATGAAACAAGAGAACAGACGCTGCACTACAATGATTGGAATCCATGACCATTGGCAGTCTTAACAGCAAACCTGTTCTTCTTCATTTCGGGTTACCACTAAGATCAGTGTTCTGTCATTCTTCTCATAATTGACATCTCTCTACCAGGTTAACTTTCACGTCAACATTGTATTCATCGTTATTAATATACAAACGGCAATCAGCTCTGCATGTCTTTTTCTTACTGAAATGCTTGATCTGTAGAAGTTCAATCGAACGTGTATTGCACATGTCAAAAGATCGACGAAAGTAGACAAATTACAACTCAATAACGTTCTTTATTTGATCAAACATTGTTGACCCCATTAAAATCGGTAAAAACATTATGAGTCTCTGACATTTGATATATCTCAAATTATGATAACGTTTTGTCGGCATACTACGTTAATTTCGATATCAGGAAATACCTAAGTGGGGGAACCTGTGAGGAGACTTCATGAATGCCAATTTTGATAAACCAGGAATAAGGAAAAGAATACATTACAAGTAGTGGAGTCCAAACTAGTCTACCCTACAGATTGTTTGTAGAGTTTCCCGGCCGTAAACAATTATATTAGTCGGTGTCCTTATAAACGGTAGCTAGAATTGTTTCCCGTTCCACAAAATCAGACAAAATACATCAAGCCCCTCCACAACAACTTCACTGGCTACTTGTTCTATAAAGAATTATTTGTAAAATATCATGCTAGTAACAGGCAGAGCTCTCAACGGCCAAGTCCAAATCTGTATTCAAGATTTGCTTAAGCCCTACAATCCCTGTCATTGAAACCGAAAATAACATTGTTTGTTGGTTTGAGTGTTATAATTTTTTGTTAGTTGGTTGGTTGATCTACCAGTATATTGAATCACATTGTGGCGTTTTCTATTTCAAAAGGTAACTAGAAAACCGGATTCAAATGTATTGATTTAGCTGAACGTCATCTTGTTCTTAATCAATATTTATGAAGAGCTGTTTCTGGTGTATGAGGATCGTATCATTGCGGCTGTAATTGTCACATAGATTATGTTGTAAACTGGCTCAAGTTAATATTACCTTAAACATTAGAGCATCAAGTTAAACGGAAAGTAGTGTTTACTGTCAGTGTTAAACAGCTAGATATCAATATTTTGTAAATAATATACTCTGCTTTTAATCGCAGTCCATTAGCCCTTGTCACCGGTAGGTTAGATTAGAGTGCAGTTATTGCCATGACTGCATCGATATTGCAAAAGAGAACTAGTTTACTAGTTTAAAGTGTGTTATTTGTGAAATCACTTGAAAGTAGTGCATGTTGTTGCCGCGCTTGCTTCTCAAATTCCATAAATACTCCCAGTTTTTAAGCTTTTTCGTTTATTTGTTTATTATATAATTTACTTGGTGGCTAAACAAGTTTTCAAATATGTTGATTTTAGTCTAAATTCATTGAAAATTCACTATTTATAACTGTGTGCTGATGAAAATATCTAGTAATGATTGATGAGATACTTTGTGTTCCAAATTTAACGTTGATGTCATTTGTAGCAAGTATTTTAGTATATTATGGGTGAACTTACTTTTATTCTGCTTGAGACTTACGCTTTTTATCTTACTTATTTTTTTTCGTTGGGTTGTAGCCTGTCAGGTTGGTGTATTAGTTAAAATAACATTTTAAATTTTGATGTGCGCATGCATCTTTCCTTTAAAGATATGTGCTTTGTAGATGACATTAACGAGAGACATACAAAGACATATATATTCAGACTCTCATATTTTTTATGATTATCCGTTAATGTATAACGTAAGAGGGCTTATTTTGAAGGGCTAGTCGTGAGAAAAAATTCACCATCAACACGATGGGAACTAATTTGGGATAATTGGATGGTGAAGTAATGCTTATTTGATCTGCAAATGAAAGCTCATCTTTCTTTTTAAGTTACACACTTGTTTATGAGTTATTTGTAATATCACAATATTGAGCTATAGGGCAACTAACATTTTTAAGAAATTTGAAAAATCTGAAAATCTAATTATCCAAAATTAGTTCCAATCGTGTTCATCTTAGAAAATTTTATCTTCCTTTTATCTTTGTTATTATGGAAGTGTTAAGAAAAAGTTAAGGTTTTCACTTTTAATGCGCATATTACCGTGACAACTTATTAATTAGAAACCATATGTGAAGATGTTTGCCAGAATGCAATACTATATTATAACTCATAGAGGAGATTTGAGAATTTGATTGTGTCATAATTGTCATTTTCAAATTTGACATTAGTTTCTCAACATTCTACTAGACTGTTCTGCAAGGTGTGTGGCAGATTACTCTGGTACAAGCAAGTGTTATGTACACGTAGATTTGACAAAATGTCCATTTTGCTATTTCAGTACCAATATCAATCAGACATTGTCGTTTTTAGTTGGATACAATAACTGGTAATCTACCTTATGATTATATAGTTGCTTGATTAGTCCCCAAGGACACCGTCCGGGGGGACTTATAGATTGGTCATGTCCGTGCGTCCGTCCGTGCGTCCGTCGGTGCACGCAGATATCTCAGAGATGCCTGGAGGGATTTCATTCAAACTTGGTACAAGGATTGCTTCATATGAACAAATATGCACGTCGATTCCTTTTGTGATACGATCCAATACGGTTGCCGAGCGGCCATTTATTATGATTTTTCATGTACAGAGCCATAAGTCAGACATGTTTCAACAAATTTTATTGAAAGGAGGCACCGTGGACCGGTGGTTAGGGTAATGGACTCACTATCGGAGGATGGTGAGTTCAAGACCCGGTTCAAGTCCAGGTAGATCCGGAGTAGCGGATTCACTGTCGGAGGATGGTGAATTCGAGACTGTAGCTCGGTGTTGTGCCCTTGAGCAAGGTACTTTACTCCTCTGTGCTCCATTTGGTAGTGGGTTATGGGTACCTCATCCTGTAAATGGGCTAGCTCCTAGCACCCGTTGGATGATGGAAAAAAAGAAAGAAAGTTGGTACATGGACATTGACCTATGTCGTACATATGCACGTCAATTAGATTCACGACATGATCCAATATGGCCGCATGACGGCCATTTTGTTACAATTTTTCATGTCCTTAGCCATTACTTAGGCATGTCTCAACCGATTTTATTCAAAGCTGGTGAAAGGACATATAGCTATGTCATACATATGCACATTTATTTGTTTTGTGATACGATGTAATATGGCTGCCATGCGGCCGTTTTTGTTACGATTTTTCCATGTACCGTGCCATAACTCAGGCATATCTCACCAAATTATATTCCAAGTTGGTATAAGGACATTAACTTATGTCATACATATGGACGTCACATTGTTTCAAGATATGATCTAATATGGCCGCATAGCAGCCATTTTGTCACAATTTTTCTTGTCCCTAGCCGTGACAAAGGCCCGTCTCAACTGATTTTATTCAAAGTTGGTACAAGGACATAAACCTATGTCATACATATGCACATTGATTTGTTTTGTGATATAATCCAATATGGCCTCCGTACGGCCATTTTGTTACGTTTCAGGCATATCTCAACCGATGTTATTCAAAGTTGGTACAAGGACATTGACCTATGTCATGCATATGCACATTGATTTGTTTTGCGAAAAGATTAAATATGGCTGCATGGCTACCATTTTTACGATTTTTTCATGTTCGGAACAATAACTCAGACATGTATCAACTGATTTTTTCATAGTTGATACAAGGACATCGACTTATGTTATACATATGTATAGTCGATTTGTTTCACGGTAATATCCAATACGGCCACATGGCGGCCAGTTTGTTATGTTTTGTTTGTGTGTTTTTTGGGGGGGGGTGGGCGGGGGCGAGAGCCATACCTCTGGCAAGTCTCAACCGTTTTTGGGTTTTTTTCAAAGTTGGTACATGGACATTGACTTAAGTAGTACACATGCCTGTTGATTTTTTAGACAGTAAGATCAAATATGGCTGCATGGCCGCCATTTTGTTACGAATTTTTCATGTACAGAGCCATGCACATCAATTTGCTTCACGTCATGTAGCAGTATCATGTCAATTACTTAAGTTTCGTTAT
The DNA here is from genome assembly GCF_041260155.1 of Ptychodera flava. Classification (NCBI taxonomy): domain Eukaryota; kingdom Metazoa; phylum Hemichordata; class Enteropneusta; family Ptychoderidae; genus Ptychodera; species Ptychodera flava. Next base: position 83,052 of record NW_027248358.1, on the reverse strand, counting down.
TACTGCATCAAATTTCATGAAACTTGGTACAGATGTTAAGCTCCCATTGCTTTAACAGTGAAAAGGACATTTATCAGTGTCATGCTAATTATTTTGTACTTGCTTAAGTAATGAAAGTTCCTAATTAGAGTAATTTATCCACAAATACTGCGTCAAATTTGATGAAACTTGATACAGATGTTGATCTCATAGTGTTGTAAATACTGCATCAAAATTTATGAAATATGGTACCGGTGATAATCTGTCAGTGTTAGGATTTTATGCAAAAATGTTTGGCAACATCCTGTCGATTAATTACTAATTGACTCATTTAATGATCTTTTGTAACCAGGATGGTGGCCTAAATTGGTTTTATGTTTTCACCACCATGGAACTCATTCTTGGCCATTGAGCGCCATATATATCGCAGTATTTTTATCACAGACCTAATTAATGAAGAGGACTCAACCCTCGTTTTTAGGACTTACATTTCAAGTACCCATTGACAAGCGGGGACTGTGTCATCAACGATGACTTGTTTTATTCAAGGGTTATATTTAACACAATTGGAACTAATTTGGGATAATTGGATGGTGAATTTTTTTTATATTTGATCTGCAAATGTAAGCTTATCTGTTTTTCTTTTTAAGTTACACATTTGTTTTTATGAGTAATTTGTAATACCGCAACATTCAGCTGTAGGGCACCTAACATTTTTGAGAAATTTGAAAATTCTGAAAATCCAATTATCCCAAATTAGTTACAATCGTGTTAGTTATATGTAAACAATGCCAGGTGGCCAAGTTTTTAGGGTCGTCATTTTACCGTACAAATATCATTCTTGATGTATAGTGTTATTCAAGTTACCTTTAAAGAGGGACGGGAAATAAAGGCACATACAAGCGAGAGATACTGAACGAATTGTCAAAGTCCATAGAAAGATCGTTATTCTACCAAGAAGTAATCCATTACAGTGAAATAGATTTAGCTCATAACACGAGATCACTTACTCAGAGCATTTGTATCAATCTCGCTTGTCTGTGTCTCAGATGATTTCAACTTTAGTATCATCAATTTTCCATACCTCATAAGTAATATTCCACTCTCACCAGCTTATGGGGTTTATATTTCCCAGCTTAGTCGATATGCAAGAGCATGCAGTTCATATGGTGATTTTGTAGAGAGACATGGCCATCTCTCTTACAAGCTGTTAAATCAAGGTTACACCAGAGCAAGACTTGTCTCTACATTCAAATGCTTTTTCGGCAGGTATCGCAATCCGGTAGATAAATACAATATCCCATAAGCAGGTGAGAGTGGAATATTACTGATGAGGTGTGGAAAAATGATTATACTAAAGTTGAAATCATCTCTCTTGTCACATAGCCTAGTACATATCTGACTTATAGATTGATATATGGCGGGTGCCACATGTGGGACAGGATGCGCTTACTATTTTCGAAACACCTGACATCACTTCTTGGTCTTCTGGCCAGAGGTCCATACATCTTTCTTTCATGAATATGACTTTGTTTGTGTACAGTCAATTTACTGTCTGTTCTGTGCTGTTTTGTGTCTATGTTTACAACTGTTGTCTTACGAATTCTGACCTACTATCATTGGATTATTGATTGGTATGATTGCGATTATTTTTCTCAGAGCATCTACATCAATCTCGCTGTTTGATTTATGGCAAACCGAATGACAAGAATGCCGCTCTCTCTATAAATTGCATTGCTTTAATCGAGTACAAGGCAAGGCAAGATGGTGAAACAGAATAATGGTTGCATTGGGGTGCCGATGGTAATACCCCGATTATCATCGACATGGCAGGGTTTGTTGCTAAAGAATGTTGACAGGTATATGAAGAATTCATCCGTAAGAGTGTATGGTCAATGCTGTAAGTATGCCATACACTTACCAATGGATGTGTAAGCTATTATGTAATCTTGCTTCACTTACACTTGACTTCACTTAATTTTACAATACCATAGCCTTGCACAAAACAATACACTCGCCCTATATTTCCTTACACTTGTAATGTGAAGCAGATCATGTCACTCGAATTAATTAAGCATTCGAGGTTATATAATAGTCGTGTATTGATAACTGTCTGTCACCTGACGAAGATCTTGTTGAATCTCAGAAAATCCACAATGTATATTTATATATATATATATATATATATATATATATATATATATATATATATATATATATAATATATATATATATATATATATATATATATATATATATATATATATATATATATATTGGAACAGATCACATTATTCTTGTCCATGGGCATTAGAAATGACCCTATTTAGTTGGACATTAACAGTCAACATACTTCATCTTGTCCTTATTGAATGAGTATCAACTTGTCCCACAGATGACACATAGGAGGGGTAACATCAGCATCTGCTTAACGTTTGTTTGTGATTGTTTTTCTCGGTATTATTGCATCAAGTAGATGTTTTGTTTGAATCTGCAAATAACGAGCATGGGCATTATATATCATACTAACACAGTTTTGTTTACAACGCTTTGTTATTGTTTATACACAAATAATACTGATACAACAACCATAATAGCAACAAAATAAAGCAATAATGCACAAAACAAAGTCTATTCCTTCTCGTCGATAAAAACAATGACTTCCTTTTCAACTGTACATGTTGTATTGAGTTCACATTTAGTGATTCAGGTAATCATCATATAACAATAGCAATATCGGCGAAGCGAAGTCTATCGTAAATCGTCTATCAAAATTATCATGTACCCATGCTCATATCGCGTAATCTTTTTCACATGTAACGTATGATATCAGTCGTTATATTTTACGGTAAAAACCTCGTCCAGATGTGTTGCATAAGCGTCGTAAGTCTTGGAGTGTTCGCGAACTACTTTCAATGGTATAAAAAGTAAACAAACAATATGGCTGCCCCTCTCTACTTACAATGCGATGCTGACGACCCGAAAATTTCGACGGCTTTGAGGAATAAGGACATTTCGGGTAGCTAAATAAGGAAACAATATTACGAATCTGGTAAATTAGTATTTTTAGTCTGGATTCGTATGAGTCCGTTTTCCAACCTTGCTCAGTAATGTATTTATCTATTGTTGTTACTGTTGTTATTGACTGTCCAATTTTTGAGTTTACTCCAGGTCATAATAAATCTCTCTGTATGTGAGGTTTTGTTACAAGTATTTGCGATTACGTTTAGATAGTGGCGTACGCGCATCCTTGTCTACGTGTGAATTTATCTGTTGCTTTGTGCGCCCCCGATAATGTTGCTGCATTTGTCCTAGACACATGCAAAAAAGAAATTATTTACTTTAATTATCTGGATGTCTTTAATGAATCTTCAAGAAGCAAGCAACCACATAAAAGTATCATGTAAGCAAATTCGTTGATATCAGAATATTTTGTATAGGTTCCATTAGTACAAGAAGTACTTGCTATGATTTTGAAACGTTAACGGAACTGTGTAGTCATTGTCCACACTCGTCAAGTGCCTCGACAAAACAATCTTTACAACCTTAAACTTAACTTTAAATAGAGACCAGAACTGCTGCATCCTGTCTTACGCGATGTACAAACCATCTTATATTAGCAGGGCCAATTCTTCAGGATTTTTCAATAAAACAAGAAATTCAAAATATAGAAACTCACAACCTGTACCATGGGACACGCATTCACATCTCTTTATATCAGTATCCTTTGAAGTATCAAAGTTTAATAAACGTTTTATGATGTCTTTCTGAAGTAAGAAAACTTAAGAGAGTAACAAATATTCACCTCACACTCATTGAACGACTATATCCAAAAACACTAACTACAGTCGACTACTTTATGCTGGTAATGACCCACTTTTAATGCCAATGCTGACTCTCTAACACTGCCTATAAACTCGCCTATAACTATTCGTCTCTTACTCGGCGTAGCCACGTAACTTATTTAAAACACAAAGGACTTCAGGTGTGTTTTACATTTGATATGTAAATTTCCACTATAAAAGTACCCAACATGTGCGATCTAGCCGTCGTCATTCATCAAGTTGATGTAAACTCGTAGTGGTTGGACCCGTTAAGTGAATGGAAAGAGCTGTAGCCAGTCTTCTATTGGTTGAACACAAACAATGTTTTTTTTTTAGTATAACGCGACACTGACGTCACTTGATTACATACTATCATCCTCTTATGGTCCTTCCAAATGAACTGTGAAAAACGTCGTTTGTGCGACAGTGTTGTCTTCTCTGACGCGCTGAAGCCATATAAGGAATTGGAAAGCCAAAGTGTATATCTGTGTACATGTGTTTCAGGTGTAAGTGTGACTGGCTGTTGGAACTTGTCAGACTATTGTCGTAGTTGGTAGATTCCTGGGTTACATATGCCCAATAAACAGAGGGAGGGTCTTCGTTGGCGTATTCATGGTTTTGGTTTTGGTTGCTCTTCGTCACATAGTTTTCAAGTCAGCGGAAGCAGTGACAAGGGTTTTACGAAGTGAATTCTCCGGTGTCACTCAACTCCCGCGGCCGGAGTTACGGTCAACTCTGAATGGGCAATAAAGTCAGTCAAGTCAAAGTTCTAAGACTTTGCAAGTAAATTGGTTTTGTAAAAGCATTATACCCACGTTAGTAGGATTTAAAAACCGTAGTATAAAAGAAAGTACCTTCACTTAGCTGCAACGTTCGTTGATACATTTGCAATCATTAAACCTTATTTACATATGGGATCAGATTTATTGGACTTTGCTTAAAGTAAAAAGATAAGTGAACTCATTTGAGCTGATAGCATGTGTTTGTCTCTGTGTCTGTACGTCTCAGTCCGTGTAGTCAGAATAATAATCGCGATACCGTATTTCGGAAACAAATGGAAGATCCACCCGGATACATTCAATAAAAGATGCTGAAAACCGTTAATATTACACTACGAAAAGTGTTGAATGTCAGCTTTAAATCTCTGCAATCATATCAATGTATTATGATAATATTTATGCGTTTATTTGGCTAACTTGGTTAGCTTTCTTGGCAGAGGAATACTGCCGTCTCTCTTTTTCTTGATTTTAATCTTAAGTTATTTTGGAACAAAGTTTTCGAGGCATTCTGCCTTGTAAACCTCAGATAAGCATTGATATTGTCAGTACAATACTAGTATATAAATTAAGATCACTTCCCAAAATTGCAATGTTCGAACACCGTGACAGTTTCAGAAAACAATTTTTAATTAACAGTTGTTCATGTGATAACCGACCTGCTTTTCAGTAATGGTAGGCTGCAGTGGAATCAAGACCAGAAAGGGTAAGTTTTCTCTCCAAAATATTAAAAGGTATTGGATTTTGAAGCATCTGTATTATTATCCTTCGAAATTAATTGTATTGTACTTTGAAAAAGCTTAACTACGTGAAGAAACCTTTATTTCTTTCAGTGGCTGGTGGACCATACACTAGCTGTGAATACGCAGCAGTGTTTTGGGCCATGGGGTATCGATCGCACTCGGGTCAAGGGTCATCACTGGAGCGATGACCCTTGACCCGAGCGCGATCGATATGCCACATTACCGCTGCGTAATCACAGCTAACACATGTCTTTTAGTAACCACAATCGCATGTAAATTTAAAACTTTAGTTAAACATCGAAGAATATTGTTTTAGCATATGAGAGTTGGCTTTGCTTTTACTTTTCATCAGTTGATGACACGAAGAAGCCAATATTTTGTAACATTGACGAAAAGAGGCACTGTATACAAAAGTCATTGTCTTTCATTTGAAGTCTCATGTCGCCATATTATCTATTGTTGCATTATTTTCAGGATGTGAAAAGTTGGATGAACGTGAAATCGAAGAGTTATTACAGAAGCTATTGGTACAGAAATTGAAGAATATGATTGTACACATAGCTGTCTAGGTCTGGAAACAAGCTTGAGAACCTTAGTTCATCTCCAATGCAGATTTGAAATTTCGAGGGTTAGTAACTGAATTGATAAGTTTCTGTATTTTTGTTCTGAATTTATCTGAGCTATGTCCAGAACGCTATGATTAACTAAATGTTACTGGAGAATAAGCTTTCAAATACTTGTAGTCGCCCTTATCAGATGCAATGGTGGAATGAAGAATTAAAGCAGAAAGCCACAGAAAATTCACAGTGAAAAATGAACACTCTAAATTTCGGAATTTTCTGAAATTTCCACTCTGAATTTTCTGTCGCTTTCTGCTTCAAATCTTCATTGCACCCTGGCATCTGATGAAGGAGACTTCACGTCTTTGAAGGCTTATGCCAGTAACATTTAGTTGATCATAGCCTGCTACCAAATCTTTGATTATTTTATATTTTAGATCAAGACGTCTTTTGTTCTCGGTTTGTTACTGATTTTAGCTTTGCTGTTAAGGACGCAGACCGTATATCATAGATGAATGTGTGGCATCATCCTCAAATGTTTACATCCCAAGCGTTTTCTTCAAAACGGCCAGTACGATTCATTTAATATTTGGAGTACAGGTTTCCGGAGATTTTCCTAATCATATATCTACAAGTTATGATGAAATACACAAAATTGTATTTTTGAGACATTAAAGACATTTCAGACATTTTTAAGAAATAAGGAATTATCAAAATGTGATATATTCAAGTAAGCCAAATTTTTAGCTTTTTCAAACAGATGTTTTCGTACGTTTTTGCAAGTTTGAACAAATAACGTAATCTACAATAAGAAAATTCTGTTTTGTCACTACTTTGTTCATATTGTTTGAAAACGATCTACAGTGTATATGGGGATTTTCTTTTGTTTATGTTTTGATAGGAAGGTGTTAATTAGCGTTCGTGTTTTCCTCTGACAAACTTTACAAAGTGGCCATATGGCCACTTTGTAAAGTTTGTCAGAGGAAAACACCAACGGTGTTTATGTACCTAATTGACACTAATAATTGTATTTTACTAAAGGAATTTTTGTGTATTTTTAAATAAAATAATTTTACTGAATATAAGTGGTCTGTTTTGTTATTTCCAGGCTTGAACACCCCATGAACGCCCGAAATTAAAGGTGTTCAACAAGTGCATATCATGTGTTCTAACCTTTAACACACTTATCGTTGAACGGCGTCCATGCGTTCAAAAAGTGTTACAGCCCTTTGAACGCGTAATTGCGTTCAATTTTTTGAACGCATTTCATGTGCAACGTATGTTCAGATATGGAACACATGGTGTTCAATATAATGTCTGATGAACACGAAGTGTTCAAAATCTGCACACGTGTGTTAAAAAATTGAACATTGGTTGAACACGTAGTGTTAAATTTCTGAACGTCTAGACGCGTTCAAAAAGTGTTACAAAAAGGCGTTTAATTGGTGTTCTATCCTTTAACACTTAACTTTACAGTGAGTGTGAATATGATCTAAGCGCTTTCATGTATGAAAATATCTACAAAGGTGTGTTTTCATGTTCTCAGATGACGGTATTTTCGCCCTAGAGGTCTGTTATATGAAGAATGAAATAACAGCCTATGTGAATTGTTTTGTGTGTGTGAAAAATGAGGTCTTACCGTCAAAATTAAGATGTTATCTCTGGAGCGACGGTGATGTAACGTTTATTCCTACGTTATTGACTCCAAACTAATTCTAGGCCAGATGTCTGGTGTTGTCCTTATATTTAAAAGTAGCCGGGTAATTTAAGAAAGTAGACGGTGAAATGCGAGGGAGCGCAGCGAACGAGGGGGGGGCGAGAGGGGGGTGTTCGCCCTCTCGCAAGGCGAAAAATGAAATTTTGGAGTGGAAATGGTGTTCTCTGGTATCATCTGAGGTGACATTTAGCTGAGACTGAAACAGTACTTTTGTTGTGTGTCTTAGACGTGGCTCACATACAACATAACAAACAAACAAACAAACAAACAAATACGAATTTTGTTTTGTTTGTATTATTTATGATACACAAATGGTTTTATTTGCGGTGAAGATTTATTCTTACATCATCCCCACTCATCCCCACTGTCACTGTCACTATCAAACTCACCCCACTGTCACTGTCACTGTCGTTGTCACTGATATCACAGAGTTTCAGAACCCCGGACTCACTCAAAAAATGCGAAAATTAATATCAGAAAGAATATACTATAAGTTAATCTGTACGTTAAATTAATACTAGTAAGTATTCACCATCTGGCCTACCTTAAAGTTTTTATATTGTTTTAATGATGATATTAAAAAAGAGATATTCAATTCAATCAGAAAAGAATTAATTAAGTCAGAGACCACGTGAAAAATGGATGTCGGATTAAAAACTTAATTCTTTAAGTTTTGCCCCACTCCTTGAAACTTAATTGATGAATATTTATCAGATGTTCCCATTATTTCTTTACTGTGATAATTCCAATCATACTTAAAACACAATCAGGATGGAAAATTGAACATACCGACCGCAAAAAAATGCGTATATAGAAAACTCATAACAATGACAAAATTTGTAGAGAGTAAATCCAATGCGTAATAATATTACGCATTGGATTGACTCTCTACGCATTTTTTCATTGCGCAAACGATAATAGTAAAATGTTTGCGAAAGCACTCTTCGCGACTGAGCTTAGGCGACAACCAGACGGGATGAGTGCCCGCTTGACATTAAATTTGTTGCAACATTTCTGTCAATCACACATTTTGTGTGGAAAGTTTTGGATTCTCTGGGTGTAGTCTGAGAAATCGGCATCGTAGCTCAGAGGCACGTTATCATGTCAGCTGTGCCTATGAATTTACTACGTTGCTAATTTTCAGGCGAGCGATATTTCTGAAACTTATAACACAAAGTGAGTGGTTGACAAAAACGTTGCAGCAAATTAAATGCCAACCCTGCATGATCATGAAAGGAGAGAGGCATAAAGTCTTGTCTGTAAGCTTCAGCTGATTGTGCGTAACCGCTGCCGCAGAAATTGCGTAAAATTCAGGTCAACATAATTTTTCCGGGATATTGTCGCCGATAATTATTATCAGTGTAGAATAACCAATCTTTATTCCGCTCTGCAACCAATTGACGTTTAATACTTCTTGAATAATTTACCTTCGGAACAGATTCATTGGAAGAGAGCCTTGCGGTTTACTAGTCACAGACCTCGTATGAGATGTGTTGACGGCACAACAATCACTTGTGGTTCGATACACGGCAAAGGCAGCATTCCTAAAAGCGGCCTTAATTGTGCCGGCTATCGAAAACAAGCGATCAGGAATCACAAAGATAAAGTGGCATGATAGATATATTCTGTCGAATGGTCGACTGAATTATCGGCAAAATTGATTTTTTGTGACTCCAATGTGTAATTTGGTCGGACGAGTGTAAAACATTGATGTTCATAAGAGGAAATTATGACTTGTAACAGTACATACTCAGGAAAGCAACTGTTGTCTGAGGGCGCTTTCGGCCATAACTGGGAATATGAATGCGCATAATTCAAGCATGGATATTGTCATTTCTCACACAATACTTTAGGAGGGTTACGACCTCATTTTCTTTAATCAGATAATTCGTTTTGAAAGGGTTCTATGTTTGTTCTGCATTGTCATAATAGAAATAAAGATTAATATAGGAAGAATAATTAATAGATGCACAATTTGGAAACTTGCACCGGGTCTAATTTTAACAAACAACTTTTAACCATTGAATGACTTGATGCACGTGTAGACGTCTTCAATTTTTGCGGCAACAAAAATCCGAAAATATCTGTTTCGCTGATTTTTTTTTGTAACTTTATATATGTGGCCTTCTGATTAGGCAGACCAAATTAGCCATGAGAGAATATCTTCATGAGGTATGTGTTACACCGTCTTATTGTTGCGCTCGTAGTTAGGGGAATTACGAGTTGAGAGGTACCAGTCTGGATCGTAATGCTTTCAGTAACTGAAGCTGACACACAACGACGTAGATTTAACACATCCTTGTACTTTATTGCAAGATGGCGACCGTAACGTTACCGTCCAAGGTCTGATCTCAAGTCTCTAGTCTAAAACCTCTACCCAGTTAAATACATCTTCAAACTTACATAATTAGAAAAGTTATCACGTGGTAATTTTCCCGCCAGTCTTTGATTGTTTCTTAAGATTAAATAAGATCACACCTTGGACGGTAACGTTACGGTCGCCATCTTGCAATAAAGTAAAAGGTTGTGTAAATCTACATCGTTTTGTGTCAGCTTCAGTTACTGAAAGCATTACGATCCAGACTGGTACCTCTCAACTCGTAATTCCCTAACTACGAGCGCAACAATTTGGTGGAGAATCCGGGCATACTGAAGCAGCACGGCTGTAGGTTTCTGAGATCTGGTGGTGGAGTCAACGAGGGTTTCAGTGGGAGATACACAACAAAACATCCAAAACTTCTTAAACTTACTTCTTCAACAACAACACATAACTTCAACTTCTAAAAAAACCCACAAAAAACAAAAACAAAAAAGAAATCACACCATGGAATATCCATTCTCGATTGTTCTCATTGAAATCTTAACCAATAATTAATTAAACTATCACACTATCTCTTATCTGCTTCTCGTACGATCTGAGTCAATGAACTTCACACGTCTTGGCCACGTGAGGGACGCTTCGAGATAAAATCTCTACAGGGAGGGGCGTTACACTATCAGCAAGACGGGTCATAGCTGGCCCACTGTTGCAATTTTTTTCGGACGGGGCATTTTCGTATCCAACCACAGTGCAGATAACCGCGTGTGAATGACATAGTGGCACTCGATTTTTTTTTTCTGATAAAAAGAAAACAATGATACTCGTGCCCGGCATTAGTGTTGAGTTTCTTTGGCTTGGCTTTGATGTGATTTTGATTGAATCTTTATCGTTGGAGTGCTATGGTTACTCTATGCCATGTGCTTGGGACGTGAGATCCAAGCGGTTATAATTAACAGAAGATTGGGAACTGTAGCCCGTAACACATATCTCTGCCCCGAAAAGTATCCGAGTATTGTGCACTTTTTAGCTAACGAGTCGAGAAAAGAGGGAAGTCGCAATATGCTATGAACGAAAGTCACGACAGGTTTGGCATACACTGAGAATTTCTAAGCAAAATGTATCCACTCCTGGTGCATAATAGACGAAACCAAACTTTGCTCGACATAATGTAATAGTCGTAGCTGAATACAATATGCCGTGCAAAGTATGCTTTAGTTCGGTACGAGCCGGAAGGGATACATTATTGCTATTATTTTTAAAGTTTCGGCAATGCCAGTGAATTTGAAGTCGTAGAAAACATATATTGCCACAATATTGGATAATCGGATATATCTGTAATATTGTAACGGTGTGACGTGATAAAATTATTTGGTATTGACAAAGCTTAAATGCCAAAGTCATAACGTAAAATTGTGCTCGTTAATCGCTAAAACGCGCCCTGTTTGCTACCAGAACGACTCTTACACAAAGCAACTTCTGGGTAAGGTTTTTTGTATATTTTTTAGAAGTAATGTATCTATTTATCAGGCTATCAACTAGATAAAGAAACAGGTATATTTCAGACCAAAAAAGTTTCTGTAAGATTTTCTTTATGTGTAATATCGGTAGGAAGAAATCGCGCCTCGAAGTTTGTCGCAATTCTGAGAAGAGATTAAGTCAGTTTTCTGACTCTCAGGAAGATAATTTTATTATTACGGTAGAGTTGAATATTACGGTAACTATGAAATTGAATGGGAACTTGTGGAACTAGGCACTGGAAAATTAAATCAAAATGATCTGGTATAGTAGAGAGTGCCAGTCTCTAGTTGAGGGTACCTTTACCCTTAATACAACGTTAGTAACACGTTCATTGACTCTAATATATAAGAACACATTGCCATTGTAACTTATAGGTTACGCTGAGAGAGAGAGAGAGAGAGAGAGAGAGAGAGAGAGAGAGAGAGAGAGAGAGAGAGAGAGAGAGAGAGAGAGAGAGAGAGAGAGAGAGAGAGAGAGAGAGAGAGAGAGAGAGAGAGAGAGAGAAGAGAGAGAGAGAGAGAGAGAGACAGACAGACAGACAGACAGACAGAGAGACAGACAGACAGACAGAGCTATTGTATAATACGTAAGATCATTGCAAAGTCTCAGGTACAGTACCTCCGTACCATAGACAGTCGAGAAAGAGGATTTCTCAACTGTCTGTGTTTGTACAAGAAAAAGTGAATGGAGCTTACTAACAATTATCGACGCATTTGGCGCACGATGTTCGTAATACAACTGTCACTGCCCGTACCGTTAACATTGCAAAGAAAACATACTGAACGACATCGTGAAACCATGTGGAGAGATAATCCAAAGATATAATGAAAAATTGTGTAAACTCATCAACAACGAAAATGGAGAGACCGATGACTGATCAGAACAATGACCTGGTATGTTATATACATAAATATGTCAGAGATTTGCCGAGTTTGAAAAATTCATGGAGAAACTTTCGATTCCAAATGTTTTAATATCAGAAGAAATAATGCAAACAAACCCGTTAATTCCTATGTTAAACTGAGAATAGGAGATACATATGGTAAGCCTGGCCATATTGCCACACATGGTGATTTTTGTAAACATAGAAACAGCGCAAGGAATTTTGTACGAAGGAAACCAGTTGATCAAATTTTGAAAGGATGTGACCGCAAATGCTCAGGTGAAAATGCAAATAAGGGAGTTCATCAAATGTACAGATAAATCATTATTGTGTTCAGAGTCCGCAGTTACTTTATTTAGAAATACATTTCAACACATAATCAATGCAACAGTTTCAACACAGGATTCTTGCGTCGATAGATTCAGGGGCTACAATTACGGTCGCACTTATTCGTTTACTTTGTGAAATCCCCAAATTACGTAATTGCATACCAGTTCATTGTCCCGATTTGTCATCGGTCTCTCCATTTTCCTCATTGATGTATTTACGCATTTTTCATCATTTCGATTCATTATATGGTAAAATGTGCTGCCGGCAGCGATATCGATGCTTAGATAATATCAATTGTGGATGTCTTAATCAGAACCAAGCGAACATTGGAATATCAAATAAAAGTAATTGTAGGTGTCTTTTCCTGGAAAAGTATCGTGGTGTAACTAGATGTAGAAAATTATAATTTCGCTTAACGTTGGCTGCCATACCTCGAGCGATTTCAATTTCTCTCTTAGGTCAGTATAATAAGTTTACGGTAAACTTCATATACCAGTGCAAATGGAATTCTTGGACACATCAGAAGTAGAGAGATGATTGACCTATCAAGAATTGCGACAGTTCACGTGATAGTATTGACAACCATGGGACACTGTTTCTCACACCATCACTTAAACTAGGGCTAATATTTATATTAAAAGAGTTAAGCAATACCAAAGAGTTAGAATTTTTCCCTTTGGTATTGTTAAATTGGAAAAAAAAAATTCTTCTTTACTTATCAGAAAACATAGATCGGCGACAGTATTTCGATTGGATAATATTTTGTGAAATAGATTCTTATATCAACTATTTTTTCAAAGTTGTCAAATAATGTCTATATGATTACAATGACAACTTTTACATTTTCTAAATGCAAATAAATCGATTTCGCATTAAGAATGGAACATAAATACACTTTTGCCTTCCACCGAAAGGATTTCGAAATTCATCAAACCGAAATTAAATGACATCAAACCCATTTCAATTTAAAGTGCCCTACTACAGAATTGATGTACACGAGATTCCCTCCAATCTAGAGAGGGATAGTTTGCCCTTTGAACTCTTTTAATGAATTATCATTAGCACGAAAACATATAAATGAATTAGCGATGCCTCCTCGGTACTTGAGTTGAGTCATATTATTAGATTCAAATTCTTTTAAAGGGATTGATAACTTTTCATGAATCAACAACAAGAAATTCAACGCTCCTACATGTTGTGTGTTGTCGAATCCACGCTAAAATTACTACTTTATATTTAACTATTCTGAAGTCAATTTTACAATTTCAAACTCATTTTGAATTCGATACAAAACATCATTCCAACTTTTCCCCACACAGAAACTGGGCAGTTTGGATTATTCATACCTATCTTAATCCTACTGTTCGTAATGTTTGTGTCGTAAACACATCAATCGCACCTTTCCCGGGTTCTTGAACCCGGTTGGTCAAAATTGGCTGTTCTGGCCTTTTTGATCACCCTCGTAAAATGCTTGGATAGTTGACTTGGAAAACAATTAACATTAAAAGTTTCATTAGCAATTAAGCCAAACACCGGAGACATCATGAGACACGAACAATCGAAACAACACCTATTCAAAGAAAAGTCAAATTGGACTCCACGAACAGCAAAAATACAAAAACCTGAAAGCTATCTGAAGCTGCTAAACTCGCACTTCTAGAGTTCAGTTCAGTTCAGTTGAGTTCCGTAAAGGGAATAGATATCCATTGGATAATAACATCCCTCTTTGAAGTAAACACAGACTATTGGAGTGGTAACCATCAATGAGACTGCACTAACTGCAACAATAGTAGTCGTAGTTCCTCTTGAAGACGTTTACACTGCTAGACTTCACTACCCATGACGGTAGACTGTTCCAGGTATTAATCACTCACGGTAAATGAGTGTTTTCTGACATCCTTTTTGACTGATGGTTTGGCAAGTTTCAGGGAATGGCCTCGCGTTGCAGAGTGCATTTTCAAATTGAGTGACAGATTACACAAATCCACACCATGAAGAATTTTATAGAGTTGAATCATGTCACCTCTCTCTCTTCGCTTCTTTAGACTTGTCAGGTTCAGCACTTTCAGTCTTTCCTCATAGTCAACATGGTATAGACGTGGCACTAACTTGGTAGCTCTCCGTTGCACTTTTTCTAAAATATTTATGTCGCTGACCAGCCATGGCGACCAAGCTTGAATAGCATATTCCAGATGAGGTCTAACCAGGTGTTTATAAAGCTGAACTATAATATCCTCCGATTTGTATGTCAATGATCTCTTGATCATGCCAAGTATCATATTTGCTTTCTTAGCTGCCTTTACACATTGACTACTTGGTTTCAAGCTTCTGTGGATTGTAACACGTAGATCCTTTACTTCCTCCGTACTTTCCAGTGGTATGCTATCCATTGTATAAGTGTCAGTGGGATTATTGTGACCAATATGCATTATTTTACACTTCTTTATATTAAAGCTCATCTGCCACTTTTGTGACCATTAATGAAGACTGTCTATATCCTGTTGTAATTTAGAAATGCATATGTCTTGATGAACTGGGCTGTACACCTTAGTGTCATCGGCAAATTTCTTTAACTTGGAGCTCACACTTAGATCAATATCATTTATGTATATGAGGAAGAGTACCGGGCCTAAAACTGATCCTTGTGGCACGCCACTGGTAACAGACTCCCATGATGATGCAGCACCTTTTATGACTACCCGCTGATTTCTGTCCGTCAACCATTCCTTGATCCAACGGAGTATGTATCCCTGGACACCATGGGAAATTAGTTTAGCTGAGAGTCTACCATGCGGAACTTTATCAAACGCTTTGGCAAAATCAAGATAAGCCACATCAACTGGTATACTGTCGTCAACATAATCTGTGACCTCATCCAGAAATTCAAGTAGATTTGTAAGACATGACTTTTTATGGCAGAAACCATGTTGTGTATTGATTATCAAATTGTTAACTTCCAAGTGCTGAACTAGTCGGTCTCTGATTATAGACTCTAAAACTTTACAGCAAATGCAGGTAAGGCTGACAGGTCTGTAATTCCCTGGGTCATATTTGGCTCCTTTCTTGAAAATTGGCGTAACGTTGGCTCTCTTCCAGTCCTGTGGAATACAACCAGTCTCAAGTGACTTTGAAAATATAATAGTAAGTGGGACAGCCAGTTGAAAAGCACAGTTGTTAACACCCGAGCCAAAATTCTGTCAGGTCCTGGAGCTTTATGAGCACAAAGCTCACTAAGCTTCTTTATTACCAACTCTTGAGTTATATGGATTTCTTGAAGTCTACCTTCTTCTGAGCCTTCATAGCGATTTTCTGGTATTGGCATATTGACTGTATCTTCCTTTGTAAAAACACTTGCAAAAAAAAACGTTTAAGATGCCTGCCATGTCACTGCTATCACTGAAAAGATTGCCGTCACTGTCCTTTAAGGGACCAAAGATTCTTTTGTCTTTTGTTTCGATCTCACATAGGCATAAAAAGCTTTAGGATTCTCTTTAATATTGTCAGCCAGCTTCTTTCATGCGTTCTTTTTGCCACTCTTATATCGCTAACCACTCTGTTTCTCTGTTGCCTGTATAGCAAGTAGTCCTCATACTTCTTGTTTGACAGTATTTTCTCCACCGTTTCTTCTTCTTTCTGACTGCTCTTAGGACTTTATGCAACTTTTTCTTTATCTTCAGTGGAACACACTCAGCTACTGCATTATTCAAATATTCTTAAATAGACTCCACATGTCCATTACCATTTTCCCGCTTAATTCTCTCTAGAGATACCCTTTCAAACAAGGAAACAAAACATGTCGTGTGCCCAAAGAATTGCGATAAACCAGCTTGCAAACAGTAGACAAATTACCATAAAAACCCTTCGACAAGGGTCGGGTTTTGTCTTTGTCAACACAAAAGATTACGTACACGAATGCGAAAGGCAATTACGCAACACTAAGTATTATACACAACTAGCCAGTGACGACACAGAACTAACAGTAAACAAAGTACACGAACTATTAAACAAAATGTACGAGAACAAACACATCGATCATGATACTTGTAAGTATCTTGATCCAGAAAACATAAAATCCGTACCCCGCAGTGGTACTTATTGCCTAAAAATACACAAACCTCGGCAAAATTCTAAAAGACACACTATTCAAAACAAAATTTACTGAAGTAAAGAAACATAGAACAAACAAACTGAACCACCAAACGGACTCACAACGAGACCCAAACATCAACATACTTGCCTCGCTACTCGAAGAGCAAGACCACTAAAATGCATTGCAATAATTTTTCACAAACACAACCTAAGGAAAGAATCTACACTGCGACTGATGAGAAACCACACTCGGGTTTCGAATCGCAAGCGTCAAAGGGCCACTCTATGAACTCTGTAATACAATAGGTCCGGCTGCGTCTCGCCATAAGCTTTCCCTACACAAACAAAAACATTACCGTACACACTGATCCAAACTTCCCTCGTATATCCGAGGCAAAACAAACATTTCTGTTAACATAACAATCGGATAAGAATGTAGGAACACATTTTTGAAACGAATCAAACACAAACTCGACACAAAAACATTTTGGATAGTTAGGTGGGAGCCTCTTTCAAACTTTTTACATTCATTGCTCTTGTTTGGGGGTTGTCAACCTGATTTAATCGCAAATCCTCAGATTTCCATCTGATATAAGTATGTACGTCCACAAGAAAAGTAAACTCATGAATTTTAATAGACGGGGTGGCTAAGACCAATTTCAATCAAGATTGGTCTCAGCCACCCCGTCTAAGTCTGTGTGGGGAAAAGTTGTCATGTTGAAAATTAACATGATGGGAACTAATTTGGGATAATTGTATGGTAAAGTAATGTCGATTTCATCTACAAATGTTATCTATTCTGCTTTTCTTCATACATTACACACTTGTTTTTATGAGTAATTTGCGATATTTCAACAATAAGGTATATTGCACCTAACACTTTAGAGAAATTTGAAAAATATTAAATCCAATTATCGCAAATTAGTTCCAATCGTGTTGATTGTAATTTTTCACGTTCATTGCATATTGCAAATTGATTTCTTCACCTTACTGTTACAGCGACCTCTATCGGCCGTAGTCTACACAGTCATCCGTGCAAACCGTCCCGTTTTACAACTCAATATTCTCCCGACTTCCTATATTACCAGTCTATATTCGATTATAAAACTCTGTGCTGCTGCGTATAGATTACTCTCTGGCCTAGGGTCAACGCCACAGAACCGCTGCGAGCCTAGCCAAAGGCTTTCTTAACAGGTTGTTACACAGATCAGGGTTTTTAATTTAGCTCGCCCAGTAATGA
This sequence comes from Ptychodera flava, assembly GCF_041260155.1. Lineage (NCBI taxonomy): Eukaryota > Metazoa > Hemichordata > Enteropneusta > Ptychoderidae > Ptychodera > Ptychodera flava. Next base: position 65,073 of record NW_027248358.1, on the reverse strand, counting down.
AAAACATGAAAGTCAATCTTTGAATAATTCAATCTGAAAATCAACACCAAACCTTTATACTTCGTTACTCTAGTGTGTTTACTATCACGTGTCGCCAACTGTTAAATTTCGTCGTTTGCAAAAATCATCAGAAATTGTTTCGAAGGCTAATATATTGGTTTATCTTTTTTTTACCTCGACATAAAATTTGGAGGGGAAAGTAGAGCTGTTCGTACTTGTCCTCCTTCTAGCAAATGCGAAACATATGCCCTCCAACTGGAATTACTATGTCCACTGCCCTTTGGTATCTATAGTCTGCCCGTTCCACATTCCCACAACAGTTTAACCTCCCCACTGCCCTCTTGAAACTACTGAAATTCCCCATTGCAAAACTGTGCAAGCACAAAACTTATCATTTCAACTTCGGACATTGCTTCCTTTAAGATAGGTGCTAAACCTTCCTTGAAGCTCTATCAACCACGGCATTTCCCTCCCTCTACCTATTTTCCGGTACCAACTGCTTGAAATTTTCTCCCTGCCAACTGTGAAAATTGAAATTTCTTCTCCTCCCACTATAAATATTGACTTTTTCTCTCCCCGCCGGCTAATTGATTTTCAAATTTTCCCGCCCAATAGAAAAAATTAGCACGGAAAGCTTCTTTGTGGCATAATAAGGTACTGACAACCAAGACTGTCTCAGTTATTTCTAGCTTATGCTACCGAATCGTTGACTGCACCACTGCTGTACTACAGTGATCATTGACTTACAAGCAAGTGAAGGGTGGTCACTGCTGACCTGACCAGCGCTGTGTCCTAGGCTAGGCTTAACTGCAGTTCCTTTCTCATCATGCAGAGCCTATGCAACAATGGACAGTCGTAGTCAATGCTTTGATCAATGTGCGCGGTTTGGGCAAGGGAAAAATAATGTAAAAACAATCGTATAGGCTGTAGTGATCCAATTGTGTTGAGTCAACTGACACCATCCATAAACTCACGTGATTGTCATTTTTATTTAAATCATTCAATTTTAATTATTAAGTGTATTAATTAAGTTAATTTTGTGCCCCAATTATACATCTCAGGCAAGTCATTTCCCATGAGGTATTGTCTTTGTGTGATTCTGTATACCCCATACCAAATATTTCCTCACTTTTGGTTTGGATGTATCTGGATACGTCGACCAGACATACCCTTTAGCCAATGGCAAGCAATGGAACGTATGTTAGCGCATACCCCGTGTACCTTCAAAGTTATTTTGGACCTTAAAAATTGTCAACAGACAATTATGACTAAAGGATTGAAACAGTCTATCTCAATTTGGGGGCGCTGTTGCTTTAAAAAATATCTTAGGCTGTCGATCCATACGGGGTCGAAAAGGGTCATTCAATAGCACATAAGCTTACCGACAAGCATCGCCGGCCATGACTCTCACCACTGCAATCGCCGTTACTTCGCCGTGCTGTCTACGTATACAGTGCTAACACGTCTATCTTGGGGTAGTACATTTTTGTCAGTTAGACATACCCGTACATGGGTTTAATCTCCCGTCTCTTGACAGATACTCGCAGGCATATAAAGTCCATTGTCTACAAAGTATGCAGCGTACAGGCTAGCACCGGTTGTTGAATTTACAGCGACCGCAACGTAGCTATGTATGATGAATGCAGCGTATGGTTCGTCGAATAACGCGACATTTAAGATTCGTGTCTGTATTTCAGTTTTGTTTAGAGCATACAGTCGACACATCGGGTATTAACAAGTTTCTAGGTCTCTACTTTTAATTATTACCTAATACGACGACGGCAATAAGTCATATACGTGCAACTCGAGCGTGCAACCAGCGACCGAACTCAGCTCAGCGGTCGATATGATCAGTCGGCAAACTGTTTCACCATCTGCAGTGGACCATGGGAATAGAGTCCGTCGTACCAGGGCACCCTGTACCGTTAGTTGAAAGAGCTAAAGCTTTCGCCATTCGAAATTCCATCATTCCACACAAGTATATTTTCCGACTCTAGTGCTTCATTGTACACATAAATAGAAGAAGCGGAACAGAAAAAATACCATTATCAATAGTTTCGCTTCTACCCCTCGTTGTAAACATTTGTTGTACATCGTGAAATGAACCTGGAAATCCTTATTTTCAAGAATCGGCGACGTTTGATCATTGCCGCTATCTGACAGGTGTCGATAATGGCAGGACATGGGATATGCAAATAAATTTTGTGTTAAATTTACAAGTTTTCATGTACTGTTGTTGTATACTTTAAATTATCAATTAACCATGGCTTAATGATGTTAGTTCTCATGACCTTAACTCTACATCTGAAAAACCAATCTACCTTGTATACATATGTCACTTCATTTAAAAAAGGGGAAAATCAGTTTCTTACTTTTGCCAAATCTCTTCCAGTTCTGAGTAAATAAACCAGACAAAGAAGACAAAGTGAATGTATGCATTCATCTAACAAAGTCTGACGACAGCCGAAATAACATCTATTTGGTACGATCGTACCTCAAGTTGAAAGCACAATACAGGAATCCAAAGACAAACCAAAACGAGGCCTGTACTGAGGTGTGATTGCTGAAGCGATGTGAGACGTTTTAGTCTCATAATGGGAAATAGTATCAAGCGATAGATCGTAAGGACACTGGAATATCGATCGAAGTACCGATTCAATGTGACCAAGAATGTCATTGACTGTTCATTTTTATGCCATGTTACACATTTATTGTCCCTGCTTCACCAGTATTCGTGAATGTCTATCATACAGTGGTTTGTATATAATGACAAGTCAAGTCCTCGTGTTGCAATTGGTCCCTACAACTGTTGCTACTGTTCGTGATCAGACCTCTTCAAACTGCTACGTCAATTAAATCTCGTTATGTTTCCCCTTATAAATTTTTCACTCATACGTCACTAGGACAAACTTAAGGTAGGTAGTGCAGTGGAGTAAAGGTAACGACCCTAATGTCGCATCGAACGGTTGCATGACAGTTGACACAATGGTCACATACCTCTGTAACACTGATATATAGTGCCACTCAACAACAGCATGGTTCATATACTGAGCTTAATTATGAGTATGCAGAAAACTGTGTACATTTTGCATGCTTTGATTGATAATTTTTCGGTTGAAGGCTGACAGGCCAAGCAGCGGGCTCAAGTTTTTCCAGGTGGCAGTGAAAAAAAAACGTCCACAAAATACTTAATCTAAGCCACTGGGCGCGTTTGTTCCATTAATATGTCACCAGATACCTGACAAGAGGTACATGCATCGTATTCTGACAGTCATCATTCTTTTACTTGTCAGTACCAACGCTACTTATGTTTAAGTAGTACTGTTGTATCAAGGCACAACTGATATCAAATCAGCTAAATTGATAATAATGGGTAACATTTGCTCAATAGTTTATCAACCCAGGGTTGGTTGTATCAAAACACACGTAACTAGCATACTTACATGTATGTTACTGTGAATAAAGACAATTTCACACCGGGCATTACTCACTTATTTAGCATATTGTTGAAGATCGATTGAAGTTATTTGAACGCAGGACATGCTCGCTAAAAGTGTCACCGCCTGAAATGTATCATAATGGGCCTATGGTCTCAGTAGGTCAATAGATGTGGTTTTCTACGACTTTTAACCCTTCAACGCACAAGCAGCCTGTCAAAAGTCTTTGCAATTTTAATTTTGAGGGACATTTTTCGAAATATTGTCGAACAAATATGTGCATAAGTTCCATGCGGGCAGATTTGCACGTTTGTCTATTGAGTTTCCGATACCTGTGGTGGAGGAGTTAAAAGTCGTCAAATTAAAAAAAACAAACAAACAATAAACAAAAAAAAACCAAAAAAACATCAAACATACAACTCTGTCGGGTAATCGTGCCGAGGTGCATGGGCAATTCTATTTATTTGGAGAGAATGCTGAATTGAGTTAGATTTAATTCGAAACAAATCGATGTACTTGTTTATTATCTATCAATGTGTTATTTGAATCAATTTACGAGTCATTTGAAGTAAAACTCCTCCATTTGGCATTGAAAAAGAGAAACGCACTTGAATTATGGTAATTTTTCATGTTCAAATGTAGAGTTGTTTAGACTCAAATTAAATATCTACATTATTTATGAATTTTGTTAGCAGGCGTAAATGTGGTCAGTGTATTGTAAGTATTTTCTATGTGTATACTAATTGTCGTGTTTGTGCAGGATACGTGAATTTTGTTTAGGAAAACAAACTGGTCAATTGAACTAAGCAATGTTGATCTTAATCACCCAGGTAATGCTTCATGACTTTGGTGTATGTATTAATATAACAATTACACTGGGGGTTTAATTAAGTGAACGTCTGTCCTTATTGAACATTGTCCACAATATATAAAAGATCAGTCGGCGACTGATACAAATGCTTGTTGATGTGTACGGTTGTCAAAATTACCATGAATGATTGCACCGTTTAAGAATGGCTAACTGAATTCAATATACAGACTGAGTATAGAGCCATATTTGTTGCAATAAGGATATCAGACCAACAAGTGTGAACTGCTTTTTGTGGAGGAACTGAACATAAGAGTATAGTTTACAGGTAAATTTCGATTGTTGTTGTTCATATTCATTCCTAAGTTGGAACACCAAGCAACAAACCGTAAGCCTAATTTTATGGACAAAAAAAAACATATTGCAGTTTAATACTATGGCTAAATAACGTATGTCTATTTATTAATTTTCAAGCTCTGGGCCAGGGTTTATAAGTTTCAAGCATCCAAGCATTTAATTAAAACTATGAAGGAGGAGCATTCTCTTAATGCCTTTATTTTAAGTTTTTGGCGGATATGACGACATCGAGGTGTCTCACCTTTGTTTCTCTGCAAGGAAATGTCTGGCGTATTATATATATATATATATATATATATATATATATATATATATATATATATATATATATATATATATATATATATATATATATATATATATATATATATATGATTTTTGTCCCGATGTGTCTCTTATTTACGCGGAGTACTTTCATTTATTGAGTTGAAGCGGCGGAGATATGCAAATGCTTTACAGGTATATTTTCATTCATAAATCCGATCAACTTGTCTGTGTCGCGGCGTGCATGTATGAACGGTACCATTGCAGGAAAAAGTTCCCGGACCTGTTGATGACGCACAACAGGGGTAATCTTGACTTCATATCTGTGCTGGTGTACGACATACAGGTGGTGATACGGGCCTGTTAATGTGATAATAGATATTATCTCTAATACTTATCTTCGTTCAGCAAAGGAAAATACGGGTGACGTAATGCCGTGTTACCACAAGTCTTCGACTCTTAGTGACACGGTCATTACGTCACGAGTATTGTTCGACCTAAGCGAAGAAAAAGGATAGGGAATAATATACTTATCACATACAAAAACCAAGAATACGTAATTTTGCAAAAGTAACAGAACTTATCGGTGACGATTCCGCGTTTAAACTTTTGAACTACTTTCAATACGCCGTGGCCAACTTGTCAATCATTTCCAGTCGTCCGTCGCGTGAGCGAGGAATACGGCGTTCACGTTCGTGTATGGAGCAAATGCCAGACGACATCCCGGTTTACAAGCAAAGTTATACACTTTTTCAAAGAAAGCATGGGCCTAGAAATTTAATGCTGACAAAGATACGCTATATCTCGGGAACAAAAATCGACTTGATCTCGACGGGCCGAACATTGTGTAACATCGCATCGAAGTGTCATGATATTTAAACCTTGACGGTTGTAATTTTAAATCATATGATAAGAGTAAGTATGATCATGTTTTTATCGGGACAGGGGACAACAAATATTTTATTTTTTGTTTTCAGTCGGCTGCGATACCACACACTGCCGTTTAGATTACAGTCTTCGGCATTTCTTTATCATATAATAGGCTACACAATTACACACGCATGCTTGGTGTGCTATGTTTGGAATAATATATTATGACAGACTTTGTATGGCCATTAAAGATTTGTCAAAAAAACTCTAAAACGCAAGCAGCTTTACTAGTCACGAACTCGCCGATGCAGCTGCATGTATCTTATTGTAGTTATGTTTAGATGCAGGGGTATATTACAGCTTTTTATAACAGTGTACTTTCGCCCTTTCGCCAGAATAATTTTTCGTTCTTCTCGGCATGATTGTAAGGGAGCGTTCAGTTATTACTACCGGGTGTGGACCAGTAATTCTGGGAAGGGTTAACCTGAAATTTTAAAACTGCAAGGGGTGGGGGGTCGTAGTATTTTTTTTCTCAGACAGCATCGCAAGAATAGGACAGGCATCTCCACTTAGATCACAGCAGTGTGAATTTTTATCTGCCAATGGTAAAAAAATGTTCTCACGACGGATTTGAGTTACAAAGTCTAATGTCTGCATTCTCGGACAACAGTTGTGCAGCTAAGTCTGAAATACAAATATAAATAACATATTTATCATGTCCCTGAGTCCACAAAGTGAAACGAAAATCGATTATCTCAATTGAAGACTAAACCTACAATGAAATGAGACACTAGATTAATAATTTTGACTATAAGTCCACTGGAGGTTTTACTGATGATTCTCACAGTAGTCGTAAATGACTGTTTTAAACATTTTGCCATCGTTAACCCTGAGTCAAATGAGTTACACTCAAAGCATGTGACCAAAAATTAAAAATTTGATTAACACAAATGAACACGTCTATCATTTTCGTTTACTTAAATACTATTATCAATCTCAATTTATTGAATTGCCTTGTCATCAAGATTTTTCTATTCGATGCATTTACGGTCTTATGTGTGTCAGACTCATTAAAAACCTTGACTTATTTAGAGATGTTCATTACTTAAACTAAAACATTACAAACAATATAACAAAGTACGGACAATATCAAAAGTGCACTGAATCAATTTGTCGTTTCACAATATTCATGCATTATATCATAATTATGTTATAACAACTATATTTTTCATTGAAATGACTCTCCTTTTGCCGTATAAACCAATGGATGTGTGTTTTTTGTAAGTGATAGACGAAAATAACTTCGCCATGTTTTGTGTTATTCTATCATTTTGTAAAACTTACGCTGTAAAAAATTAGACCTCATGACGTTTCATTTATCATCATTTTATGTACTGGTAACATTTTACAAATGGGATAGCCAATAAGTGATGACGTCATATATGTATGTGTCCCTTTGGAAAAGGGGAAATGTTGGATTCTACTAGTACAAATTTACAAGATTCTCTTTCACGTTTAGCGTTGGTAACATAACTTAATTATTCAGCTATTCGTAATTTAGGAAAAAGGAAATCGATGATACAACAAAGTACAGGCAGGAAACATTAAATTTGTCCGCCGATATAACCCATCACCAGACACAATCCCGTTTACGCAATAATAATGTGCATTTTTAGGTCTTTATTTTTTCTCCCCATGCGCGAAAAGCTGGGCTTCAAACATATGTTCACGTTGTGCCGATAGCTGTTAAAACGATTGTTGGCGAAACGCTTACCTCAAACACTTGGGGCGTTTTGATACTCGATTTTCTGTGAAAGGCAAGTAAGTCAGGTATGTGCGATGGCCCCCAAGTTATCAATTCCGCGATGAATAGAGCTTCGATTCTTTCACAAAATGTGTTTTACCATGGTTAGCTATAATCTTATTGTGGACTAAAGTTCGTTGGCAAGGTACATGAGGAATGCTAAATACGGCTCAAAACAGATCCCTCAGTATATGATAAAGAGCGCGTACTTCGTACCGTGACATCATCATTCTTCTATTTGTCTGTTTCAAATAATGAGTAGTATTTTATCTTATCAAGTTACACCTGATATCAAATGAATCATTCGACAAAAATGGTTTTATATCTTCACTGCTGTATCAGCTTTGAGCTGTATTATCAACGTTGTCCTGATTAAAGTAACTGGTATTCGTACGTTGCTCGAATGACTGGAACATCTGACAAACTCAGGGCGCAAATGGATCGAACATAAAGCCTTTTCATTATACATTTTGAAAGTAAAACAGGCCCTTCCTGACTGATTAGTAGAATGAAAGAAATACCATGCCTGTCAACGTTGAGAAAAAATGATTTGTTGAAAACGTGTACCAAGCGTGTTATCATCTTACTATGCATTTTTGTACTTTGACAGGGATCAATCTTCAAATGTCTGATGTTGTACACTCTATAGAGTCTGAAAACCCCGCTTCAATGGGAAACAGACATGTACTCAAATATCCTTGAGCAGGTAGGTTCTCCCGCAGTCTACATTCCAGATTTAAATTTAAGGTGGATATTATAGCTGAGGGGCGTTTCAATTTATTTCGCACCAAAAATTGACTTACCCACTTCTTTCTCTCAATATTCTCCGCACCCCCACCCGGAAAGCTGGGCTTCAGACATCTGTTCACGTTGTGCCGATGGCTGTGGAAACGATTGTTGGCGAAACACTTTACCTCAAACACTGGGGGCGTTTTAATACTCCAATTTCTGTAAAAGGCAAGTAAGTCAGATATGTGCGTTGGCCCCGAAGTTATTAATTTCGCGATGAATAGAGCTTCAATTCTTTTACGAAATGTGTTTTACTATGGTTAGCTATAATCGTGCTGTGGACTAAAGTTCGTCGGCAAGGTACATAAAGAATGCTAAATACGGCTCAAAACGGCACAAGATAAAAGGTGCGTACTTCGTACTGTGTAATGTAACGAGATCATTCCTCTATTTGCTTGTTGCTGGCAATGACTAGTTTTGTCTGATCAAGTTATTGATAATATTTGTTCAAGGCTTTATCAACTTCAAGCTATTTCAAATTCATCAACGTTGACCCGATTAGAGTGACCGGTGTTTTCACATTTTTCTTAGTAATAAGTAGAGTACCTGACAAATTCAGGGCAAAAATGAACAGAGAATCAACATAATGTCTGCTAATGATATGTAGAACAAAGCTGACCCTTTCAGACTGATTTGTAGCATAGCAGAAATTCAGTGGCGGTTATCGTTGAGATAAACGCGATTTACTGAAGCATTGTATGTAGTTTGACAGGGATGACATCTTAAAAAGTTCGGTGTTGTAAACTCTAAAACACGTACGGTTGGAACTAGTTTGGTAGAATTGGATTGTTTTAGTGATGTCGGTCCACGCTGCAAATGTAAGCTCATTTGATTTTCTTTGGACGTTAAACACTTGTTTTTATGAGTAATTTGTAATATTGTAACATTCAGCTATAGGGCGTCTAACACTTTTGAGGAATTGGAAAAATATGAATTCTCCCAATTAGTTCAAATCGCGTTCTAAATAGAGGTTCTTATATCGGTAAAGTCTTGAAGGGCAATTCGACATCATATACACATATACACATGTCAAATATCTGGTAGGTTTTCGGTGTATTCCTAACGTGGATAAGGAATTGACCTTTTAGCTGTGTCGCACATTGATAGATTCTCCCAGCTCACGAATACATGCAGGCGACTACAGTTATTCTCTTTGTACTCGTTTAATCATTAGGACTTTACATTCCCGAACAGCGCCTAATCAAGGATGTGCAAAGAATCCATACGCGCCAGGGTTAGCTAAATTATTCGTGAAATTATAAGTTCTTTTTGTTTGAGAATATTGATCTGTTATTGTTATTGATTTTTATTGATTACACATTGATCAAACATGTTCTTGACACACTTTGATATCATGTATACGTATTGCATGTGATACACCAAGAGTACCACGTTAGTAACGGGTCATTGAACTCTTAATGCATACACAGCTGAAAAGCACAATGTGCTTGTGTGAGATGCGTTACACTCTCCCAGCATCCAATTGGCATCGTTGATTCGAACATATGTGGACATGATTAAGGCGCAATTTTAAATCCCAGGTTCTCTCATCAGTGAGTTCTTCTCCCAGGCACACACTGGATTAATTATTTAATGGTTAATTTGCTCTTACGTTAGTTACACAATACGCAAGCGTTTGTCACCTCTGGTAATCCTGCTGACATATTGCTAGTATTTGCCGGGTTTATATTTTTGCTCTGACATCTCGCACAGAAACTGAAGCGCAATTGGAGAGTGTGTGGAGAGGGACTGTATAATCTCACTTAGGCCATGGAGCTGCATGTAATTAGGCCTACTACGTACCAGACTTCAGACCTGTGCTCTGTGACGTAAACCCTAACGTGACAGCGAACCACCGCTGAGAACAGATATCGGACTTCGCTCTAACACAAAGTGCATGTAGTGCCTCACGACAAAGATGCTATATTTTGTGCAGGGACCGTGATTCTATAAATTCAGCACAAATGATACTCAATCTACATAGAATTTGTATGCACCGATCTTTAATGATTAGACATAAATAGAGGAAAATATGGAAGATTTTCGAACGTAAACATCGTCTTCATTGTTTTGACGATTAATGGCGCGTTGCCGACAAGCGTTTGTTCTGATAATTTTGAAGTCCTTTAAAATGAATGGTTACTGCGGTCACGACTACGAGGTCTGGAGCATTTCGCCAAGCCACCTGAAAGCTATAACTCCTAAACCTAGCCCACTGCTGTATGTTGCAGGTTGGAGTCTGTCCTCTCGGATTCCCGACTATTAAAATCCATGTAGAGACAAGGAGCGATGCGTCGCTGTTTACTGATCGGTAGAGCATTGACGTAATTTACCTGCTTGGACTTATTAACTTCTCCGTTCAAAGATTTTTTATTGTTTCGGGATGGTTAAGAATGAAGAAATGCTGCAAAACTTTGCAGAAATTCTTTGAAGGGATAGCTTTGGTTCTTAATGCACTATATTTAGTTGATTTTTTGTTGTCTTCGTCTACGCTGGCCGTCAAAAGCTAAGGTTGTCACGGTGGCAGGTTGACCTTTTGATGACCCTCACTGTCAAAAAATCCCGAAATATATGTGATATATTACTGATATCTTTGAAACTATCTTACTTTTCTCAAATCCTGATTTTAAAAAACTAGAAAAAAATTTCCAGACCTACCTACCCTATTGCTGAGGGACCCAGACCTGATCCCGATTCAGCTTCTTGACCTGGCCAAAAGCGAGTGCAGTAATTTTCGCCTTGCAATGAGGGAAATTGACGAATTTCCCTAAATTTACGCGATTTTAGCTATTTTTTTTCGGATTCTCGGGCTTTGTTTCAATCAAAGTAAAACAGCTCAGAGTTAGAGGATTTGAACTAGAGTAGGTCGGGTAACAGGAAACACATTCTTTCCAGGGCGGCATTCGATTTCGTAATACCAAAAAACTACAAACCACCGGAGTTGGCTAGGAGACGCGAACAAGAAAGAATCCGGCGGCAAGAAACTAATCGGTTCGACTGAGGCTGCACAGAAAGTTCTGGAACATGCCAGATAGTAAATTCCCCCATGGCGTGATCAGATATACCTTTCACGAAAACAGCTCCTAATGCGTACGCGTGCCGATGATGTTGTCATCACAGGATGCGAAGTTAATGCCTGTATGCGTGACTTCCTTCGTCCAATCTTTGTATCCGAACACGTGGGGTAGAGTAACCGTGATCCGAACTTGCCTGGGATACCGTACATCGGACATCGCTGGATCAGCAAAAACAGGCTTTCTCAGGACAGCATACCAAACGACGCTGTTACATTATCTTAGTCCCTCGGCACGGAGGGACTTTGCCAGTATCACAGTCTATTCTCGTGAGTGGACCGCTGGGACTGTGACTGTATGTAAAATTTCCTAACACAGCAAGAATGTTCGTGATCGTATCGACAGCGAAGGTACGTACATGTCCTAGGAGATGGTTAAACTCCAGAACGTGAAATTTGTATGCATTTGATTTGGTTACTTATTTGTCTTACAGAAATCTATTTATTGGTGTTTTTATCAAATGGCAAGTTGCAAAACAGCCTGTATGACCATCTTTATTATCCACCATGTATTTGCAGAGTACATGAGAAGGCGATGTACGTGTTCATTGCTATGTATGACAGTATGACTGAGCGGCACGTCAAGTATTTGATTGACAGCGAGTTGCAAACCGCCAACGGCCATTTCTGGCCTAGATTTTCGCCATCAACGCACGAAAATTCTAAACAATCCTCCTCATATATTATCAGTTATTGATTGTAAGTGCATCTATTGATTGCAAAGATACTTACGATGGTGACTTGTAAGTATATGAGACATTTTGCGAACGATAAAAATAAAGGCCAAAAAGTCGCATTTACTGGAAGGTGAGCCTGTGTGTTAACCCTACCGCGTCCTCTTACACAATGAACTGCCCATTGCCTTGCCCTAACAGATAGGCCTACTTTCAAATTTCTAAACAAAGATTATGTCACCCTACAGTTAAGGGTTGTCGTAAATATGCGACTAGGATTGACAGTGGTCGACAACAGTGGCGTTGTCGGGTGGAAACCGTATAATTGGAAAAAGCCTATCGTTTGCTAGACGATCAAAAGGTACAAAGCGTATCTTCCAGTAAAGTAGTTAAAAGTAAACTACGCATAGCTAACAAACGGGGTGTAGAACGTCGTTTCATGCCAGATCGAAGATTTACAATCCATCACGTTCTGTGTTGGTGCAGGGCTGTCATGTTTGCTTGGATAATCGATAGAATGCCCGGGATCGACGTGTAAGGCCAAAGACCGATCCTCGGTACTTGTGTAAAGAATATTTATCACAAACATAGACCCAGTTATCCCTATAGTAGGACGTCACACTATAGGTATGACTACGATGAATCCATATTCCACATGTGGTGGATATGGGACCCGGACTACAAAATTAGAGCTGGAGGCGTTCGATTAATACAATCATGATCGATCGTGATTTGCCAGTCATAATTGTGATCGTATGTTCGTATACCCAATAACAATCGTGTTTGCTGTGATCACAAGATGGCGGATAACACAGCCACCGATGCAGAAAGCGGAAACGGCAGTAATTTGTAAGTTTCAGAGAGTAAAATTTGATTTTGAAAGCATTATTTTCAGGCAAATGTAGTCACAAGATGCCGGTTAATCGCCTCTGTTATTAAAAATTAAAATACCCTGATTTACAACGAAATCAGAAAAAAATATTGTTTATTTTTCATAACACATTGCAGGCTAGCTAGGCGCACTACCGTATAGGAGTGTATGTAGTAGGTACAATAGACTATTCTACACGAAGATTTATGGAAACGTTTACCGATAAACTAGCTTGTAGGCGTCGCTACGTATGCTGCAGCTCTGTAGAAATGCGCAAACACTGAGGGCAGCCAAGTCAACTGAACACGTGATCAAGATAACCAGTTTTGCTTACAACCTCGATTTCGAAAATGATGTCACATAAATCATAATCATGATCGTGCAAATCGAACGCTCCCTTGTTTGCCGAACAATGGGTGTAGTGAGAGTTTAATATCCGGTATTTGCTGTTTCTTGTCCTTTCCCTTTACGCCCGAATACCATATAGCGTTTTCTTTTCGAAATCATATCAGATTTTAAATGTTTTCTTCGTAATCCAAACTTCAGAGGGCAAGAAATCATATCAATGTCGAATAAATTACTAAAGTCAATGAACCAAACTTAGTGAGCAGACTTTAGAATCCTTGACAACCTGATGATTTATGGTGTTGTTATTTAAACTGTCTTAATCATAAATTTCCTTACTTTAGTTGGCAATCAAAGCGAGCAGTCATCTTGAGTTGCCTACATCACAGTAACCTACGGCAGAATATCGTTTGACCCAAAATAAGTAAAGGCTATATGGGGTAGATCATGCATTGTCAATGTGCAATTTTCATTGTATTTACCCGATTTTATAATAACTAAATATTGTGTGCAGAAGGACATCCAATCTTTGACAATAGTCTGTTTTACTCGGACAGCATGGCAAGAGTAGGACAGGTATCTGCACTGAGATCACAGCAGTGTGGCATTTTAAGGTAAAATATAACTTTAAATTGTCCTTACAATGGATTTGAGTTACACGGTCCCATATGTCTGCATACTCGAACAACAGTCATACAGCTATGTCTGAAATATAAATTTAAAAAACTTATTTATCATGTCTCTGAGTCCAGGAAATGAAATAAAAATCGAGTATTTCAATTGGAGACGAAACCTATATAATTGAATGAGACACTACATTAATTGTTTGGACTATAAGTCCACCACTAAGAGGGTGTACAACTTGTAAAATCACGCAACAATTCTACGCAACTTGTCACGTAGACATGTGGATACTTTAAACAAGTTTAGCAGGATGTGTACAGTATATTACTCTGCTTACAAGAAAATACTGATGACAGCGACTGACAACGCGCAACGTCGTGCACAGGCAAACTGGAAATGAAAAGTCTAAAACATGATATTATTTTCATAAGTATTAAAAATAATAATTCGTAATTATGAAACATTGATATCACTAAAACAGAGTTAGTATTTCATTCGGGTTGAGCTTCCTTCCTGTGGAGCAATAGTCGATAAAATCGCTGTAGGTGTATGAGTTGTGTATGACATGTGCGGCCGGCCGGGGTGTCCAGTATACTATCGAGTATATACAAGGGGAATCATTGTATACTGGACGCCCCGGCCGGCTGCCCATAGCATGCCATACACAATTTATACACCTACAGCGATGAAATAATGACTCGGTTTAAGTGATATCAATGTTTCTTGATTACGATTTATTATTTTTGATAATTATGAAAATAATATCATTTTTTAGACTATTCATTTCCAGTCTGCCTGTGCGTCGTGTTGTAATTTGGCTTGGTTTCACGATCTATGTTGCTTGCTTTGGAATTTCACATACAATCGTGATATGAACATTAACATGATAAGCAGCAAAACTGACGCTCGCCTACTCTCTTTGATATAGTGGTAAAATACGGTCACCGTGTTTTTGTTTCTCAGTAGTAAGTGGAACACAAAACCAGTATGTGTCAGCCTTATCTGAAGGAGCGGGGCGTTTTCGCTGAAACAGTTTTAAGCATCAATGTGTCGCCATATAAATCTCTCAACTTGTGACAAGTACTGATAAGTTTTGTTTGTATCCCTTTGCGCTGTTAAATTAATCATCGTCTAGCTCGTTTGTTTACTCTGACCTTTTTGCCTTTATAGACCGGATGAAGGGTGATAGAATACGTGATAGCAATAACAGTTTGCTGACCTGTAAAAACTACTTTACAAGTAACGGGCGTTTGAAAAACGGTCGTACCACTGAGCTTTTACCTTTGTCATAAAATTATTGTGCACTGCCCTCCCAAAAACATTTGCTTCGACATACATATATTCACAAGCTTGGGCAATACTTGTCAGGGTAGAACTGAACTGTGTCAATGCAATAACAGCTGTTCGGTAGCACTGGCCTAGCTCATTTGTCCAATATGTCTTACTTCTAGCAACCCTGCAGTCGCGTCGGTATACGCCACCACAGTCGCCTGGGTAGTCGCTGTGCTAATCACCTATATGCGAAGTGACTAGCCAGCCCCTGTATGCGCATTGCCGGCTGAGTCAACTTGTATTCGTTTGACAAAGCATGCATTATATGATTAGTTATAAACTGTTTCACATGTGTCCGTTGGTAACCAAGCAATACCACTTAGACCTACTTATGGCGCTGGTTTAGGGTTAGCCCTGCGTACAGGTCTGTGTGTTCCCGGTGTTATACCGCCTCCAGCACAGCCCCGCAACGGTCCATGGAGATAACTGGGGACTCTGCGCTTAGGATCTGGACTGCAACGAAAAAAAACAAACAAACAAAAATCCCTGTCTTTTTGGCTCGGGCAATTGCCTTGTATTTTTGTGACTGAAACCTAGAGTCATATCCCGATGGCAATACATAATATTTGAAGGTAATAAAGAACATGAAGTCATCTTGTCTCCATGGTGATTTCAATGATGACCTTTGCTCCTTTTTTTTTCAAATGGCATTGCTTTTTAAAGGACATTATGACGGCTGATTAGAACTTCATACGCTGGTGGTGCCCAGTACTGAGGGCGCTGGGGCGACTTGTATCGGTGACCGCGATATGGAAGGGTGAACGATTTTTTTTATTTTGAATTATCTTATTTGCTCTTTAGGCCACCGGCCCAAATCGCAACACAAATACTACAAACAACAAAATGATGATGAAACTCAAGGGAAAGAGTACATCACGTGGTTACAAAGAATTCTTTTCTTAGTTTTTCTGCTTTTAACACATATAAAGCAAGATTTACAATTGTTGAGTTTTTAGTGGAAGACATCAATGAATAAAATTTTTCTTGCGTTGGTTGCGAGTATGACCAACGGGGTAAATATTGTTTCTCAAATTATGGTATAATGGGCAAACGCAAATAAAATGATATTCGTCTTCTATTTCAAACAAGTTGCATAATTTACATGTCCTATCATCAAATATAATACCCTGGGCTCTTCCTTTTCGATTTTCAAGTCTCAAACCACAGCTTCTAAGACATGCAAGAGCCCTCTTAAATCTAAAAAACATGTTTGAGCTGAGATAATCCTCAGTTTGAATGAAACTTTAAAATTACAATACAACCGGAGTTTGTCCTTTGTGCATACTTCCGAATACCAGTTTTGTTTGTAAATATCTTGTGCCCTTGTAATGAAATTGTGAATGAAAGTGTCAAAGTCTCCTGGGCCTTGCCAGAACCAAACTTCACCAAAACCATGTTCACACAAAAGATTTTTCACATGAGTAGCCCATGATTCTTTGTTGTTATTGTCGAGGGCCATAGCAAGCTGGTAAGCATGCTTGGTGACTCTATTTTGTGGCATTTTCAGTATTTTATACCAATAGGACAAAACTTTTTTGTAAGTATGAATAAAAATGGGAATCTACCACTATCGCCTAAAACAAAAACGTCTGCTGTACAAGATTTGACACCCATATAAACTTTACAATATTTGAGTTTGTACTCGTTCTGCAGCACTGTACATACGATATCCCCAAATTTCTGCCCCGTAAGTCAATATTGGTAATATCATAGTATCAAATAGTTTGAAATAATCTTGAAACGATAAAGTATTTGTTTTTCTAAACATACGAAAAATACAACCCATTGCCTTCCTAGCTTGATCTGCTAAGGTAAGGACTGCTTTACTCCAAATATTTCTGCTTGAAAACATCAAACCTAGGTACTTATAATAGCTTACAGTTTGCATTCTTTGTCCCATGAAAAACCAATGCTCGTTTTTCTTCAAAACACCTCGTCTGAAAACAATGATTTGTGATTTTTTCAAATAACAGTCATTTTCCATTTTAAACAGAAAGCTTCCAACACATCCAAAAGTCTTTGTAATCCACCTGGAGAATCACTGAACATAGTGACGTCATCAGCGTATAACAGCGAAAACAAATCATAAAGTTCTTGTGTAAGTTGTATGCCACCTTGACCCGAATTTACTAACATGGTGTTCAGTTCATTAATAAAAAGCGAAAACAGAAAGGGACTTAACATGCATCCCTGTCTTACACCAACAGAACAGGAAAAGTAATCTGTTCTACCTTGACGGGATTTAACACAAGATTTAAGCTCATTATACATTGATTTTAAAATGATTAACATTTTCCCCTCAATTCCCTCTAAATATAGTCTGTACAGTAGCAAATTGTGATTCACAGAATCAAAAGCTTTACTGAAGTCAACAAAGACACAATAGAAGCGCCCTCTTGTTCTACTAAGATATTTCTGAATCATAACATGTAATGTGAAAACATTATCAACGGTGCAATAGCCACGTCTAAAACCAGCCTGACACTCAGTAATACAACCCATCATGTCAGCCCATTTCGTCAATCTCTGATTTAAGACAAATGTAAAAATTTTGCTAATTGAATTTAGTAAAGTAATACCTCGGAAGTTATTTGGGTCGTCAAAACTGCCCTTTTTGTGGAGGGGGACAATCATACCAAATTTCCACTCTTTTGGGAAAACCCCAGCATCGTAGATAACATTAAAGAGAACTTCCAAAACAGGGATAAGACTAATCTTTGCATTCTTAAAAAATTCATTTGGTATACCGTCTGGACCGGGCGATTTACCGGGTTTAAGTTTCTCCAATGCATAAATTATTTCATCTCGAGTAATGACTCCATTAAGTACATCAACTGGATGAACATTTTGTACTCCCTGCAACGGATACATGTTTTCTAAGAAGTCTTCAACTGTAATATCAAATCTGGTTTTCTGACAATCGGGATTGTGCAGACTTTTGAAATGATTCACCCATTCCGTTGCTGAAATACTTGACCTGGATTGTGGACCCCCCTTGAAACTTTTGACCTGTTTCCAAATATTTTGCCCAGTGTTAAAGACAGCGGGACTAAATTTTGCTTTGTTGACTCTACACGTGGATTTGAAAAAAGACTTCAGTGCTTTGTAATTATTAAGACTATCCTGGTCGTTCGAAACTCTAAAATTGCGGAGGGCTTTGTACATTTCCTTCTTTGCATTTTCACATTCTTTGTTAAACCACTTTGGTTGCAAAGACCCTTTAACCCCTTCCCTTAATGTAATTTTAGGATAGTCCGCTGCAGCCCAAACTAATAAATCATACACTTTTGTAACCAATCTGTCAACGTCTGCCTCGTCTGCCTCTAAAATATGGTTGATATGAGTTTACCCTCCGTTGACACAATATTATCATTAAAACTTCTTGGTTGTTCAGAATCCCACTTTGAGTATGAATATTCATAGAATTCTAACTCTTGTGAATTCTGTGAGGTATTTAGGCGGCAAGGCATCTTAATATTCATTGTACAAGACAAAGGGAAATGATCGGAGTCACTCTTGTCTTCAACATTGAAATCAAAAACGTAATCAAACAAAGAGGTAGATGCAATCATGTAATCTACAACACTGGTACCCCTATTCGCAATACAAGTATAATTTCCTACTAAGTCAGACCCACATCTTCCATTAAAAAGATGAATGGAGTGATCTCGACACACTTCAAGTAATCTCCTGCCAAATGTATTAATTACAGAATCTTTCGATTTACGCTCGATATGAAAATCATCAACCTCGTAACTGTCAACGGTCACAGGCAAGTGATTTATGGAATCGTTTATAATATAGTCATAATCTTGTGCTGTTCTTGCATTAAAATCACCCATGAGAAGTATATCACTATCAGGATACTTGGCTTTGAAATCCAAAATCTGATTATCTAACAACTCAATGCCATTATTTTCGCATGTATAACATTTGGAACCTTCTGGAGGGATATACAGACATCCCAAAATAACATTTTTCGGGAATCCAAATTTATTTCCCTGTAGATTAAAGGAAAATTGAATCTGGGAGTGTTGAACTCAGTCTAGTGATCTCTGTCGAGCACCAGTCTTTAACAAACACAGAGACACCGCCTCCGCATCTGCCATAACGGGAAGTTTTACTTCTGCAGAAATGAAATGCTTTAAAACCAGATAAAGTAATATTTGTCAACATTTCTTTACGTAACCAGGTTTCAACAGTACAGATGATATCAAATTGATTGAAATAATCTAGCAGAGAAAAGTCACTTATTTTGTTAAACAGACCTTGCACATTCCAAGAAAGAAATCTAATACATTTTCTAACACAAGTATTCGATGGGCCTTGACCATAGCCCTATCTTCGGCCACCTTGTCTAACAACAGTATCTGTTGATTCATTGTACGTATAGAAAACCTTGGCCCCATTCTCATAAGCTACCAGTGTTTTATAATTTACAAAGGCCTTTATATTTTGTGCCATCAGTTCTTTCCGCTTACCGAAAAGTTTCTTCCTTATAAAACCAGTCTCTTTAGAAAAGTGTTCATCGACGAAAATGTCCGTGCCTCTCAGCTCTTTTCCCTTGGACAGAATCTTCTCCTTGTCCTTGTACGAGCAACACATAGCGACTGTTGGTCTGTTCATATTTGTCCCCGTTTTCAGGTGAACGATTTAAAACAAGTCGGTCATATAAACTTGCTTTTCTAGGGGCAGGAAATGCCTTGTGGACAGGTATTGAGTGAATCTCTATCATGTGTCTAGAGGTTTCATGGATGGAGCATGTGTCAGTCTATTCCTGGTTTGGAGAGATTTTGCGATGAGTTGGAGAATTGTAAGTTGTGGGAATTCGTTCTTTTTATCCGAATCGTAGCGGGAGAGCAGTCGCCAAAAGCGTTTATATTCCGTCCTTTGGTATGATTTTCCATCTGAATATCTGAGAACGTAGATATAAATTCATATACGCAGTCGGGTGATATTTGACATCTAGATCTACAGGTACTCTAGTCCTGAGTACATTTACGTTTGGTTACAAGCAGTGCCTTGTCAGGCTTTTTTCCCGACTGAAAAGAGGGTATTTCTGTGATCAAATGTGACATTGAGTTTTACATGTTTTCCCAATTTTTATTTTTATTTTCTTTTCCAGTTTTAGACCATGGCGACATTATGCATTCCTAATAATAGTATCATCAAAGCAACAAACACTTTATATATCATTTGTAAAGACCCGGCTACTGGATATACAAGGAAAGTCACCAAAAATACATTTCGGCCGAACTTTAGACCTAGAAATCCAATTGCATCTTTACTCCAGAAGCACCTTTACGATCTTCAACACGTGAAAGCTGTGATTAATCCACGATTAAAGCATTTACTATTTTTCAGTCTAATCGACTTCGTCGACTCCCATTGTTTGAAAATGTTTAAGTGCTTCTGACATGGTCCATTCAAATAAAGTCATAAACAGTTCTGCGTATCGGCTCAACGTCGTGTCGTTGTCAATTTTGATTATAATATCACAATTGGAACAATGTCTGCTTTTAACAGCCAAGGTATTTTATGGCTTGCATTGAGGTTATCAAAGGGCGCACTGTCGGCACATGTATGACTAAGTAAATACCGGCTCTGCTAATTTTAGACTACTGTGTCAATATTTTTGTTGAATACCTTGCTTACCTTGGGTAAGCCTTCTGCAGATTAACCTTTCTATGACAGCGGAATACCGTGTGCTCACCTCAGTTACATTAATTGTAAAGGTCAGAAGCTGACATTGACTTGGTTGAAGTTGTTGAGTGTGTAACATAAAGTCATCTCAGCAAGGTTTTGACGCATTGATGAGTAGGTATGTGGATTCGCGCACGCGTAGAGTGAACGAGATTGACATGATGTTTCTATCATACCACCACTACATCGTGGTCAGTAATAAAGTTAAGATAACTCTACTACATCGCATTTTCTATATAGTAACTTTCGGACACAAAGCAAAAGCTACTCAGAATGTCAAACGTCAAAGCTGATGTTATACATAACTTTGAAGTGCTTTAAAGCACTGTTCGCGATCCCTGGGATCGCCTTTGTTCTAGTCTGTAAGAGGACTATGGAGATGTGAAAGCCCTTTTTTTCCATCTGGTGGTTAAATTTCCTGATGAGACAATCTGGTACCAACACAGGCTTTTTATCATGTTGCAAAATGAGTTACAATGCTGTACCCACTTCAAGTTTTCTCTAATCCGGCTACAGCGTCCTTTTTGACATGGCAAATTCGGCATCTGGAATTCGAACGTCTAGAAGCATGCACAATTCTTGGAGAGTAGGTCATTGACAATGGCATAGTCCCCACTTGTAATAGGGCAGTATTAGTCTTGATTGGGCTGGGAAATGTGGTCATTAAGAAGTATCACTGGAGTGTATATATTGAGATCTATGGGTACATAGGTCTATGTCGTTGTTCCCAATTTGAAACACATGAGGAATGTCTAAGCTATGGTTCTAAATCGGGAAAAAAGATCATACCTCTAGCTGTATTGGCCAGCTAAGAAATACATATGTGCATAATAAATGAGGTACAAGATGTGACATCTTAAGGTCTAATATCCTATCAAAATTGGAGGGTATAGAACTTGTGGTTACTGGGTTATGCATATATATGTATAATCAAGGTCAAAGGTCATCGAGGTCGTGTGACATTTTGAAAAAAAAATTGTATTGCTAATTAATCCCTATATGCCAAAAATCAGACCTCTAGCTCTATTCGCTTGCACAGAATTAGATATGTGCATAATTAATGAGGTAAAATATGTGGTGTCATAAGGTCGCCAATCCTACTAAATATAAAGGACATAGCACTTGTGGTTACTTATTTATTGACAAAAACGTATATTTTAGGAAAAGGTCATAGAGATCACCTGGCATTTGATCAAAAAATTTCTATCCTATAGTTATCCCTATATACTAAAAGTCAGACATCCAGCTCTATTGGCTTGCTCAGAATTACATATGTGCATAATTAATGAGGTACAGTATGTGGTGTCATAAGGGCTTCCATCGTACCAAATATGGCGGGTGTACCACTTGTGGTTAGGGACGGACCATTAGATCTTGGGAGGGGGTGGTCAAAAAACAGAAAAAAAAATTTCAGAGCAGAAAGTTAGGAAAAAAAAAATCTTCAAACTAGTTTGCAAAAAAAAAAAAAATAAATAAATAAGAAGACAAAGGCGTAAAAAAAAATCAGCAAAAGTCTTTAAAATTTGAATTTTTTTTAGATTTTACCGACAGTAAGCAGCTTTCTGTATTTTTAATACATCCTCCCGGCACATTTTTAATTTTAATTTATACATTTAGAGTGACTGTATCCCTTATACTGGAAGTTGTGATTATCTTATCTTTTCAGGACTTTTGTATTCTGATCACTTGAAAATTATGAAATTATAGAGCCTGTTTTCTACTTGTTTCCTGCGTACAAACCAAGCAGGTACACTAGGTAAAACATTGAAACTATGGTATGGTTGTCAAGACAGAAAGTTGTATTTGCCTTTTAAGATCAAGGTAAACAGATGCAGGCCACATCAGTTTCATTTTTTTCACAGCATTTTATTACAATGATGAATGCAAGAATGGGTGAACAAGTAGAAACACGTCAATAATGATAAAACCAGATATGAACTGAATATGCTCACGTGTTTTACAACAGGTTCATTAATAGTAGTACGCTTCTCAGAACAATAAGATATATGTTATCACTAAATGAAGCAGGTTTTTTCAACATCGCACAGTACTCTCAGATTTTGAACACTAATTACAAACCTTTATTTAATATGCAAATGAGTTGTTAATTAACTTGACACTGCTCAATGCTTCATGGGACAATTAGATATCCATCAGATCAACATTTGTAGCACGTTTTATTTAATTTAATGCAGTAATTTTAGAGTAATGTCACTAATTACAAAGTTCATTAGATATGCAAATAATCCCTATATTAACTTGACACTGTTCAATGATTCATAGCACAATTAAATATTTATCAAATCAATATCTGTAGTACGTTTCACAAAATTTGGTGCCGTAATTTCAGAGTTATATACCTAATTACAAAGTCTATTAAATATGCAAATGAACTCTTAATTAACTTTACACTACTAAATGCTTTACAACACAGTTAGATATCTGTCAGATCAGTATATGCAGCAGTTTTCATCACATTTGATGCAGTTATTTCGGAGTTATATGACTACTTATAAAACTTCATGAAATATGCAAATGAGCTAATTATTAACTTGACACTGCTCAATGCTTCTCAGTACAATTGGATATTTATCTGATCAGCATCTGTAGCAATTTTCATCAAATTTAACGCTGTAAATTTGGAGTAATATCACTAATTACAAAGTTCATTAAATATGCAAATAAACCCTTAATTAACTTTACACAAGTAATGCTCTACACAACAATTAGATATCTGTCGGATCAGTATCTGCAGCAGATTTCATAACATTTGGTGCAGTTATTTTGGAGTTATATCACTAATTACAAAACTTCATAAAATATGCAAATGACCTATTTATTAACTTGACACTGCCAAATGCTTCTCTGTACAATTAGATATTTATCAAAACAATATCTGTACCAAATTTCAAAGACTTGGGTGCCGTAATTTCAGAGTTATATACCTAATTACAAATTTCATTAAATATGCAAATGAACCCTTAATTAATTTCACACTACTTAATGCTTTACACTACAGTTAGATATCAGTCGGATCAGTATCTGCAGCAGATTTCATCACATTTAGTCAAGTTATATTGGAGTTATATTGCTAATTACAAAACTTCATAAAATATGCAAATGACCTATTTGTTAACTTGACACTGCCCAATGCTTCAAAGCATAATTAGATATATATCAGATCAATATTTGTTGCAAGTATCATCAAGTTTGGTGCAGGAATTTCAGAGTTATCTCACTAATAACAAAAGTTCATTAAATATGCAAATGAGAAGGTAATCGACATGACACTCACAGTACCATCATAATGTTCTGAGATTGTCATCTGTGAAAAGTTTCATGAAATTTTGTGCAGTATTTCTTGATATATGTCTACACTGTCATTACCGTCTCCATAGGGAAACCATTGTACGGAAAAAAACGATATTGCATAACTTCATTAATATGCAAGCCACACTAACCAAACTCTAATCAGTTCTTGCAAGTAGCATATGGTACCTGTGTACTAAATCTGACTTGAATCTGTCAGGCGTTTTTGAGTTATCGTGTAAACAGACAGACAGACAGACACACACACACACACACACTAACACACACACACACACACACACACGGACAGACAGACGACATCGCTATGACAATAGCCCACGTGTTTACACACGTGAGCTAACAACATATCAAGTCATTATGTATTATTTTGCTTTTAAAAAGGCATTTTCAATTCTTTTTTCTCAAAAACAGCCTCAAAAAACAACAGCAACACATGTTTTAACATTCAACAATACACTACGTAGAATGCCATCTATCCAACAAATCCCAACACAAAAACACATAAAGGGTTGAACTTTGAAAGTTTCTCGATAGCAAATACTGAATAAATCTGCATGGTTAATCGTTTTTGTGTAGCAAATTTCAAAGAAATTGGACAAGCCCTTTCAGAGAATACAGATTTTTTTACCATGAATGGCATAAATTGCCAAAAAGACAAATATTGAAATTTCAACACATCTATACACATCCAATCAATTTGGACATGCTGCTACAGAGAAATAGATGTTTTGATCAAAAAGGGCATGCAAATTTCACTATATTATTTAGCTTATTTTAGCTTCTCAGCTTGTCAAAATCAATTGTAAATCATGAGATATGCATGATGTTTGGTGGGGTGAATGTAGGCATTTCACCACGCAGTAGAAACGGAAGCCAGGAAACCAAAATAGTCAATTTTCAAAACTATACGAAGCTACTGAGGAGCAAGAAGACCATGTTTCAGAGGAAGATGTGTAATCCGAAAAAAATGCTCCCAAAGTGCCACCAAATAACACCATTTTTATCTCTATTTTTCAAAAGCTCCAACAGCAGGAGGGGGACACCCCCTCCTGACCTCCCCCCGCAAAAATACTCCCCAAGTGCCACCAAATAACACCATTTTAATCTCTATTTTTCAAAAGCTCCAACGGCAGGAGGAGGACACCCCCTCCTGACCTCCCCCGGCAAAAATACTCCCCAAGTGCCACCAAATAACACCATTTTAATCTCTATTTTTCAAAAGCTCCAACGGCAGGAGGGGGACACCCCCTCCTGACCTCCCCCCGCAAAAATACTCCCCAAGTGCCACCAAATAACACCATTTTAATCTCTATTTTTCAAAAGCTCCAACAGCAGCAGGGGGACACCCCTCTCCTGACCTCTTCCCAGTGACTGCTTGCGTGGCCGCTTGTGGTGCTTGGCACCACATGTTTGCCCTCTTTATCTTCAGACAGCGACGAACGAAAAAAAAATTATAAATCTGAAAATTTACTCTGAAAAAAAAAAATTTCACAGCTAATTTCAATTGAAAAAAAAAAAATTCAGAAATTTACAATAGTAAAAAAAACATTTCACAATTTCATTGTGACCACCCCCCTCCCAAGGTCTAATGGTCCATCCCTTACTGAGTTATGGACAAATATATATATATTAAGGTCAAAGGTCATTGAGGTCACGTGACATCTTAAAAAAAATTGTATTGCTACGTTTTCCCTATTTATCAAAAATCAGACCTCTAGCTCTATTGGCTCGCTCAAATTAGATATGCGCATAATTAAGGAGGTACAATATGTGGCGTCATAAGGTGTCCCATCTTACCATTTATGAAGGGTATAGCACTTGTGGTTGCTGAATTATGGACAAATATGTTGTTTCAGGTCAAAGGTCACCAAGGTCCCGTGACATTTTGTCAAAAAATTGTATTGCTAAGTTATCCCTATATACCAAAAATCAGACCTCTAGCTCTATTGGCTCACTCAAAATTAGATAGGCGGATAATTAATGAGGTACAATATATGGCGTCATAAGCTGTCCCATCATACCATACATGAAGGGTGTAGCACTAGTGGTTACTGAGTTATGGACAAATATGTATGTTTGAGGTCAAAGATCACCAAGATCACCCAGTATATAAGTCCCCCCGGACTTCGTCCATGGGGACTAAAAATCGACTGGTACAGCTAATATATCCAAGCTGCATTCATAGATGCTGTAAGGCTGTTCGCTTCGTGCGCTGCGCAACCACTCGATTCAGCAATTTTTTGTGATAGCGCGAGGTCAACATTTAAATTACACGATCTTTGCTGTTTATCTTCATAAACTTTTCGTAAATGGCTGAAGATATTTTTCACAATCCCGTAAAAAAAACACTGATAACTCTACAAACTCCAGCCTTCCTATGACATCTACCGTTGTACGTCGTAAATATCACTGAACATGTAGTCAACTTAATGTTTTAACAGTTCGTGAAAGTGTACCACAACCCATCCTGAAGTGGAGTGACCAAACAGCGGAGTAATATCAACAACCGATACGGTTAACATATCATCCTAAGTAACCAACTTTCCATGAGTACTGCAAGGAGAAAGAAAGACCAACTGTTTATTTGTCGCTAATTTCGGAATGTCGCGAGGAAAACGATCATGACCAAAGAATGTGCGATAAAGGGCTAACTGCAATACAAATTGTCAGTCTTACTTATAGAGCGAGAAGTCCAATGACAAATTTTGTACGCATAACGGTAAAATCCATTATTGCCCTGAGTTTGTTGACTATCAGTCTTGTGACGGCAACTGTTGAAATTTTGGTATAGCAATGTGTGGTAAGTTGCCTTATATTATAAATAAATCAACTTATAAAATGTTACGGACCGTGGAATGCAATCAAAAGCAAAAAAACGCAAGCACTGAATCACGCTTACAGTTAGGAATTTATGCCTTCAAATTGGAATATTTAGACGTAATACAACAGTCAGTGTACAGCCAATTATTACACAGACGTACAGAAATTAAGTCAACTGATGATATTTGAAAGGGTGGGAATTCAAGATTGGGGGCGGGCGCATTACCTGCACAGGATGATACAAATCCATACAAGATTACCATCTGTGATGCATCCTGAAAACCATACAGGATTACCATACGTAGGAATGATGTATCTTGACAACAAAGAACAAGGTCAAATGTTCCTGAGGAAATTCAAAGCACAAGAGCTAGGGCACAATTATGTATTGTAAAGATATAACAGACAAAAAAGCAATAAAAACAAAAAGTAGGGAGACACAACCAAATAAATATAATATTGCACATTTTGGAAACGGATAATATGAAGTAAGTAACAAAAATAACAACAACAACAACAAAAGAGATAAGCTATTGATACTTGCACTAAAAAGCTCATGTCATTAGTAAATATTTCGACCTTAGCCGCGGCAGAAGTAAGATTACTGTCCTGTGCGATTTCATATTTCTTCAACTGAGCAAATAGTTTTGATTTTCCATGAACATACTAGTTGGTGATGGAAATATGCAAAGGCCTCAAGTTATGCCGTATGTTTTATCTTTGTAGTCGTCATATTACGATCAGATTTTCATATCTATTTTGGAAGAAAAATCGAAAATCAGTTAGCCGAATCGATTTTCAAAAGCACTACGCTCATGTTTAGCCTAGTAAGAAAGTTTTATATGATAAAATAACGAAGTAACATTTACAAATAATGGTTGCATTTCAGCTTAGAGTGAGTTCGTGAATCGTGTCAAAAGCAATTGTTTACTGTGTGTTACGCAACCGTCAATTCAATAGTAACTTTATTGTTAGGACGTCGGCAATCGGCATGACTTGTTTGTGAACTGTCGTCCGCCAAAGACTTCTGCTCTCGCCTCCTATTTACACTAATACCCTATGCTATATGTATATTTCATTTTTGTCAATAATTAATTGATATTCTCTATGAAATCTGACTGATACAATTTCAATCGGTTGTAAAATTACACCAGGCTTACCCTTGCAAAGACTTGGCTCCCACGTACACTATGTACATCTCTGTGATTGCTATGCAGCAATTACAGCCTGTACACAGTGTGAAATGAGCGTATGTGCTTACTTCGCTTCTACCTCCATTAGCCATAGACAGATTAACAGTTGTATATTTATTTATGAAAAGCATTTACGCTTTAAGACTTTCTTTTCCCTTTTTACAGGAAGATAACACACGTTAAGGAAATACTGTAATTTCGGAAAGAAACTTGGTGGTGCACCAATGTCCATAGGTCTAAACCACAAGTCATTTGATATGGACATCCAGCCAGCTGATGTTTGAAGTTTTCAGGGTTTGGTCTTAATAATCGTACAACACTACTTCAGAAGAAAATTGCATGCTCCAGGCCCTTGAAGATAGGGTCGCGAAATAGATGAAATATATTTCATTTTCGTAGTCTTGACAAATAGTTTCTAAACAGCTTGTTGAAATTCAATATAAACATGTTTACAGTGTAAGCTTACTACAAGGCCGACAATTCACTTCATGTAAGGGAGAGCCGCATAGTTATATCAATTTGACACTACAAATATCGGTCAAGGGGACAATTGAAGTTGATATTTTAGACCGTTCTACTTAAATAACGTCTTCGACCGGAGACTTCAAGGTAGGTTTATAATATGTCAGTAAATCACAACTCAACA
Source organism: Ptychodera flava (assembly GCF_041260155.1). Taxonomy (NCBI): domain Eukaryota; kingdom Metazoa; phylum Hemichordata; class Enteropneusta; family Ptychoderidae; genus Ptychodera; species Ptychodera flava. The sequence goes on along the minus strand of NW_027248358.1, from coordinate 36,133 downwards.
CAAATATGGCCGTACTGTGTCCTCTGAGATATTTGTCAAATGTTATCAAGTTGACCACAGTCTACATTTTTGCGTTGCCACGGTTCATTGTTGATCATTAGAGTACCTAGATATCTCAATGTAACAGATCGCCCGGTACTTGTGTCACTTCCACCATAAGAATATTACGAACTGATCTCAAACTTCTGTATCCATATTAAAAATCGCAATACTTGTCTGTAAACGTTAAAGTTTCTCATACAGTGCTTATTTTTGTCTTTTCCAGATAGTTATTCTTAGCAAAGCATTATATCGGTTTTCGGAAGTATTTCTGTTGTTCAAGGTTTCTGCTGTGAGGTAACTTACATAAAGGAACCGTTTGCTATAACAAACACTGACAAGATTAGAGAGATGTCAAAATACACCCGACGATGTTTATTGATGTTTTTGATGAAATAGGATAACCAGAAGTTAATAATTGACCCATAATATACGTATCTTTGGTCACGAGACCCCTTCAGTAACGTTAACGCCATATTTGTTTCGACAGACTGCCAGGACGTCGAGAAGCTGCACACCAGTAACGAAGTTTGATGATCTCCTGGCATTGTCTATGGCATGACCATGGCTGCCAGCAAATGGAGGGATCCCCAGGTGAGCGGATTTCACAATTCTTTCGCACGATTTTACGTCAGTAGTATGTAGCAGGCAAAGTGTTCATTCAACTGTTCTAACTTAATTCAGTTTTGACGGACATGCAATGTTACCCGGTCTAACTTAAAATACAATGAATCTGCCAGACTGAAAACCTTGGCTGACGCCACTATACTATATATGACTAAAGCTTATTAACGTGGCTTTCTAGAAGCCCGTAGAAAGAAAAACAACTTTGTCTAGTGCATAACAAGGTACATACACGCTCCTTCCTGACTACGGTCAACGCTATCCTTGAAGTACAGGGGTCATAGTCCGTTGTTAAAATATTCAGCTGTTTCAGATAATGGCGTTCATGCCTGCATTTAATCACGATATCGTTTAAACACAATGCTTCTGTATGGTAACAAAAGGTAAGAAACGTTATTAACCAAAGTCCTCGCGTATCGGTATTCTGATAGAATTTAAAATACGTTTAAAGCTTAGTCTATTAAAATACTAATATATATATATATATATATATATATATATATATATATATATATATATATATATATATCTGCACAAGTTGTACTCTTTACCTATCTCCATCTTGACACGTGTCAATAAAATATTGTCAACAATGACAATATGGTACTTTGAAATCAACGTGTTAGCCGTTTCTCTGTTCATGACTAAATATTATCTCCGTTCATAGCAAATCTAATGAAGCGTACAAACTTTTGTATTAAGTCTAAGTAATTGGCAGTTGACAGCACGCCGACAATAAATATAGGTAACAACCGCAAACCTGGTGTTTCTCATTGTCCATTCTTATGGTTTAACGAGATTCGGGTCAAAGCTCAGTCGTTGACAGCTTATTGGTATCAGAACTAGTGAGACAGGGATTCACATCCGAAAGACTCGTGAGGACTTTCAAAAAGTTCTACGGTCGATATGATGACATTGTGGCCAAATACGAAAGCTCGGTCACTCAAATGATTAGCGACAGCATTCCCGGCTTTGACTTATTACAGTGATTTATATACTGTTTCACTTCATACAATATTTAGATAAGTTTTCGACCAGTCCTGATGGATGTAGCATGCTAGCAGGGTACCTGGCACCACCACTAACTGTCAGTGGTTCAGGATGGTCCTACTTAAATTTGTAAATCTCAAATGTCCTGGTTATGTATTACCAGGACCTGGTAATGTATTATTTTCAGGTGCCGCAAACTGGTAAATTTCATCAATTTTGCAAAATAATCTCAAAACATGTTTTGAAGGCTGATATACTGATTTTCCCGATTTTTGTCCTTGACCTAAAATCTGGAGGGGAAAGTAGAGCTGTTCGTAACTGCCCTCCCACTGGCATACACGGAAAATGTACCCTCCCACTGAATTTTGATGCCCTCTGCCCTCCAGTATCTATGGTCGACCCCCCATTCCCAACAACAACAATGCAAGCTCCCAACTGCCCTCTCCCAATTACTGAAATGCCCCTATGCCCACTAGGCAACCAAGATCAAAGCAAAACCGTGCGAGCAGCTAGCAGTATACCTTGGAATATTTCTCCCCTCTAAGTTATGCGCTCTATCCCCCACAAGTTCTATCAACCACGGCTTTCCCCTCCCTCTACGTATTTTCAGGTACCCACGGTCAAAAAGTTTCTACCCGCCCACTGAAAATAATTAAATTTCTTCCCCGCCCACAGTAAATATCGATTTTTCCTCCCCGCCCGCTGATTAGTTTTAAATTTGCCAGTCCGCTGAAAAACTGCGCACGAACAACCTTTTGCACGAACAGTTAAATTGGCGGCACCTGTACCTTGAATGGAAATGATTATTGGACCAGTTTGATGTCATGTTTCCTTGTTAAGCGTATAATCGTTATTAGTTGAGTTATAAGATGAGTTCAGTTAATGTTCCAAATCACAAGGAAGTGATCAAATGACCATCTTGCGCCAGCTTTGCTGTCCTTCGTACTGTTGTCCTTGGCAATGAATAAAAGAATCAGAACGAAGATGGGTATAAGACAAATATAAGTTTTGTATATTGCGCATCAGCATTTTCTGCATACCAATTTACGTGCTGTAAGATGATGATGTACAACTCACTAAATTGTATGTATAAATGTAAACAAGCCCTGGGCTTGGTACTGAAATCCATTTAAATCCATGTATATGTTTGTTTATCATCCAACATGCAGTCTGAATCTGAGCTTAGCAGTGTATAACATTGTTTACCATCACAGATATCTGAGTATAGCAGGGTATAACTTAATGTTTACTATTGCAGGATCTCGTTGATGCAGCAGGGCGAGGTGATGTTGAGAGGGCTGAGTCTTTGATAGATGATGGATGTGATGTCAATGCTAGAGGTGACTTTAGGCTTTGGGTGAGTATTATGAACATCTGTTTCATGTTGTAAATATGTACAAACTAATTCAGTGAAATCCGCAAACAAAGTATATAAGAAATATTTTGGTATGTTAAGTCGTTTTGGTATGTCGCTATCTCTCATAACCGATCACTAAAATAGAAAAATAAAGTAAGTTAAGTGCATCACGGAGGGGTCGAGATTTCCCTAAATCTCGTGTATCACGATATTTGTAAACGATCGCAGTCGGCTACTCGGTTGCTCGAAGTGCGACCCCAACAAGTCTTTACGAGTTATGTTTATTTTAGGAGCAATTTTTGCGTGAAACGTCAGTTAACCTCCGACTGTAATCAACCACGTATTGTGTTCATAGATATATTCGTTATTGAAGAAATTAAAGTCCAACCTTTGTCGAAATCTTACAATATATTGCCTACTCAATGAACCGATCTCGGACACACGTACCCTCTTAGGCCAAAAGCCTTTAGAAGATCGGGTGATAACGCTCACTTGCTCACCGTGAACTGACAGATACAATGTTTCGACTATTCAGATGTCTTGCAAGTTTATATTATTCTCATAACAGAAGTCCAAACGTTAATAAGGCAACCGTTGTGTCAAAAGCTTACCGCTTTCCTAACACGACATGTCATTTCAAAGTGTGAGAACACGTGTACATAATTACAAACGATACGGTCGTTTTCAGGGCTAGTATTTATATCAAAAGCAATTGTAGAGTACCGGTACTTTCGGTCGTAGATGGGGTGGGGGGGCTGTTTAAAAAAGTGGCTCTCTTCACCTGACTGGAATCATGGTCCCTCTATGAGAGGGACAGTGCTGTAATTATATTGATCATGGAGGCTACCGCCATGCTTTGATGTTTATTTGTTTTCGATGTCATTGTCAATGAAAACTATGGACTCTGCCTACAGTTTTGTAAAATACCATGTACACACTTTTGGCAAGAATACATCGTACCGGTGCCGACTAATCTTTAGCGAAGTCACGTCCAAAAAGGGTTCACTTTAGCGATGTCATTGCATCATAGGCGCTTACTTATGACATCCACGAAGTTTTCTTCCAGTGTGCACGCCGATATACATGTAATTCTAAGCGTACACTTGGTTTGTTTTTATCGTATTTGTTCTCGTATGCATAGCAAATGTTTGACAAGTTTACACCTCTGCATAGACTTGGTTCAAGTCGGTGAATTTAAAAAAATAAAATAATTTATAATAGTTTCTCTTGTGTCTCTCCTATTTCGTACAAACCTATCCAGATTTTGGCAGCTCACGCCAGGTTTTCCCAGCGATTGAATGCGTCACGTTTGAGTCTGCGCAGTAGTGAGTTAGTTTCTGCCGTCATTCATGAATAATTTATAACAACGCAGATCGTGCAAGAAAGCCCAGTCTGTGATTCCGGGTGAAACTCCGCTGTATAGCGTTCACTCCACTCATCGCGTTCACCCTACTCATCGCGTCCACTCACGCGCGCGTTTCACATGAAAGCAGAATACAAATCATCGCGTTCACTCCACTCAAACATTCACAAATCACAGACTTGAACCAAGTGTAACCTCTGCACGTCACTGAATGATTGACAATTGTTTGAATAATGGAACGACTTTTTCCTAGGGCCATTCCCTTTGTACCGAAAGCGATTTTTCCCCTAATCGTCGTAATTTTAAAAAGCTTTGTGAAACTTTTTTTCGTCTTTCACTAACTTGCGTGAGTGAATAAGGGAGATGAAGAACATTGACACACTTCTGTAAGGGCCACGTATAATTGAAACACGCGCAAGGTAAACGCAACTTCTGCAATTAGTGGGAGGGGTTTGGCCACATTTCGCTTATCATGCGTAAAAATCGCGATACATGTTATTATATCGCAACATCTCGCTATACGTTTTTATGTATAGCAAAATATTGCGCTATATGTTTGGCGTGCGCCAGGCCAGCACAGTCACCAGCGCTACACCAACATTATTCTTACATACATGTGGTTTAATTAAGTGCACATGTAAGTAAATTCGTATTTGGATACAAAGTTTCAATTAAGTTCATTCTATGCCTGCGTTATTGTCGAGTCTGTGCTGAAAAAGGGTTGAATTTAGAGGGTGTACGGGGTAGTAGCGTATGCGTGATTTCGTATTGGTGTAATTAGTAATTACAGATTGTATATGGTATATGCTGATATAATTGAGACTTTGATGGATTTTCGCACTTCCAAACTTTCGTGGGGGGGGGGGGGTTAGGGTGGTGGTTTGAGGCCGAACGCATGTTTTATTCACGGTCCCTAAAGAGGTGTAAATGCTGCCGCCATAGCGGCAAACGATGATATTGTCTCATACGATTCAGCTATTTTTTTACCGGAGTCATCGAGCTCGAACGATCGGACCTAATCGCCCTGGGGGGGGGGTCAGGATATACATCAGGTTACCCTGGGGAGCTCAGGGTTCAAAGGGTTAATAGTTATAAGCTCCATCCATGGCCAGAAGTCGGGATTTTTTCATTTTAGACATTTTTACATTTTAGTAGTGCATGTTTGACATGTTAGGTCGGAACTAACGTGACCAAAAAGCCATCGTGCAAACCTATCGTGTATCGTGCACGCCCAACGTGTACGATGTGTACGTGTACGTGTATGTGTCTAAAATGTCTAACGTGCATGTCATTTTAGGTTTTCATCATGAGTCAAAATCTATCATGCCAATCGTGCAAACCTATCGTGTATGGTGCAAACCTAACGTGTACGGACCTAACGTGTCTAAAATGTCTAACGTGTATATCATTACTGTACCATTCAACTTATCTGGAGACCCTAAAATGACATACACGTTAGACATTTTAGACACGTTAGATACGTACTCGTTAGGTATATGTACGATACACGATAAGTTTGCACGATTGGCATGATAGACTTTGACTCGTGGACAACCTAAAATGACATACACGTTAGACATTTTAGACACGTTAGCTCCGTAAATCTTAGGTCGGCACGTTATACGATATGTCTCTAACTCTATCATGCCAATCGTGCAAACCTATCTTGTATCGTGCAGACCTAACCTGTACGGACCTAACGTGTCTAAAATGTCTAACGTGTATGTCATTTAAGGTTTTCATCATGAGTCAAAATCTATCATGCCAATCGTGCAAACCTATCGTGTATCGTGCAAACCTAACGTGTACGGACCTAACGTGTCTAAAATGTCTAACGTGCATGTCATTTTAGGTTTTCATCATGAGTCAAAATCTATCATGCCAATCGTGCAAACCTATCGTGTATGGTGCAAACCTAACGTGTAGGCTATGGACCTAACGTGTCTAAAATGTCTAACGTGTATATCATTACTGTACCATTCAACTTATCTGGAGACCCTAAAATGACATACACGTTAGACATTTTAGACACGTTAGATACGTACTCGTTAGGTATATGTACGATACACGATAAGTTTGCACGATTGGCATGATAGATTTTGACTCGTGGACAACCTAAAATGACATACACGTTAGACATTTTAGACACGTTAGCTCCGTAAATCTTAGGTCGGCACGTTATACGATATGTCTCAAGATTCACGTGATGTCCTACAAACACGGTAAGGTCTAACTCTATCATGCCAATCGTGCAAACCTATCGTGTATCGTGCAGACCTAACGTGTACGAACCTAAAGTGTCTAAAATGTCTAATGTGTATGTCATTTTAGGTTTTCATCATGAGTCAAAATCTATCATGCCAATCGTGCAAACCTATCTTGTATCGTGCAGACCTAACGTGTACGGACCTAACGTGTCTAAAATGTCTAACGTGCATGTCATTTTAGGTTTTCATCATGAGTCAAAATCTATCATGCCAATCGTGCAAACCTATCGTGTATCGTGCAAACCTAACGTGTACGGACCTAACGTGTCTAAAATGTCTAACGTGCATGTCATTTTAGGTTCTCAACATGAGTCAAAATCTATCATGCCAATCGTGCAAACCTATCGTGTATCGTGCAAACCTAACGTGTACGGACCTAACGTGTCTAAAATGTCTAACGTGCATGTCATTTTAGGTTTTCATCATGAGTCAAAATCTATCATGCCAATCGTGCAAACCTATCGTGTATCGTGCAAACCTAACGTGTACGGACCTAACGTGTCTAAAATGTCTAACGTGTACGTCATTTTAGGTTCTCCACATGACTCCAATTTCTATCATGCCAATCGTGCAAACCTATCGTGTATCGTGCAAACCTAACGTGTACGGACCTAACGTGTCTAAAATGTCTAACGTGTACGTCATTTTAGGTTCTCCACATGACTCCAATTTCTATCATGCCAATCGTGCAAACCTATCGTTTATGGTGCAAACCCAATGTGTACGGACCTAACGTGTCTAAAATGTCTAACGTGCAGACTTTTACAGTGTTTAGTCATGCACGTTTGCCTTAACACGTTTGGGTTCTATAATGTACAATGGCATACAACTCCCCATAGCACGATAGCTTCAACAATGTGAAACGTGCATTTTTACCATCTACTGGCCATAGCTCATAAGCTCGTCAATTTTACATAAATGCAACATTGAAATATTATATCAAACGAAACATTTCGTTGAATCTGTCGAAAACTCATCGTTCGCGATCCCAGGGTCCGGGAGTGGCACTGAATAATGAATACAAATCAATGTTGACATCGTGTTGCAGACAGAATGAACGACATTGTTGAGTCCATTAATCGCACATTATATTAAAGCTGCAAGCAGCGTTGGCGGGGCCCAAGCGGTTGCCATGGTTGAAAGTACTGCATTGATGATACAATGTGCAAATTTTGAGCTTCCATGTGTTTCATGTGTAGAGAAATCTTTAGACTAGTTGTTAACACATGTGAAAATACATTTATAAGCTCACGCATCTCAATTCCCATGTGAAATGATTGTGAAAAGTATGCTTGACAGAGAGAGTGAACAAGCATTTTAAGTACAATTGATGTAGACCATCATAGCTCATTCTGGAAATTTACCATTTGTCCTATGTGTTGACAAATCCTTTGACTAGTTGTTATAAGTGAAAATTTCCTGTCAAAGATCATTTTTCTCATTTCCCATTTACATGATTTTGAAAAGTGTGTCATAGACAAACGGGAAATAGCATTACAATAAATTTCCACTGATTGTGTGGTCACTTGTCAGCCATACAGACTGATGTGATGACAAGAAAAATAAAAAGTTTGTCTGTCATCCTCGTGCGCGTCAATTCAGATCCGCCGCGTCAACCTTTTTCTACTCATGGGGAAATAATTTAAAAAAAAATAAACACAAAAATCTCGTCGATAGTATATGTATAAAACAGAAGCTTAAAAAAATAATTGACACTTATATTCCATTCAGAACTGTACTCATATGTAACTCTTATATTGCGCTGTCAAAACTGTGCAAATTCTGCGTTTAAGTCAACCAAAGTACTGTTGTTATACACAAATAATTAAGCAACACCACTGTGCAGTCTGCGTGCATTCCTATGATGTTGTCATGTTTAACTCCGTGTTGTTGATTGAAGAATAAAAAAAATTACAGTACCAAATTCCTGCCTCACCACATCATTTTATGTCTAGGCGAACCAGCATTTTAAGCCAAATTGATGTATACCATCCTAGCTCATTCTGTAAATTTACCATGTGTCCTATGTGTTGATATATCCTTGAACTAGTTGTTATACATAAAATTTCGTGTCAAAGATCATTTTCCCCATTTCCCATTTACATGACTTTAAAAAGTGTGTGTCATAGACAAATGGAAATAGTATTACAATAAAAGTCCATTAATTGTGCGGTCTCTTGTCAGCCATACAGACTGATGTGATGACAAGAAAAATATAGTTTTTTTCTCTTCCTCTGCGTAAAATACATCACGATAGTGCATGTATAAAACAGAACCGTACAAATAATTGACACTAACATTCAGATTAGAACTGTATACATATTTCACTCTTATATTACTCTGTGAAAACTGTGCAAATGCTGCACTTAAACCGCTGAACTGTTGCTGTACAAAAATAATAAAGCAACACTGCTGTACATTTGTCTCTGCGTGCATCATGATGTTGTCATTTTTTCCTGCGTTGTTGATTGAAGAATGAAAAATAAACCCGCGTCACCACATCATTTTTGAAATATGTCTAGAATAAGAAAGAAACGTTTTATTTTTCTTGGCGTTGTACTAGTTGTTTTAATGACCTGTACACTATGAATTTCAAAATGTTGGGTAGAACAAAAAGGTGTTCTTCAAAACCTGAAAATTCCAAATATTAAAATGCAAAAGTTACTGGCAATAACAAAGTATGGAGTTGTTACTCAGGAAACAAATGCTAAACATCGTGGTAAAGTTGAAACTACAGTCTCTTTTATAAGATTACAAGTTTTGCAGTAAGAAGAGTGGGTAGCTGAACAAATCATAACAGCCTTGAGTACGAATCCTCCTTTTTAAGTGTCCAATAATACTAGTCCTGAGGCAAAAGTTAGGCGTATGCGATGCAGCTATATTTAATAGTTACAAACCTGTAATCGCTATCAATGCTGTACTGCACATATCGCTATAGACAACGGCACGAAACCTGCTTCTGCATACCAGTTTTTCAAACGAATTAGATATCCATTCTCATAGCAGTTCAAAAGTAAAATACTCTTAGACTTGAGAAACGTGTGCATTATAGACTTTCGATAAATTTGCTTTACGCTTGAATTTAGCATGGAGCTTTGGTAGCTCTATGAATTTATCAAGCGATGCTCGGACACTGGCAGCGCACAGCGCATCGATGACACTTGGGTCAGGGGTCATCATCAAAAACGTCAGAGCCTATTCACGGCCAGCTTGATATGAATCATGCCACGGATCGCGAAAATCACGGATCATATATCCAAATGTTCATGTCTAATACGTAAAGAGAACCCTAAAATATAAAACACATAATGATTTGATATGGAGAAACATCATTTTGTTTCACTGACGGTCAAGTTAAATGCTCAAATATCGCGACAAGACTTGCACATTTGCACAATATGAATGCGGAAGTACGTCGACTGTACTCTGCGGACGAGCGAGCGCCTTCTCTGAAAATCTGTTTACAATATCACGTCACAATACACTGAAAATTCTTGCCAATTCACACAAGTTCCTAACGTCAGTACAGATATTTTCTTGTTGGCAGCAATACACCACCAACATTTTCGCCGTTCAGGAGTGCCTTACTCGCTCTACGTTGAAAAAAGCCGTATGCTTTTAAACATGCCGTTCCTAACTTTGCAAATTCCAGTCGACTTTCCTACTCTGATCCCGGCTCTGATCATAATCTTTCTTTCCATTTCATAGCTTTACTTGCGCTTACAACCTGTGTTAGGGGTGGTTTCTCCCCAATATTGGTGGAGCTGCCTAAAGTCAAAAACGAAAGTTTGCCGTTTTTGCTTAGTTTCACCGTCACTACGATCCTTCAGTGTTGATGATGACACTCACAGGCGTGTTGTTTGCATGGCAGGGCTGTGTGTTACCGGCGTTATACGGCCTCCCACCACATCGTATAACGCCGGTAACACACAGCCCTGTCATGCAGAGCTAGGTATAAAGTGTAGTTTATGTTTATGCTATGTTCTGACGTTCTACGGAAGAGAACGTCGGAACGTAGCATAAACTACACTTATACAAACTACCAAGTAAACAGCACGCCTGTGACGACGTTGTACTGCACAGTGCACGGAGCAATCTGTAGGTACATTGTGCCATGGATGTAAAAATTAGATTTTTATCCATGATTGTGCGAAGTTGTCCAACCCAAAACTTAGTAACATCTTAGTCAAATAGTCATGGTAAACATGGGTACTTTTGGTTTGTCAGCTATTTCTTAACAATTTTATTCATTACTGTATGTGTTACAAATACGATCTTCTGACGCATAAGGTCGGGATGCACAGAGATAAAGTATTACTTCTCAAGTTGAATGCAGGACAGCGCGTGGACAGACAAAGTGATGACGTAATTTTTGCCGAAATCTTCTCGGCAAACGCTACTTTTTTCTCGCATTTGCGATTTTGCGAGCAGGCAGCGGAAACACTGCCTACGTCATTGCGAACAAAGGAAGGCCACAACGCACCTTATTTTCCAGCAGGAACTTGAAATTGAGGAAGTGCATATTTACTGAGTGTTTCCACTGTAATAAGCTGCGCAAACAAACATTCTGAACAGCTACACTAACAACTGATATGGTCGCACCTAATTAGACCTTAGAACAATGGCAAGAGCGTCCAGCTCTGATTAACCATTTTACCTGCAGGCTGTGAGTGACGATTTTTCAAATCGCAGGCATTGAGTCGATAGCCTGTTTATTTCAGCACAGTGACGCAATACATTTTTCTACAAGTATTTTACTTCTCACTTTCCGATTTCAAAATGTTTATGACAAACAGCCTATAATGTTTATCATACCCTTACTTCATAATATTGACATTTTAGTTTCAATTAGATCTCAACGTCACCACGAACTTCATTACACAAGGTGTTGTTTTAATCGATGTGTATCAGCAATTTTGATGTGGTCTTGTTTACATTTTTAATCAGCTACATGCTCTCAGTTACACAACACACCAGGGCCACTCCATGCATGTCAGATAGAGAAACATAAAAAATCACCACACCTTGCAATGTCATATATCTTACTTTTTTATTCGTGATGAACAAGTGAGCGTGCATTCAGACACCTACATACAAATTACCCGAATAGCTTCATTTATGATCCTTGACACTCACAAAACAGCTGTGTGTAGACCCCAGTAATTGTGGCAGGACCTTGTCCTGCTCTATTTCAGTCAATCACAGCAGTCGGCCACCCCTAAAGTTAGTGGCACACTCTTCTAAGTACTTCCGTGGCAGTATACTTGACAACGTCATCATGGCGTACAAAACCTGGGCGCTCAAGTTAGTATACACAAGGGGCCGAGATTAGGGTTCGTGCGACTGCTAGTTGAATTTGACAGCGGGCATTGCAGTCTGTTGTTCCGTCTTTGACTCTCAAGTGTACAATATAACCATAACATGATAACATACATCACTGATCGATCTTCTGACTGACGAGGTTTTAAACTGCTGCCTTATAAACATTGGGGCAACTTAACCGATCCAAATACCTTTCGCAAACTTGAAAGTGCTCGCACTAAGAAAGATATGAAGTAACATTTCAGTTAAAACTGTGTGTTGGTTTTTGAGAAGAAAATTTTTAAGGATGAAATTGCGATTTTCGCTATATCCACTACAGCGAACAAACCTCCTGACTGACCCAAACGCCGTTCGGAAATTAGAAAGAACTACCACACTAGGGATTATGAGTGTAAATTTTAGTTCAATCTGTGTATTGGTTCTGGAGGAAAATATTTTAAAAGATTAAATTACGAGTTTTGCAAAATCAAATATGGCGGCAAAACCATGTGACCTATCCGAATGCCTTTCACAAACCTGAAAGAGATATTACAATAGATGATACATGTAAAATTTCAGTCTACTCGGTGTGTTGGTTCTAGAGAAGAAGATTTTTAAAGATGAAATTACGATTTTCGCAAAATCCAATATGGCGGCAAAACCACGTGACCGATCAAAACTCCTTTCAAAAACTTGAAAGAGATCACTGTAAGCATGACATGAGTAAAATTCCAGCTTAATCAGTGTTTTGGTTCTGGAGAAGAAGATTTTAAAGATTAAATTACGATTTTTTGCACAATCCAATATGGCGGCCAAACCACGTGACCAATCGAAACGCTTTTCGCAAACTTGAAAGAGATCACACTGTAGATGACATTTATTAATTTTAGTTCAATTGGTGAATCTGTTCTGGAGGAGAAGATTTTTACAGATTAATTGTGTTTCAAAAAATCCAATATGGCGGCCAAACCACGTGACCGATCGAAATGTCTTTTGCAAACTTAAAAGAGATCACTGTAAGGATGACATGAGTAAAATTTGAGCTTAATCGATGTTTCGGTTCTGGAGAAGAAGATTTTTAAAGATTAAATGACTATTTTAGAAAATCCAATATGGTGGCCAAGGTCAGGTGACCGCATGCGATTTTATTTGCAAATTCTAGAGACCTTAGGTCATGCTTACTATACAAAAGAATTTCAAATCGACTAGACCCCTAGGTCTTCTGGAGAAGCCATTTTTAGGTTTTTGGAAAATCCAATATGGCCACCTGGTCACGTGACCAATCAAAATTTCAAGGGTCGGTGCACGAGTACTAATTGATACCTACTAGCCCTGCAAATTTGAGAAGTTTTCGTTCAGCCGTTTTAGAGATCTAGGTCGACAAAGAATCGGCAGAAGAAGAAGAAAAAGAGGAAGAAGAGGAAGTAGTAGAACTTGAGCAATAACAATAGGGTCCCAGCCGGTCGGCTTGGGCCCCTAATTACCATGCCCTGCCCGTCGCATTTTCATCGGTCGAGCTGAACCACGTGACTGACCACAAATACACAGTAATGGTCGACGTCTGTTTACATGCCCGGGAATATGAATAATAAGATTAACAACTCAAAGTATCATAACTTTACATCTCAAACTTAAATCATAGTCAATCACAAAATAAATGGAGCACTTGTAGGTCAAGTTGAGATACTTTTTTTCTGAAAACATCTCCGGATTGATACTTCTTTCTGAAAACATCTCCGGATTTGCCAATTTTTTACAGCGCGCGTGACAGTGCGTCGGGTATTAATGCTCAGTTTCTCGGGCCCAGATTGTCGTTCGCTCCTGAAATTTTCGGAAATTTTGACGGTTTATCATGGGTTCGCTGATAATATACTTGAAATAACAGACTCCGCTCTGACCATTAACGTTTATTTGTGGGCGTGGGCTCGAGGAAAGCCAATTGTCGGGCTCGGCAAGGCTCGCCCGTTAATTTTTGGCTTTCCTCTCGCCCTTGTCGACAAATAAACGTTCATGGTAAGCGCGTCGCCCGTTATTTCTATAGTATCCGGTCGAAGCGAGCTCATTTCATAGTGTAGGCATGAAAGTGAAACTTATGCTTAGACTACTACCTTCATAATAAAGGTTACAGCAGAATGTAAAATGGTGATACGGTCTTATTATACATTCTGTTATAATAAAAAAGAACGTTCTTGGAAATCAAGATAGATTATGTTGGGGCCATCGATAAACATAAAACATACTGGTTCACAGAAAGTTGAACCTGGTGTACGCTGTGGCAGCGGCGAAACATGGCAGAACTATTCAAACATATTCGCAGTTGGTTCAAGTAGCTTTTCCTTGCAAGTATTCGACTAATATATTTGTGATCAAGATTGGGAAACAGCTAATAAAGATATAAAAAAAAACTTTTGTAACTAAATCGCGGCGGTATGCATTCGCCCGTTCTCAAGTCAACTGAATGTTCTTTATTGGGGATTTTTATATTGCATTGTGTATATCGTAGGTGATCCGGTGTACGCAGCAAATGTTGAATCATTAGCACATTCTGCTGCGTCACTTTGTGATTGACAGCAGTTTGAATGGTCAATGGTTATGTTGTCGACGCCACTGACCATGTATCGAAACGAACTTTTCATCAATAATTCGCTTGAAACTGTTAAAAAGACAGTATTTAGCTCACAACGCTATGACTAAAGTATTCACAAAGGTAATGTAGATGATTCCTGTATGTGTAGACTAGATGAGGAGACTATTTGTTGTGAGGCGTGCGTGAATATCAGGTTGGGGTGTACAAAGCCATTACTTTTGATGAAGGAAAACAATAGATAATCGCAAAATAATGAAGAATTGAAGTTCAATTGACGGAACTACGCATAAAACGTCATTGCAATATTGTTAATGTACGGCTTCTAATATAAGTCTTTTTGATGTCATATCCGCCATAGCTGCAACGCAAAGCCAGTCCGGATAGCTGGTACGTCGCGTCATGGCGAAGCGGCGTTGATGGACGTCCGTTTTGTGGAGTGACCGTGCTTCACATAAGTCATTTCATCTGTCATAGAATGGTCGAAATGAATTATTTTAATCCAATTATTTCACTAGTGATTATAACGAATTTTAAAGGTCTTTGTTTACAAATGTTGCAAAGACGTACAATGGACAATGCAATGCGCATTGTTTGTTTTGTTCGTAATTTTTTGGTAAATGGCTACTATGAGTCAATTGCTTACGTTTCTAGTATTTATTTATTATTTGATTCGTTACCTTAAATATCAGTATGCAAGCTGTGTGTTTTATTAATTTCTCATCACAATGAAAGTATACTCCTCGATTACTGTGCCTTTTTTGATTACAATAATATTGTCAAACGTTTTTCGGTATATGCCTCATGCCGTGCCGACATGATTTAGTTCTTATTGGTGAACAGCAATTTTAACATTGTTTAAATTTTTGTAGGACGAATCCACAGCATTGCATGAAGCTTCTAAAGGAGGTCATGCAGACGTCGCTGAAGTGCTGATTAAACATGGTGCAGATGTCAATGCTAAGGATGAGGTAAGTAAATGTGACTCGGTACTCGATAATAGTTCAACAATTTCACGTATCTCTCTTCCACTTTAACGTTACAGTTACTAAATCGTATAATGCTATGACATTTTATGGTGTCCTGGTCATACAATCCCACTGCAATACTTCAAAATGTAGAAGAACAAATTATGCTAAGATGACCGCGGTCAGTCCGCAAAATGGGTGACCCACCACTCATATGGCGTTCGACTTTATTCAAATAATTTTGCACGAAGACCGGTAACAGTGTATCATTATTTCAAAGTTGTATTTGTTCTGGTTGTTTGTTTAGCGATATATTCCAAAACAATAACGTTCGCCTCGAAAAAATATAACGGCAGAGAGACAGATATACAGAGAGAGAGAGAGAGAGAGAGAGAGAGAGAGAGAGAGAGAGAGAGAGAGAGAGAGAGAGAGAGAGAGAGAGAGATGTGTCTTTGAAAAATCTATTATCCAAATTTGGAATATTTGAAAGCGGATTATTTAATGCCTATGACTTGCTCTTTAGACAGACCTACTAAACAAAATGTGGTTTTGAAAAATTCACAAAAAGAGCTATTATTTAGCAAAGTTTGAGAAAATTGACATTATTAGAAACAATCAATAATTAATAATTTACCCTCTCCCATTCCTAAAATTTGGGGCATATTTGTCGCAATTTTGGTTAAAAAATAAATATCGTGGCTTTTTAGCTCAATTTTAATGTAAGTAAAATCTTCAAAGTAGCTTAAATTTAAAATTTGTTTGTTCTTTTACAGTGTAAAAGTGAAAAATGCAATCATGATATAAATATGAAAATGATGACCTGTTTTATTGATTTTTAGTGATTTTGTGAAAAATCATGAATTTTTAATGTCATTTTGTTAAAAATCAAGCGCGATGACCCCATTTTTTTCCCCCAGTTTTGGACTACTCTCATATGTAGGTATTCAAAAAACCCCATTTGAAAAAATTACATTACTTTTCCTTTTCCGATCGTACATCCTTAATTTCCCATCACAATGAAAGTATACTCTTTCATTACTGTGCCTTTTTTGATTTCAATAATATTGTCAGACTTTTTCGGTATATGCCTCATACCATGCCGACATGATTTAGTTCTTATTGGTGAACAGCAATTTTAACATTGTTTAAATTTTTGTAGGACGAATCCACAGCATTGCATGCAGCTTCTCAAGAGGTCATGCAGACGTCGCTGAAGTGCTGATTAAACATGGTGCAGATGTCAATGCTAAGAATAACGTAAGTAAATGTGACTCGGTACTCGATAATACTTCAACAATTTCACGTATCTCTCTTCCACTTTAACGTTACAGTTACTAAATCGTATAATGCTATGACATTTTATGGTGTCCTGGTCATACAATCCCTCTGCAATACTTCAAAATGTAGAAGAACAAATTATGCTAAGATGGCCGCGGTCAGTCCGCAAAGAGAGTGACCTACCACTCACATGAGGTTCGACTTTATTCAAATAATTTTGCACGAAGACCGGTAACAGTGTATCATTATTTCAAAGTTGTATTTGTTCTGGTTGTTTGTTTAGCGATATATTCCACAACAATAACGTTCGCCTCGAAAAAATATAACGGCAGAGAGACAGATATACAGAGAGAGAGAGAGAGAGAGAGAGAGAGAGAGAGAGAGAGAGAGAGAGAGAGAGAGAGAGAGAGAGAGAGAGAGAGAGAGAGAGAGAGAGAGAGATGTGTGTCTTTGAAAAATCTATTATCCAAATTTGGAATATTTGAAAGCGGATTATTTAATGCCTATGACTTGCTCTTTAGACAGACCTACTAAACAAAATGTGGTTTTGAAAAATTCACAAAAAGAGCTATTATGTAGCAAAGTTTGAGAAAATTGAAATTATTAGAAATAATCAATAATTAATAATTTACCCTCTCCCATTCCTAAAATTTGGGGCATAATTGTCGCATTTTGGTTAAAAAATAAATATCGTCGCTTTTTAGCTCAATTTTAATGTAAGTAAAATCTTCAAAGTAGCTTAAATTTAAAATTGTGTTTGTTCTTTTTACAGTGTAAAACGTGAAAAATGCAATCATGATATAAATATGAAAATGATGACCTGTTTTATTGATTTTTAGTGATTTTGTGAAAAATCATGAATTTTTAATGTCATTTTGTTAAAAATCAAGCGCGGTGACCCCATCTTTTTTCCCCAGTTTTGGACTACTTTAATGTGTGGGTATTCAAAAAATCCCATTTGAAAAAAATTACATTACTTTTCCTTTTTCCGATCGTACATCCTTAATTTCCCATCACAATGAAAGCATACTCCTTGATTACTGTGCCTTTTTTGATTTCAATAATATTGTCAGACATTTCCGGTTTATGCCTTATACCATGCCGACATGATTTAGTTCTTATTGGTGAACAGCAATTTTAACATTGTTTAAATTTTTGTAGTACAAATCCACAGCATTGCATGCAGCTTCTAAAGGAGGTCATGCAGACGTCGCTGAAGTGCTGATTAAACATGGTGCATATGTCATGCTAAGAATAACGTAAGTAAATGTGACTCGGTACTCGATAATACTTCAACAATTCACGTATCTCTCTTCCCACTTTAACGTTACAGTTAGTAAATCGTATAATGCTATGACATTTTATGGTGTCCTGGTCATACAATCCCACTGCAATACTTCAAAATGTAGAAGAACAAATTATGCTAAGATGGCCGCGGTCAGTCCGCAAAGAGAGTGACCTACCACTCACATGAGGTTCGACTTTATTCAAATAATTTTGCACGAAGACCGGTAACAGTGTATCATTATTTCAAAGTTGTATTTGTTCTGGTTTGTTTGTTTAGCGATATATTCCACAACAATAACGTTCGCCTCGAAAAAATATAACGGCAGAGAGACAGATATACAGAGAGAGAGAGAGAGAGAGAGAGAGAGAGAGAGAGAGAGAGAGAGAGATGTGTCTTTGAAAAATCTATTATCCAAATTTGGAATATTTGAAAGCGGATTATTTAATGCCTATGACTTGCTCTTTAGACAGACCTACTAAACAAAATGTGGTTTTGAAAAATTCACAAAAAGAGCTATTATTTAGCAAAGTTTGAGAAAATTGACATTATTAGAAACAATCAAAAATTAATAATTTACCCTCTCCCATTCCTAAAATGTGGGGCATATTTGTCGCAATTTTGGTTAAAAAATAAATATCGTGGCTTTTTAGCTCAATTTTAATGTAAGTAAAATCTTCAAAGTAGCTTAAATTTAAAATTTGTTTGTTCTTTTACAGTGTAAACGTGAAAAATGCAATCATGATATAAATATGAAATGATGACCTGTTTTATTGATTTTAGTGATTCTGTGCAAAATCATGAATTTTTAATGTCATTTTGTTAAAAATCAAGCGCGATGACCCCATTTTTTTCCCCAGTTTTGGACTACTCTCATGTGTAGGTATTCAAAAAACCCCATTTGAAAAAAATTACATTACTTTTCCTTTTTCCGATCGTACATCCTTAATTTCCCATCACAATGAAAGTTTACTCTTTGATTACTGTGCCTTTTTTGATTTCAATAATATTGTCAGACTTTTTCGGTTTATGCCTCATACCATGCCGACATGATTTAGTTCTATTGGTGAACAGCAATTGTGACATTGTTTATATTTTTGTAGTACAAATCCACAGCATTGCATGCAGCTTCTAAAGGAGGTCATGCAGACGTCGCTGAAGTGCTGATTAAACATGGTGCATATGTCAATGCTAAGAATAACGTAAGTAAATGTGACTCGGTACTCGATAATACTTCAACAATTCACGTATCTCTCTTCCACTTTAACGTTACAGTTAGTAAATCGTATAATGCTATGACATTTTATGGTGTTCTGGTCATACAATCCCTCTGCAATACTTCAAAATGTAGAAGAACAAATTATGCTAATGTCACACCTGAGAGTTGACAAAAATTTGTTTAAGTTGTGCCAGGCGTGACTATAAGAAAATATATTGTCAAACGGCATGAAAGTCTGTGCCTAATTTAACAATTAAAATGTTCCTCACTTTCGTTCCACTGAGACCTCTTAACCTGGTCGCGATAGTTCGCTCAGATAGGTGGTATTTACTTCTAAATGTACAATAGAAAGCTATCTCACAATTATATCAGTTGGCATAACAATTCCGCCAACAACAATATTTATTACTAAGAAATTAATCAACAACAACAGCGAGTATTCGCAGATACCCCTGTATGGTACAATGATTGACAACTCGCTAACAACTATAGCAAAGACTGACAGTAACACACCAAAGAAACTGTTTCCGTGATGTCACAACTTGTAGTAACACTGAAAATATGATAGCTATGTGCTAGTACGCCTTAATGTCTTTAAACTGGCTTTACTCATAACACATAGAAATACACCAGTTCTCTGTTCATATGGTGTGCACTCAAAACAAACTCAGCAGTCTAATAGTGACAACTCTACAGTATTTCCGGTCACTATGACAAATAAAGT
The DNA here is from genome assembly GCF_041260155.1 of Ptychodera flava. Classification (NCBI taxonomy): domain Eukaryota; kingdom Metazoa; phylum Hemichordata; class Enteropneusta; family Ptychoderidae; genus Ptychodera; species Ptychodera flava. Next base: position 16,134 of record NW_027248358.1, on the reverse strand, counting down.
TATCTCAAAGTTTGAACACACTGTAGTAAATTTTACAAGTGTACAGAAAACAACAGTAGCCTGCAGCAGTGAGGCTTTAACTCAAATTGATATTTAAACAATACAACAGTTTGGTATAAGTAGACACTAAAAAACGTCAATCAATACGTAGTGTCAGACAACTTATACAAACACTCATGCTATTCTAAGCCTTCTTGTAGGGAAATAACAATCGCCCACTTTTCGAACAAATTTCACCCACGATCCAAACTATAAACGTCCCTCCAAGCGGCGAAGAATCACTCATACGAAATCGACTTACACTTGTGTGTGTGAGATTATTGAAGTACAATTTCGATTCTGCCGAAAGTTCGGATTCGTAAGTAAAGTTTACGCGGTTCGAAGGACGAGGACAAGGTCCCTGTTATCCTACAAGGGTGTCTATCTACTAAACCTGAGAGTTACTGTTCCTGACGTCCGGTCCGGTAGCGCGGCGCGCCGGCGTAGCGTTGAAGGTGCACAGAAGTTCCATATAGGCTGGTGAGTTCCCATTCGCGCCCAAGCTTCCGGCCTGTCCTTTCACTCGTAGCTACGTCACTCGCCCACACGTGGTCGGGGCTCGATGGATCGTTCTGTCAGAAAATGTCTCTCTTACCACATATGAATGCTCACTAAATGTTCTTGAGTCTCGCCCACACTAAAAGGTTTGATATTGAGTCGGTTCAGACGTTCACAACGTCTGAACGGAAAGCTTGAAAATCGATTGCAATCGAGCCGCGTGCGACCATGCGGCCCCATGCCGTCTTCCAGCTTCTTCTACGTCACCAGACATGTACATAGTACACGTCATAGCCCGCCAATCATTGGCGTTTAGCCGCTTAAACTTTCTAGGCTAATGTTCCGTTCGCTGGCCACCACACAAGACCAGCAATAAGTTCTCGAATTCGTCATCTCCATCCAAAGATACGAAGATTTATAGAGTCTCTATCTCCAACAATATAACATCGCGTATCCTCCGAACAATCATTTTATTATTGTGTAAGTGTACTGAGTGCACAAAACACATTCACTCAATCATACGTGTAGAAGCAGTCTGACAACATATGAAAGTTACTGTTTCTCTATTAAATAAAAAATGAGTGAAATCACACATGTGATACTAAGATGGCCGCGGTCAGTCCGCAAAGAGAGTGACCTACCACTCATATGAGGTTCGACTTTATTCAAATAATTTTGCACGAAGACCGGTAACAGTGTATCATTATTTCAAAGTTGTATTTGTTCTGGTTGTTTGTTTAGCGATATATTCCAAAACAATAACGTTCGCCTCGAAAAAATATAACGGCAGAGAGACAGATATACAGAGAGAGAGAGAGAGAGAGAGAGAGAGAGAGAGAGAGAGAGAGAGAGAGAGAGAGAGAGAGAGAGAGAGATATGTGTCTTTGAAAAATCTATTATCAAAATTTGGAATATTTGAAAGCGGATTATTTAATGCCTATGACGTGCTCTTTAGACAGACCTACTAAACAAAATGTGGTTTTGAAAAATTCACAAAAAGAGCTATTAGTAGCAAAGTTTGAGAAAATTGACATTATTAGAAATAATCAATAATTAATAATTTACTCTCTCCAATTCCTATAATTTGGGGCATATTTGTCGCAATTTTGGTTAAAAATAAATATCGTGGCTTTTTAGCTCAATTTTAATGTAAGTAAAATCTTCAAAGTAGCTTAAATTTAAAATTTGTTTGTTCTTTTACAGTGTAAACGTAGAAAATGCAATCATGATATCAATATGAAAATGATGACCTCTTTATTGATTTTTAGTGATTCTGTGAAAAATCATGAATTTTTAATGTCATTTTGTTAAAAATCAAGCGCGATGACCCCATTTTTTCCCCAGTTTTGGACTATTCTCTCATGTGTAGGTATTCAAAAAAACCCATTTGAAAAAATTACATTACTTTTCCTTTTTCCGATCGTATATCCTTAATTTCCCATCACAATGAAAGTATACTCTTTGATTACTGTGCCTTTTTTGATTTCAATAATATTGTCAGACTTTTTCGGTTTATGCCTCATACCATGCCGACATGATTTAGTTCTTATTGGTGAACAGCAATTGTAACATTGTTTATATTTTTGTAGGACGAATCCACAGCATTGCATGAAGCTTCTAAAGGAGGTCATGCAGACGTCGCTGAAGTGCTGATTAAACATGGTGCAGATGTCAATGCTAAGCATTGGGTAAGTTAATGTGACTCGGTAAACGATGTGGATACAGTCACTAATGACCTTGTCTAGAAGCTGCATGCAATGCTGTGGAACCGTTCTACAAAAATGTGAACAATGTTAAAATTGCTATTCACCAATAAGAACTAAATCCTGTCGGCATGGCATGAGGCATATACCGAAAAAGTCTGACAATATTATTGACATCAAAAAAATCACAGTAATCAAGGAGTATGCTTTCATTGTGATGGGAAATTAAGGATGTACGATCGGAAAAGGGAAAAGTAATGTCAATTTTTTCAAATCCGGTTTTTTGAATACCTACATATGAGAGTAGTCCAAAACTTGGGAAAGAAGATTGGTCACCGCGCTTGTTTTTTACAAAATTACATTCAAATTCACGGTTTTTCACAAAATCACTAGAAATCAATTAAACAGGTCATCATTTTCCTATTTATATAATGCTTGCATTTTTCACTTTTACACTGTTAAAAAACAAAAGATTATAAAGTTAAGTACTTTGAAATTTTACTGTCTCTCTCTGTCTCTGTGTGTCACAATCCGTAATACTTCAAACAATTTCATATCTCTCTTCCACTTTAACGTTACAGTTAGTAAATCGTATAATGCTATGACATTTTATGGTGTCCTGGTCATACAATCCCATCTGCAATACTTCAAAATGTAGAAGAACAAATTATGCTAAGATGGCCGCGGTCAGTCCGCAAAGAGAGTGACCTACCACTCATATGAGGTTCGACTTTATTCAAATAATTTTGCACGAAGACCGGTAACAGTGTATCATTATTTCAAAGTTGTATTTGTTCTGGTTGTTTGTTTAGCGATATATTCCACAACAATAACGTTCGCCTCGAAAAAATATAACGGAGAGAGACAGATATACAGAGAGAGAGAGAGAGAGAGAGAGAGAGAGAGAGAGAGAGAGAGAGAGAGAGAGATGTGTCTTTGAAAAATCTATTATCCAAATTTGGAATATTTGAAAGCGGATTATTTAATGCCTATGACTTGCTCTTTAGACAGACCTACTAAACAAAATGTGGTTTTGAAAAATTCACAAAAAGAGCTATTATTTAGCAAAGTTTGAGAAAATTGACATTATTAGAAACAATCAGTAATTAATAATTTACCCTCTCCAATTCCTAAAATTTGGGGCATATTTGTCGCAATTTTGGTTAAAAAATAAATATCGTGGCTTTTTAGCTCAATTTTAATGTAAGTAAAATCTTCAAAGTAGCTTAAATTTAAAATTTGTTTGTTCTTTTACAGTGTAAAAGTGAAAAATGCAATCATGATATAAATATGAAAATGATGACCTGTTTTATTGATTTTTAGTGATTTTGTGAAAAATAATGATTTTTTAATGTCATTCTGTAAAAAACAACCGCGATGACACCATCTTTCCCCCCAGTTTTGGACTACTCTCATATGTAGGTATTCAAAAAACCCCATTTGAAAAAAATTACATTACTTTTCCTTTTTCCGATCGTACATCCCTAATTTACCATCACACTGAAAGTATACTCCTTGATTACTGTGCCTTTTTTGATTTCAATAATATTGTCAGACTTTTTCGGTTTATGCCTCATACCATGCCGTTATGATTTAGTTCTTATTGGTGAACAGCAATTGTAACATTGTTAAAATTTTTGTAGGACGAATCCACAGCATTGCATGCAGCTTCTAAAGAGGTCATGCAGACGTCGCTGAAGTGCTGATTAAACATGGTGCAGATGTCAATGCTAAGGATGAGGTAAGTAAATGTGACTCGGTACTCGATAATACTTCAACAATTTCACGTATCTCTCTTCCACTTTAACGTTACAGTTAGTAAATCGTATAATGCTATGACATTTTATGGTGTCCTGGTCATACAGTCCCTCTGCAATACTTCAAAATGTAGAAGAACAAATTATGCTAAGATGGCCGCGGTCAGTCCGCAAAGAGAGTGACCTACCACTCATATGAGGTTCGACTTTATTCAAATAATTTTGCACGAAGACCGGTAACAGTGTATCATTATTTCAAAGTTGTATTTGTTCTGGTTGTTTGTTTAGCGATATATTCCACAACAATAACGTTCGCCTCGAAAAAATATAACGGCAGAGAGACAGATATACAGAGAGAGAGAGAGAGAGGAGAGAGAGAGAGAGAGAGAGAGAGAGAGAGAGAGAGAGAGAGAGAGAGAGAGAGAGAGATGTGTGTCTTTGAAAAATCTATTATGCAAATTTGGAATATTTGAAAGCGGATTATTTAATGCCTATGACTTGCTCTTTAGACAGACCTACTAAACAAAATGTGGTTTTGAAAAATTCACAAAAAAAGCTATTATGTAGCAAAGTTTGAGAAAATTGACATTATTAGAAATAATCAATAATTAATAATTTACCCTCTCCAATTCCTAAATTTGGGGCATATTTGTCGCAATTTTGGTTAGAAAATAAATATCGTGGCTTTTTAGCTCAATTTTAATGTAAGTGAAATCTTCAAAGTAGCTTAAATTTAAAATTTGTTTGTTCTTTTACAGTGTAAACGTTAAAAATGCAATCATGATATAAATATGAAAATGATGACCTGTTTTATTGATTTTTAGTGATTCTGTGAAAAATCATGAATTTTTAATGTCATTTTGTTAAAAATCAAGCTGATGACCCCATTTTTTTCCCCAGTTTTGGACTACTCTCATGTGTAGGTATTCAAAAACCCCATTTGAAAAAAATTACATTACTTTTCCTTTTTCCGATCGTACATCCTTAATTTCCCATCACAATGAAAGCATACTCTTTGATTACTGTGCCTTTTTTGATTTCAATAATATTGTCAGACTTTTTCGGTATATGCCTCATACCATGCCGACATGATTTAGTTCTTATTGGTGAACAGCAATTTTAACATTGTTTAAATTTTTGTAGTACAATTCCACAGCATTGCATGCAGCTTCTAAAGGAGGTCATGCAGACGTCGCTGAAGTGCTGATTAAACATGGTGCAGATGTCAATGCTAAGAATGACGTAAGTAAATGTGACTCGGTACTCGATATGGATATCGGAATCGTAATACTTCAACAACTTCATTTATCTCTCTTCCACTTTAACGTTACAGTCGACGTCACTAAATCTTATAATGCTATGACATTTTATGGTGTCCTAGTCATATAATCCCATTGCAATACTTCAAAATGTAGAAGAACAGATTATACTAAGATGGCCGCGATCAGTCCGCAAAATGGGTGACCCGGCACTCATATGGCGTTCGATTTTATTCAAATAATTTTGCACGAAGACTGGTAACAGTGTATCATTTTTTCAAAGTTGTATTTGTTCTGGTTGTTTGTTTAGCCATATATTCCACAACAATAGCGTCGCCTCGAAAAAAATATAACGGCAGAGAGACATATATACAGACAGAGAGAGACAGAGAGAGACAGAGTGATGTATGTCTTTGAAAAATATATTATCCAAATTTTGAATGTTTGATAGCGGATTATTTAATGCCTATGACTTGAATTACTCTTTATATTAACCATACATTGGCAAATCGATTTTTGTTTACATGCTGATGGTATTGCAACTTTCAAATATTTCTGTTAGACACGAATGCATGGTATTATTGTCGGTTGTTAGGCCTCGCTGGTGAACGCACCCATGCAGTATATCACCCTGGTTTATTTCTCTATACAGCATACTACAAAAGAACCAATCGGTACCGTATAATAATGTAATTGAGGTTAAAAGTTACATGTGTTGAAATGTTTCTTCAACTGGGCGTATATTTGTTGATTTTTTTTATTCTGAGATCATGATCGCACCTGACAAATCCATCGATCAAGCTCGACTGTTGGGTACCCGGAGGTGTGTCTGCATTGATAAAGTTGACTACTTTTTCCCTCTCTACTATGTTTGACAATGAGAAATCGGACGTTTTCCGTCCGCTTTTTCCTGTTTTTGGTTACTTTTTCGGTGATTTGATCCGGCTCGCGTTTTTTTTTTTTGTTTTTTTTTTGAGCAAGCCCGCCAAGAAGACGAAGTAAACCTCTGGAATTATTTTAATGTAGCTCAAAACTATGTATCACATAGTTAATTTATTTGAATCAATAACTTTAGGTAAAAAACTTCATAATTAGTCGCGGAGTTCGTAGGAGTATCCGATACTCTACCACTACTCGGCAAAATTCACTTGAGGTGTTGGTATGTCGGGTGCGGGCGCTATGTGTCATTGTATTTACTTGGCAGAAGCTAACGTGTAGGCCGTAGTATGGGCGCCTGTCATCTCGCTGTAACAGGTTTCGAATCTAGTACACATATACATGTATTTGAAATGAATATACTAAACCGGACATCCATGATAGCGTGATGCTAGCACCTGTGACTCGGTCTACAGTAAGCGAGCATCAAGAACCTAGTAAGAAATAAATGAAAAGCGAGCCTGAACAGAATGCACATCCACTTAGGTATGAGAGTGGTCAATTGTTACGGAAAATGCATGATGACCGAAACAAATCGTGCTCCACCATGCTCCAACAACCGACAAGAACTGTTGACCTAGCATTCAAAGCTTAAAAAATCTCCATACAACAGCTAGCAAAGTTATCATAAATAAAATTTGGCCTACAATAGGCGATATTTGGCGACAAATAAGTTACTGTAAATTTGCTAGTGTCGAATCCTGATTTCTAGGAGCCGTACCTGACAAGGACAATCATCAAAGGTTGCAATTTTCGATGTACTAGTCATTTGTGTTGGTTGCCATGTCGACTGTACTGAACCATGTGCGTAATATCTATATCGAAAATTTACCGTGTGTTAAAAGTAAAGAATGTCTTTAGCCAAAAAGATCCGAAATCTTCGCAATCTACAAGTTTACATTTACACAATTCATTATTCATGAGGTTGGCGACGGACGTCCACTGATTAATCCATCCTACTATGCTGTAATTGAGACATAACCCGGATTGGTGCTCTCGTCACAGTTCCTCTTTCAACTGGAGCGGAATTCGTTCTGATCTCATGGATGTGTGCCCTCAACGACGTAATTGGTCTCTTCTGATCAGCGCTTAAAATGCATGCTAAGAATTATTTTTTGTGTTCAGATTGAATTTGACAGGTGGATAGTAAAGTTTTTGTGTATGTTAACTGAGCTCAAACTTTGCTTTGTAAATATGGCATGTGTCTTTTATTTTCTTGACGCTACTGAACATAATAATATTGCAGTAGACATCCCAAATTAGAAAAACTCAGGATATTGCTAATTTGTGTTAGAGTAATTTAAACAAAGAAAGTGTCTTTAAGCTTTAGTTATGAGACGGAAAAATATTTAAACGAAAAAGATAAAAAATCGTAGCATTGTATCTCTTTGTACTCACATTAATATGCTTCCATTTTTTCTTGGCTGACAGAGATCAGTATTTACATTGACAAAAGATCAACAATACAATTATATTATCTATGATGTGGTAGTACGCAGTAATTTACTAAATGTTACATGAGCATAGCCTAATGAACATTTTTTTATTCTGTTAATGCTTCAATTCTTCATTCCATCCTTGTATCTGATAAAAGAAGAATACTCGTCTTTGAAAGTTTATGCTCCAGTAACTTTTAGTTGATCATAGCCTGCTACAAATACCTAGGTTATATTTACAATTAGTAATATCACATGACATGTTCTCGAAATGATGGTGTTCCTGCACAAAGCGACCTGCGTTTGCACTTTGTATGCTCTTGGTCAGAAGTGCGCCATTAGCGACACTCGTGCGAGAAAGGTTGGGATGCGAGATCATGCTGAAACCAACATATTACAGTGAGTGTATGTATACCGTCCGGAGTCAAATATGACACTTCGATACTAGTTCTGCTCAAAGCGTAGAGCTATTAATTATTGAGATAGGTGGAGCAAACATAAATGGCCTTTTATACACAACAAAATGACTGTGGCATCAAACTAAGGATGTTCATTCATTAGATTGCCGTATCTGATTTGAACCCACAACTCACAGCACCTATTCATCTAACGGAAATGGTAGTAGTCAAAAGTAATTGGCTAATTCCCAACCTAAAAGTGAGTTAAACGAACTAACTTGTAACAATTCATTCTCAGCGCGACAATTCAAAACACTGTGAAGTTCATGAAGCATTTAACTATATACAGAGTCGTGCATTACACGCAAACTTATGACAGCAATCTTACTAAGCAATGTATATATCGCTGAACAGGGTTTCAGGTTGTTGGCTTCAGCTTGAAATTCCGAGGACATGGCCCTGGATCCATCGGCGGAATTCGAACCTTATGCAAGTGTAAAAAACAGCCCGCTTTACGTTCCACCAATAGATCTATGGGTACAATTGCAATTTGCTTTATTGATTCACGGACTCGGAGAAATGCCTTCTCCTTCGCACTGGAGATTACTCGTTTGGCTTGCTCAGAGGTACTCAGAAATATATAGAGTATTGACTGCACGAGACATCCAGAGTTCTTTGGTACTACATAGTATTTATTTCAAAGAAGACAAGCTTACAGTAGCCATCACCCAAGTTTCTCCCATGTCTTGGCACAGAGCGACGACTGACATTGTTTTCGTCTCGCTCCTTATAGGAGTCATTCGTCTATCCATCGTATTGTTAGGACATGTTTAATGACTGAAAGGCGTGGCTTCATTACTACAATACCTAAGAATTTCCGAAAATAGATTCCTCCAGTCAATAAACGTATGGCGTTTATTTGCATGATGCAAAGTCGTGACGTCATTCTATTTGAACTGTCAATTACACAAAACTCATGTATCTCGTAATGTGTCCCTAGTTATGAAATGTATCAATGACCAGCACCATAGAAATTGTTTGATCTGTCATTCACAATTGTAACCAGCTCATTGACCTTTACGCAGACTAAAGAAGAAGAAAATAATATTCAAGGTGGAGGTCTCTGTATCACTACCTACACTGCACTTTGAGCAACTGTATGAATTCATTAAACGCGAAGTTACAGGATCGTGGGCGCACAATATGGGTATTACCGATGACGCAGCAGTTTGCATCGCTTTTACCGTATGATAAAATTAAATAATCATGATGGGCTCTTTCGTGACATATGCAAAGAGGGGTCAAATGATCGTACAGGGAACACAATGTGAAACATATGCGCTCTCCTACAAAAACGGAACATTTTTTCAGTTTATTTTCGACTCAAGTTTAGTCGCTATGTATTCACCGATATCATATGCAAGATTCAATTATAATGAACGCTTGAAACTATGGGATTCTTGGACCAAACACGGCACGTCCGATCAGTAGCGTGTTTTTTTTACATTTGCATAGATTTATGATAATCCGGCTTTTATGGGGGAGTAGTCCCTTTTTACCCCAAGAACCCTGGTGTCTATATCAACTGAATACTTTGTCCCATTATGGATGTTATCCACATATATCGTAATTAAGGAATATCCATAAACCATGTCATTCTGTAACGTGGTTCGACCGCCCAGAAATATAGTTCCCGTTTTCACGTTCCTGACAATATATTTACGATTACGAGAATTCCAACAGTGTAGTGATGGAGTGTTTTTAAACACAAGTTAGAAATTAAAACGCATTTTATCACAAAATTATTGAGAATGTGAGAACACACGGGTTCAACACTGGTGTTCTTATACTCTTCGCATACAAGGATCGGAATTGATGTTTTTTTCTCGATTAAGTAAATACTGCAGGCTGTACATGATCACCATAATGCTTTGAAAATGACACAATCTTCGGACCCTGTGCGTTGAAAGAATACAAGAATACAAGAGTCTTTCAGTGAACAGGGTCCGAAGTGTTTTGCCTGAACTAGTTATAAGGCGCCAATGGTCTCTTAGGGCAATAGAAACGCCAGTAAGACATGACGTCTGTAACCGTAGGTCGCGATCGTCGCTGTGTATCTCGTTCATTTCGTTGTGGTTGACTTAATATTCCGTAAAATCGTGTCTTACGTAAAGGTCGACCCAACGATGTTTTTAATATGTCGAACGTGGCAATAGCGCTGATCGCAAATGACGTAACTTTTTCTATCATTAATATTCATAAATAAATATTTGTCAGCATTTCCGCATAAACGACGACAATAAAACCTGCTACTGTTACCATGCCTACAATTTGTCCGCATCATTCAGGCAGAGTTGTCTGAAGTCGCGCGCGTGCAGCTATACTTTTTAGTAAGGTCAAAAAATAATAGGGTTGTGTCTAGTCATTGACATGTGCAAAAATTATGCGGCGACTGGATTTTTTTTCTTTTTTTTTATATTTTGGTGGAATTTGATACATTATCTTTTTTTCCGTAGGGGCAAAAGAAAAACACACAATAAAGACTTGACGCGCACACTTCAAGTGATGCGCGATGCGTGGTGGTAAACAGAAACAAATTATTCTTTTTTGCCTAACAAACCTAAAACGCGATCTACGCTATCAGAGGTTACATGTGTACTGGAGATTTTTGATGACCGAATGATTAAAGGAATCTTCTATGAAAACTTAGCGGCAAATGGAAAAGTCAAACAAACAACAACAAAAACGGCAAACAAAAACAACAACTCTGCATTTTTCCATCTATTACTACGAGGGCGATTATTTTTTTCAGGTATGGTTGTCTCGTGGTCACGATCACCTCAGCACTGCTGTCAGACAAACCTACATATCAATATTTTTGATATCGAATTGCTGATTAAACTATAGCATTAAATATCCTAGGGAAAACGCATGTAAGGATATCACTTGCTGAGAATATGATACAACTAATCCTTGAATATCGTATTCTCAGCAAGTGATATCTTTATCTTACTCTACGATTATCTCAGCCAAGTTATATACTGAGCCGTTGATTGAAACTGGCGTTGACATACACGACCAACACAATAACTGTCAACGACACCAGACAAACACTGCATAGACATTGCGATGGTTTTATGAGGTTATCCCTCGATATCACCTCTTGGTGGGGTCGTATTGCTGCGAGTGCGGTTGTGGGCCGCATCACACGAGTCGAAGACGATGTGTGATGCGGCCCACACCGCACGAGCAGCAATACGACCCTACCAAGAGGTGATATTGAGGGATAACCTCTTTATCATATACCTATGCCCACGTTATTGAATGAATAAATCTCGTATATTAAAATATGATACGTTTCACTGTAGTTTTTCTTGATGGACTACATTTGTTTGCGTCATCTTGCTAGGGCGGATTGATATACTAGCGTCTGACGTAATCTATCAGCTGGCTCATTGACAGTTAATGCCTGAGAAATGCCTGAACTCTGTCATCAAACATGTAGGATATCTACCGAATCCGTACGGTACATGCTATTGTTGTGTTTGGTATTATTTTCCAGAACGCATTTACCATGAATACATGATATTTTTGAAAGTTGTGCTTTTGAATTTGCCGGTCCTCCGACATGTCCGATAGCACTTTTGCTTGTCGTCTGCGCGTCTGTGCTTATGCACGGACGGAACAGCTGGTCTGTCATCGATCTGTCAGTGCCCGTACGGTGTGATGCTCTGCTCTTTAATTTGTTCAAATTGGTAGCACTACTAGCAGGTTAATCCGATATCGACACATGTGTTTTATTTAGTTACCCCGCATTTCCCTATGCTTCAAAACCCTGCCACTTTTGGAGATCGGACATGATAATCGTAGTCAAAGTCAAAATCATAGACGGGCACCATGGTTGGTTTGATTAGGGCGCCACCATGTAAGTAGTCCGGTATGCAAATCAACAGGCCGTATCAGGCTTTGTTATGTAAATAAACAGGTCGTATCACTTTTTCATATGCAAATATTCAATTGAATAAAAAAAGACGCGCCGATCATTCCTTTCATATGCAAATCAACAGGCGTATCACTTTATTGACATGCAGATCAACATGATAAATCATGTCACTGAACTCAATACAGACACAATACAGGCATAGGTATATGATAATCGTCTTTATCATTTACATCAAACTGGTGAACAGAATTATTCTATAAAGCGTGCGTAAATTATGTCTTCTGGCGCCCTCTATTCCTGAAACTGAATTAGTGACACATGATGGCGTTGAAGTAAATAATAAATATAGATGCAGGGCTCCATGGGAGTGATAATGTTGCCAATATCCCTGTCAATCTACCTCAAGTATTAGCCAAGCTAATACAACGCTTAAATCCAGGACTACTTCATTGTCCTAACACGTTGAATTTTTACATGTAGAAGCAAACGTTGACTTCTACTTTTCTATTTGTATTGGACGTAATTAATGGATAAAGGAATGACAACCTTTGATACAAGAAATTAAATTGCAATCACTTTTTTATCGTTATGTGCATTATTTTCCGGTAGTACTTTATCTTCTGAAACATGCATTTTACAAAATAGTTCATTTGACATATTTGCATATGAATACTAAAACAGCTTGTATGTTCTAAATGATTCATATTCGCTTCGTTTCAAATACTCGGACTCTGAAATGTCACATTCTTTTGCTCGTTTCAGCTTATATTTTGAAACTCTTTTGCACACGTAAGATTATTTGATAGATTGGAGTTGTGCACGGGTCTTATTGACTTTGAAAAATCGATAATTTTGGTGATTTGTTTCTCTTTTGCTAAAATACATTCCGGTCAAAACAATGCGGATTGGCAATGAGAGATGCGAAGAATTGCCCGACAGTAATTTGAGCTGCCTTTGGCATGTATCAGTCAAATTTAGTTACCAGAGTAAAACTTGAACTTTTGAAGGTATTTTTGACCGTTCGACGTTACATTTTTAGGACAGATGTTATATTTTGTTGGTTTTAAAGTGGTTTTGGACTTTCCGCCAATTTGTATTGGTATTTAGAAACTGCTGCTTTCATATTGATTTTACTTCTGTTAAAGATCACTTCCGCTTCACTCTATCCTTCATCTAATAATACAAGGGTATTAACTGAACAAGAGTCTTAGTTTTGTCTAAGGATGTATAAGCCAACTTTACAATGCTCGGAATATTTGACTTAAAGGGCAAATTCAGCAAGGATGATTTTACATAATTATGTGCCAGCTTTGTGGTCATTTACCCCGGCAAAGTTATTTTCGCCATTTATAACTCACGCGATTTTTTACAAAAACCGATAGAAATGGTAGAGGAAGTTACCCATGTAATTTCAATCTTTGGATAAAAGCTCCAGGCTAGGAGCTTGCATCATGTGATGTGGAAGGGACCATCTTCCCATTGGTATCGCATGACAAGTTAACTTGGCGATATTTCCACAGTGCTTTATACAGTTGTACGTTGTACCACTTTCTTTCAAAGAATATCCTAAGCATACCCAGCAACAATCCTTGGTTGCACTCGAATCTTTTTCGTCGATGAGCTTTTCAAGTCCTATGCTGTTGGAATGTTGGAAAATATTAGAAAATCTGTTTTAGAGAGACCTAGTCGCTCATCCCATACTCACATCACGTTCTAGTCACCTGCCATTGTTGCAAAGTTGCAGACAACACTATGGTCACGTGACCGGGCACTTTTCCAAATTTGATCTGAACTATTTCCCTAGGGAAATAGCTTTTCAAAAATACCCTCTGACGTCACTTTTGTCGATTCAATGGGTACAAGACGTATCTATTTCTCATCACGTGACGTATTCTGGCGAATAGCGACACGGAATGAGCATATGGTGAGTTATAAATGTCACTATTGTCACTACTGTTTAAAGTCTGAATAAAAACGATTAAATGAATAATTTCTTGTACATCTCCTCTGTTATATCACTTCTTTTCTACTATGTGCTTCGCTCTGAATGTTTGCTTCGGCTGCATATGCATTTGTTCTCACCAAATAACCAGAAGTCGGAAGGTTCTCAAGTCTACGGGCTTTTATACGCGATCACACCAAGCTACGAGGTCGCACGACTCGAACTGTATTGCGGAAATGCATTTCTTCAGGTGATCCATGTTCCATTCCTACTGCCGCTGAATCAGAGTGTACGCCTTGATGTAGCTGCATGCACCAACCATGTACTGCCGCATGTGACTGCCAATCTGACGAATAGTCCCGCTTGACAAGCCAGGAGTTCGTCATGCTTGGTGAACATATTCAAGCTCGTTCAACCAATGCGAGAACCATTGATTTACAGTAATATTTACGAAAGGAAAATATATAAGATTTTATTTTACTGCAGCTAGTACTAAATACGTAAGGAGGCGTAGCAGATTTAATCCGTACTGGAATCCGAAATCTTGAACATAAGTGTAGATTATAAATATTCAATCGAACGAGCCTGTTATGGGTCACCCACGCTAACCGGTACGCCACTACGGACATGCACGTTTCAGGCTATACTGTAGACGAACATGTTAAATGTTACAGGTTGTCAAATTCTTCTCCCAAAAAAGCTAGTCACGCTTGTGGTTTTCACATTTTTTTAGAAGAGAAATTTTTATTTGCAGTGTTTTCGAGTTGACATGCTCAGTATCCTGTTTTATGTGCGGAACTGTGAAATGTCATGTTACGGATGTACGGGACGGGGTTTAGCGCTGAGACTAGCTGTTTGCTAGCCGTAGCTGATTTCTCCTACCGTGGTGTTGCTTGATGGAGGATATTTTAATATATATATATATATATATATATATATATATATATATATATATATATATATATATATATATATATATATATATATATATATATATATATATATATATATATATATATATATATATATATATATATATATATATATATATATATATATATATATATATATGTGTGTGTGTGTGATAATGAAATATGACAGGTTCCCCAGTGTTGTGTAGCGTGGAAATTTAAAGTAGAAACTAAATTGAAAAACACACAACTACATCTGAGTGTCTCTGCACAGCAAATTTTTGGGGCTTGAAAAAATGACCCATGTAGGACTTGAACCCACGTCCCCCGAATTCAGTTCGGATGCTCTACCAACTGAGCTAACGGATCAGTTCAGTTGGTTTGACGTGCGCCGTCCTGTTGGCCTTTTTTCTTCCCCGAATGAGACCTCAGATTTACACTGGTTATTCTCTCGAAAGAGTTGTTTTAAGGAACCGCAAATATGTAACTAGAAACGTGATAATGAAATATGACAGGTTCCCCAGTGTTGTGTAGCGTGGAAATTGAACTAAATTCGGGGGACGTGGGTTCAAGTCCTACATGGGTCATTTTTTCAAGCCCCAAAAATTTGCTGTGCAGAGACACTCAGATGTAGTTGTGTGTTTTTCAATTTAGTTTCTACTTTAAATTTCCACGCTACACAACACTGGGGAACCTGTCATATTTCATTATCACGTTTCTAGTTACATAATTACGGTTCCTTAAAACAACTCTTTCGAGAGAATAACCAGTGTAAATCTGAGGTCTCATTCGGGGAAGAAAAAAGGCCAACAGGACGGCGCACGTCAAACCAACTTGAACTGATCCGTTAGCTCAGTTGGTAGAGCATCCGAACTGAATTCGGGGGACGTGGGTTCAAGTCCTACATGGGTCATTTTTTCAAGCCCCAAAAATTTGCTGTGCAGAGACACTCAGATGTAGTTGTGTGTTTTTCAATTTAGTTTCTACTATATATATATATATATATATATATATATATATATATATATATATATATATATATATATATATATATATATATATATATATAATACATCAGTTTATTGACAAAAACTATGAATTGAATCCATCTTAATCTAAAATGAGTCAAATCTTTTTAATATAAAGCCTTCTGTACCCAACTTTCAGGCAATGCAGTCGTAAGACTTCGTCACATTTCTTGTCAGGGGTCGCTTTACCATCTCACGCATGAAGTCGAAGGACTGAAACTTCTCCTCCCATTTGTAAATACGTATGGAAACCACACTTAAGTCAACAGCAAATAGTGATATTT